>NC_071497.1:15004412-15316912 GCF_028500815.1 Rissa tridactyla
TTTCATATTGCGAAACCATAATTTACACAGTATAAGGTGATGTTCTTGCTATGGTATTGCGATATAATTTTTCAAAGTAGTCTGTTAGAAACACACACCGGACTTCATCATAATTCACCTACTGAGTTTTAGAGATAATTTTTTGGGTGAACCTGAGGTTGTCTGCATCTGTGTGTGTAGATACTCTTCTACACGTTCCTTAAATGCCTGACTCACACTGCTTCCTCCTACTCCAATCCACACACTCAGCACCTGGAGGCAAGTCATAGAATCATAAGAGTCATTGATCAGCCCAGGTTGGAAGGAACCTCAAAAGATTATCTGGCCCAGCCTTTCATGGAAAAGGGAACCTGAATGAGATTATCTAGCAACCTCTCCAACTGCATCTTGAAAAAGTCCTACACAACTGGGCAGTTTGGTGTGCTCAGACATTTAAACCTCACTGTTTTCACAAATTTTGTCTTCTCTAGTGCTTAAAAGTGGCACTTCAACAGTGTCACAGCACCTGGACTCACTCCATGGAAGGCATAAGAATTTATTGTTTACGGCCTAGATAATACAAAGTTTCTACTCCAGAAATATATATTCTTATAATCCAGCAAACTATAGATATCATGCCCAGTGTTCGTCCAAAATTTACACGGTGATTCCCTAATGCTTTAGTGCATTTAAACCTAATTTCTGAATAAATATTACCTGCTACTGAAACAGAAAATAGCAACGTGGTTGGTAGCCTTAGCCTTCAGAATTCTTCTCAGTAGAGTATGAACCACTCTTTTTTGTTCATTTTGTAGTTTCTACTGGATCCAAGTAATGGAGAGAAGTAAAAGGTACCACTTGCTTCTAGAATAGGAATGCCTGGTATGGTCTGGTTTGGTGTAGTAAGGAAGGCAAAAAGGGTCCAGGAACCTGAATGTCCTTTGGGAAGGAAACATTAAGCAATGCAAAAAAAAAAGGACAACTTAATATTAAAAAAGCTCAATACACATACATTTACACAAAGTTCAGTGCTGGAGATATCCTGATTATGCAGTATGTGAGAGGAATGACCAATTTTTTTTTCACTAATCCAACTTTTACAAGCATTTTAAAAATGTTAGGTATGTATATTTCTAAATATATATTTTTATATATTCACATCTGTTACACAAAAATTGAAGGGACATGCAGTGAAGTAGTTACCCTCAGCGCCAGCTTACTAAAGAAACATGTACGCTTAGCAACCAAGATTTTGTGTTTAATGAAACAGCACAATTCATTACAGATTTTACTGCAGAGCATCATTAATAAAATACCACTGCACTGGCTCTTCTGGGAACACAAGTCTGACAGCAGTAGTTAATTGCCTTCCAGAGGAACACAAGTAGCCTTGGAAAGGCTGCAGCATCTTTTCCTCCAACCAAATGCATTAGGCTGTAACAGAGTAAGGACTGAACAAAACACAGGCATTGTTTCCCTATTTTTCACTGACCACCTTACCAGTCACTCTTCACCAAAGATATTATCATACATATAGTCTATCTTTCTTATCCTTCTATTGTCTATCCACTTATGCCAGAAACAGAATTCAGAGATAAAGATCATGGCTACCAAAACTTATCCTGCTGAACCTCTGTGCATTGATGTGTTTATGGACAGGGAAGTAAGAAATCCTAATAATCAAATCCAAAGTGAGGGGAAGCTTATTGTCCTTTAATGGATAAACAAAGTAATAAAAAAGAAAGATGTACTTTAATGGCAAACACAATACAGAACGAACACATTTCTTTCACAGCATATATACCCCATTTACAGAAAGGAAAGAAAATCCCACATTCAGGCTGACTTAAAATTGACATTATTTCTAACACCGGCACAAGCAGGAGACAATTTAATAGGCTTTGGGACAAAGCAATTGAGACCAGTCAGTCTCAACTGACCTAACCGCACCTTGTGAGGCATGTGAACTTTTCTAGTGTAGACTCTTATTTCCAGAAACTTAAGAGTGCAGAATTTGTTCCAGTTTAACTTGTTTCATAATGCTCTACCCAAGAAATGTATCTGTGGTTTTATAAAAATAAATTTTCACTTACACAAAGCAAAACAAACCATAAAAGAGATGCTCCACTTAAGAACAAAACTGGTTAAGAGGTTAAATCTTGCTGATTGCTACTGTGCGCTACAGCCTATGAAATAGCTCCTTACCTCTTTATCAAGATTAAGCTGGCATTGCTTTGCTCACTCACGGTGCAATCAGACCTTCATTCTGGAAGACAGGTATATTAGCCACAATGCCCTTGTCCTTGTGGAAATCTACCAAGTGCAACCCTGACCAGCTTCTGTGATGAGGCAGCTGGCAGGGCATGTAGGGGACAGCAGTGGATGTTGCACGTATTGACTTTAGCAAGGCCCTTGACATGGTTACCCATAGACTCATTGCAGCCATGGGCAGGTTTAACCTGGGTATGGGTATGATGAACTGAGAAGAAAAATCTCTGGAAAGACGGGTTCAAAGGGCTGAGGTCAGTGTTGCAAAGTCCAAATAGTGGTTGATTAATAGTGGCACCCTTCAGGAACTGACAGTGGTTCCAAAGTAGCTTAGTGCCTTCATCGCTTGCATAATGGGAAAGAAGGAACTGAAGGGCACCACATTGAGGGCAGCAGAAAGCAGGTTGGAGGGCAGCGTTGTTATTTAAACAAATTTGGACAGGCTGGAGAAATGTGCTGAAGGGAACCGCATGGAGTTCCTCAAAGCCCTAGAAAGGAGTCACCCCTGCAGCAGGACAGGCTAGGCCTGACTGAGCAGAAGCAGCTCTGCAGAACAGGCCCTGGGAGGCAGCAAGTTCCCAGGAGGCAGCAGTGCACCTGAGCAGCAAAGCAGCCCTTGCACCTCGGGCTGCAACTGCACAGGCAGAGCAGCAGGGTCAGGCACTGATCCTGCCCCACTGCTCAGCACCGGTGAGATCACACAAGGAGTGCAGGGTCCAGGTCTGGGCTCCTGACTCTCATGTACAAGAGTAAGTCTAGTGGAAAGTCACCATTATGGCCAGGGCTGAAGCATGTGGATGAGATCAGCCTTAAGAAAGAGGTTAAAGTGAGATTCTTCTGTTGTCTACAGCCACCTGATAAGGAATGGGGAGGTAAGGAAGATGAAGCCAGTCTCTTCTCAGAGGTGCATGTTCCCATGCAACATAGGAAATATGGACTCAATACAACGGAAAATTTCTTTGTCCACTGTAAAGGCTGTCAAAGACTGAAACAGGATGTCTATGGAAGCTGTGGCATCTCCAAGGATGATCTCAAAACTTAGTGGAACAAGGCCCTAAGCTACACAGTCTAACTGAACCTGCTTTGAGAAGGAGGCTGGACTACATGAACTCCAGCAGTCCTGTCCAACCTACCTTATTCTGCAATTATACGAAATCAGTAATCAGTTGGTAGTTCCTTTTGACCAGCTTAGGCCTGGGAATGTGTAAAAACCGTAGCAGGTTTTTTTGCTATTGTTCACATGAATAGCACAAATCAAAGTACAGTCGAAATATTTTTATATTCATCATGCATCCTCCTTCTACATAGAAAAGGATAAAATATAAAATACTCTTGCAATGCTACTCACCTCTCACTTAGTCTTGTCTGATGTTCTTTATTATATTTGATGCCTGTTGTAATTGCCCTCTGCATGATTCCAGACAGTAAATGTGTTTGTTGTCCTTGTCAGAGTATTATGGATGTGAACTATGGTGCATCAAGGGCAGGACAGGCATTAAAAAGTAAGATGAAAATTGTCAGCTGCCTACTTTTGTCTTTACTTGATACTTCAATAGCAATAATATAACTCTTGTTTTCATTCTAATTCATAAGTTCCTCTTCTGAAAGAATGAATGGCTTGGATATTGCATGCTTGTATGACAGGCATGGTACACAATATGCTTCACAAAAACCATTCTACAGAATCATTGTATTCTATTGAATGTCTTCTCAAAGTTAAGAAAAACCAAAGAACCAAGCTGTTACAAGGTGCTTGCAAATATGAATCTGACTTATTTCAGCAGTACATACCTTCAGTTCTACTTCAGCAGATCTTATTGGAAGATACCATTACGAGATCACCTTCACCAATGTCGCTCTAGATATGACAGGGAAAAGAAGAGCAGTTGTGTCTCCTATCAGCTCACAGCTAACAGTGCAGAGCACTGCAGAATTTCTCCTTTGTGCTTCAGCAGAAAGTGTCATTTAACATGGATGAAGGAGGAAAGGAGTCACCTGTGAGAAAGCTTCTGGGTAACAAATGTGACTTGCACAGGACTGGCCCTTTTCATTCTATTAATTCAAAAGTATCAAACCATTTGATATTAGTAGAATGAAAAGTCAAAGAACGTAAATTCACATAACCACCAGTAGAGCCATCCATCAACTAAATCCTTGGTTTCATCAGTTTTATTATAACACTATATAGTATTTGTACAGGTTTTATATTTTCTGTCTACTTTTTTCTGAAGGTTCAGCTAAGACAGGTTATACTATCGTGACCAGCAGAACACATAAGGAACAGAAATTCTACAGTTTACTTAATCATGTTACATCTGTTGGCTTAAAGACTCTGTATAGAGCAAGAAACGATACTCCCTTGTTGATTAGCACAAATACATACCCAAAGCCCTTTGTTCTTCTATTCTGTATTCCACACGAGCCAAATGCCAGATTGTTCATTATATTTGTTGAGCAAAAGCATACTGTTCACAACTTGGCATTTCACAAATAAGCTTAACCTTTCCCTCCCCTCTCTCCCCGACTGTATCACCCTCCTACTTTTCCTGACTTAGTCTCTTCGACATCTGAAAAGGTTTACATTAACATTTCTAATGGTCTCCTGAGAGAGAATGAAACTCAATCATCCATCAACACTTTTCTTGCAGTGATACACAAAGAGATCTTTGTGAGTTAACTTTTATTTTCTGGATTAATACACTAAGATCCAACAGAAAGCCTTGCTAATATAATTACTCCGCTGCAGCAAAGAAATTGTAGGGAAAAAGAAACAAAGAATGCACACTCACAGAAGTGAACCAAGCTGGCCTGATCTCTGCTAACAGTGTAGCCATTGCTGTGCAGAGTTCAGCACCGGACGTCCATTTTTTGGCAACCGTTTTGCAACTTGCTCTGTTCTCTGAGCCACCACATACACACCCCAGCTGCTTTTAAGTCTTCATGAATTCATAACTGCAAAAGTAAACTAGCGGGTGCCCACATCCCAAGATTAGACTTCTTAACATGCTAGGCATTGCCAACTTTGTCTCACCTAAGACAACTAACTAATGGAACATCAGTCTACTCCTCATGGGAAAAATTCAAATATAGAAAATATTATTGTTTCTTAAAATTATTTAAGGAAACCACCAACAAAGCTCTCATTCTTCTTTCTTTTTCTTTCCTTTGAAAGCCAAGTCCCTTCATGCTTCTTGTGGTCTGATAACGCAACAAAGTCTACAAAAAAATGTCTCTGGACTAGATTTAAAAAAGAGAAAAGTAAGTTGAAAACTTCATTATAAAATCAAAACAAGAGAAAAACACCCAGAAGTCACAAAACTTACTCTGGAAAGTCTTAAAAGCCAAACTTTCTCCCCTAAACTTTAAAATATTCTTTTAGAAAATCCTGTAAATGTAACCTACAGAGTGTTTTCCTTTTGTTCATCTTAACAGTGAAAAAAGAAAAAAAAACAACAAACACCAAAATCACCAGCCAGAGCTTCTTTGGGTACAAGCATTGTGTTTCATTGACTTTAATACCAGTTTATAACACCTATAGATTGAATTTTCTACCATTTAATTAACTTTGGTGCTATTCCCAAGCATTCATACACTGCTAAGCATTGCTCAGAGAAAAAACAACCCTGTTGTTAAGCACTGAATTATGACGTGAGAAACTTAGACTGAATGATAGATCTAAAATTACAGGGTTTACACTTTATACGTTCTCACTATTTTGTATATGCGTGATTTCCCACAAGATGGTTCTAAAAGTCCTCGCAGAAGACGATACCCAAGGACTACATTTTTAGAAGTCATGGATTCAGAAAATTAAATAACTTCATTCTTCAAATGAAGAAGATGATACTATATAGTGATATAAAGGAAGAAGAAATTACCTAGTAAGATGAAATTGTAAGTTCCAACAAGGGAAACAAGTCAAATAAAATGCAATGCAAAGCCTGCACCTGGAGAAGAATAACCCCATGCTCCACTACAGGCAGGGTCCTGGTGGACAAGATGACCATGAGCCATGCTTGCAGCCAAGAAGGCTAAAAAAGCTACCTGGACTGAATTAGGAAAAATGTTGCCAGCAGGTTGAGGGAGGTGATTCTTCCCCTCTGTTAAGCGCTGGGTGCAGCTCCTGTCTCCTTAGTACAAGAAAGGTGTGGATTTACTGCAGTGAGTCCAGCGGAAGGCCACAAGAAGAGGCTGAGAGACCTGGGACTGTTCAGCCTGGAGAAGAGAAGGCTCAGGGGGATCTTATCTGTGTATAAATACCTGATGGGAGGGATTGAAGCAAGAACCAGACTCACAGAGTGGTGCTCACTGATGGGACAAGAGATAATAACAACAAAGTAAAACATGCAAAGTTTCGTCTGTACACAAGAAAATTTTCTACTGTGAGGGTGTTTGAACACAGGAACCCATTGCTGAGGGAGGTTGTGGAGACTCCATCTCTGGAGATATGCAAAACTTGACAATGGGCAATGTGCTCCAGCTGGCCTTGCTTTAGGCAAGGGCGTTGGATGAGATAATGCCAAGAGGTGTCACCAAACTCAGTCTTTATGTGACTTTGTGAAGACATACTCGCCTCCCTGTGTGGAATATATCAACAGCGTACATAACATTATTTTTCTTCCATTATATTTTTGAAGGTGATGCTATAGAGGCATGAAACATCTTTTTCCTTTTTCACTTTATAAATCTGCCCAAAATCTTAAATCAACATGGTTTCAGTATTTCAGTTCAAAGACAATGACTTATACTAATTTGGAATTTGGAAAATATGTAAATTTTGGCCTTCACGTAAATCTGAAGACTGTTTCTGTATTACTATTTTTACCTTCTTCTAGCTACACTCCATTATCTTCAGAATCACAGTATGTGGTATCCACTCAATAAGATAATCTATATAACATTATAAGAAAAAAATAAAGATTTTTTTTACTGTTTTAAACGTGGCAGAAGTTACCAGTGCTGTCTAGATGTCTGGCAGGTAGGGGCAAGGGAAAAGGAGAAAAGGTATTCATATTTTCACAGAGACATTTATGTTGAGGAGACCTCTGGATGTAATTAGTTCATCTTCTGCTTGAAAATTTCAGATTAGATCAGGTTGCTCAAAGGCTCCAGGCAGGTTTTGAAGACCTCCAGGTGTACAAGCTTCACAACCTGGCCAGGCAAGGAAGGAAGAGGCATCAAATGTATCTCTATCACTAAGTTCTAAATTTAATAATGAATTTTATTTGGACATGAGAATTGGCAACAATTTTCATTTTTAGCCACAGCATTTATAATTTTCTCTTACAGATTCTACAAAATAGTCTTTTGCCGAATTGTGGAAACACCAAACTTTCACAAATATATTAACCTAGGCAAGTCTATCTTCCTTTAACACATAAATGCCACACAGAAAAGAAATGCAAAATACTTAATCAGATCATCTCACAGCATGGAGCAGTTTTACTGTATAGCTTTCTACCTCACCATTTGATTAAAATGACATACACATATATTATTCATGATATACCCATACTCTACTGTGTATATCTTAAAAGCATTTTAGAAGTTTGTTGGTTTGATATATATAGAAAGATAACATAATACTGTCTTGAAAATGAACTAGAGACATCATATATTTTCTACTTAGCTAATTCAGAGTTTTAGATGTCTGTCTGTAGTACAGCTAAAAGATCAAAGCTGAAAACTTTACAACTACCTCAAATTTTCTAGATTGTCAGAAATGTAGCTGCAAGGTTTTAATATGTTTTAAGAATGAGTTATATCCTCAAACAAACCTCAAATCAGGTCATGTTTTTCAGCCTGGCAGTCGGAAGTCACCTTGAAAAGCTATACCGTACATTTCTATTTCCTCAAATTGATAAAAGAAGTCAGTGCTTGTTATCAGAATGCAACAAATAATATTTATACACTCAGAAAGCTTTAAACACAGACTGTTTCTTGAACAGTGGAAGAATACTGTTTCAGATTTTTAGCTTGATTGGAAAGGGCTCAGAAATGATGCAACTTATCCCTCTCACCCCTAGGAATTACAATCATTGAGGCACCTATGAATTACATGAAAAATAAACCCCCTTGTTTTTCTCTTGACACTATTTTGCTTTCCTAGGTGTTTTTCTCCTTTGCTTCTTGTTTTCACTTCCCTGTTTCATCTTCCTTATCTTTATCCTAAACAAGATGCTTCTTTTGAATATTACGTAGTTACACAAGTACATATAGTTACACAAGTCCTAAAACAAATTTATCATTTCTCCATTAGCAATTTCTTTTTATGTCTTAAACTAGAAAAAATAACTTCTAGGCAAAACCAAAAACCATGCAAATTTATGTTAAATATAATATAGAAGAGGGCAAAAATGGAAGAATTTACACTGGATTGCTTTTATACTGAGATATTCTACAAAGCTAAAATGGAATTCAGTGTATTTATAGTGAAGAAACGGGTGCCTTCATTTGTGGGGAGCCTAACATGACATGAGATTTAAAAGGTCATACACAGAATGAAAGAGTTCTGAAAATACCTAATATATGTAAGTTAGGAAGCTAAATATGACTGACCACATCAGAAAACTTTGCTATAATTTTAATTAAGACTCATCAGTTTGTAATTACAAACACTTCTTGTCGTATCACCGGCCTTTACTATCAGTATAAATTGGTGTTGGGAAGATAACAGTTCCAGATTGTAATATATGATAATCATAAGATTAGAATGAAGGGACTTTAAAAAAATTCAAAGACATAGAAAGTTTGAAACAAATTTGAAACATTGAGTGTTTTTTCTAACACACAGTAAAACCTAATTAATTTATTGACATGACATACCACTGAAACTAGGAAATTAAGTCAACCTGCAAAAGGAATTGGACAGTTTGTGGCTAACACTATGATGAATTGAGATTCAATGTGTAAAGTAAACTTTAATTTAGACCCAATACCAAATTTCAAGTAACTCTTAACAACCAAAAGATTATATATATATGTAGTGTGCAGTGGGGTGATATAAGAGAAAGCCAGCTAATGTCACAGCAGTTGAATGTGAGCTATCTTGCATCTTTTCTTGAAGCAGTCTGTGCCAACCACAGGGTTTACTGATGGAAGCCTAACACAATACTGCAATCTAGTTGCTGTCAGTTATCTTAAAACTGATATGAAATGCTGCTGGTGACTTTGTTATGAGAACAAATGTAATCACCCCAATTTATCTTTTTTTTTTTTTGTAAAGTACTTTCTTTTAAAAAAAAAATAATGAAATACCAGCAAATTCTTAGTGAGACAAGCATGAATATACAAGCTAGCTCTTCATAAAAAAATACAGATCTCTTCCCTAGCTGAGTCTAGAAAAGTATTATAGCTGCTTGCTTGCACTGGGAAATCATCAGAAGACAATTTCATCTATGCAGAAATGCTGAAAGCAAAGGGATTTCACTTTACTCCACACATACTTAATTTACTTTGTATCCTTTGCTAATGAGTGCATTTTTCACACACTAACTTAAAAAAATATAAAATCCTTCAATTACGTTTAGGATACAAATATTATGTCCTACTGAATATTCCCAGGAGAAACACTTTCTACTGCAGATGGGGCAAAGAAAACATTATAGAAATCATTAGGTCCAGGAGAACAGATTTGAGGAGGAAATGCTGCACTTTTACTAGCTCATTAAAGGTGTGATTGCATTTAAAGAGCAAGAGACCCCTTCCTGCAGAAGCTTAGGCTTTTTACATTTACTTTTTTTTAAGTTAAATATCACAATTAGGCATAAGCATCACATTCCATTATGTAACCTCTTTGCAGAAATATGGCAAACTGCCTACTGTCTGTACTTAGACATCCACTCTGTCTGGAAATCCATTAAAGCCCATAGCATTGCTGCCAGGTAAGAGCATAAAATGGGTTTGGTGGCAAGGGTACCGCTGGTACCAGTACCAACTCTTTTCCATATTATATCTTTATTATCTCAATTGAATAAAATAATACCAGCTTCAATAGAGATAGAAGGTCAATATGGTTGACAGTTTGATATGCTAGCCCTGCTGCAATATATTTTCGACACACTCTAGACTCATACATGTTTTTAATAAAACATATTGGCTTGGGAAGGCACTTTGCTTCAAAAAGGCCATTTGAGTAAAAATTTAGATGGATATTCGGTGTACTCATTCTAAAGAAGAAATCAATTGCATGCTAAAAATAATCTCAAAAAAACCCCAGCACTTCCTTATTGCCTGCCATTGCAATGTCTGAACTTCAATATCTACAATACTGAAACACCTTTCTTAGTGTAAATAACAACAGCCTGGGAGATTTCCAGCTCCACCACATTCTTCCACCATTTCAATATGGATGACTACATTTAGACTTGTACTGAGGTTGGAATAAAGCCATGTGGAACCGGTCATTGATATTAGGCATGGTCTCCCATTCAGTTTGAGAGTACAGAGTTTCAACTTTGTGCATTGCTTTTGAAGTTCCTGAGGTTATATTTCTTCTGTAGTTGAGCTTGTACAATAGAATCATAGAATGATAGAACACCTAAAGATGGAAGGGACTCAAGGATCATTGAGTCCAACTCCCTGGTCCTCGCAGGACTACCTAAAACTAAACCATATGACTAAGAGCTTTGACTGGACATTCCCTGAACTCTACAGGCTGGGTGCTGCAACCACTTCCCTGGGGAGACTGTTTCAGTGACCGACCACCCTCTTACTGAAGAACCTTTTTCTTAATGTCCAATCTGAACTCTCCCTGATGAAGTTTCATTCCATTCCCTCATATCCTATCCCTGGTCACCAGAGAGAGGAGATCAGCACCTCCTCCTCCACTGCCCACCTTAAGGAAGTTGTAGACTGTGACAGGGTCACCCCTCAGACTTCTCTTCTCCAAGCCAAACAAACCAAGTGCCCTCAGCTTCTTCTAAATCTTGCTCTGGAGGCTTCTTACCGCCTTTGTTGCCCTCCACTGGACACACTCAAATAGTTTGATGTCTTTCTGATATGGAGGCACCAAAAACTGCACAGGGCTCAAGGTAGGGCTGTACCAGTGCAGAGTGGGACAATCACTTCCCTCGCCCAGCTAGCTCTGCTGTGCTTGGTGCACCCCAGGACACATTTTTCCCGTTTGGCTGGCAGGGCACACTGTTGACTCATATTCAACTTGCCATCAACCCAACCCCCTAGATCTCTTTCCACAGGGTTGCTCTCCAGCGCTTATCCCCCAATTTGTATGTATAACCAGGATTTCCACATTCCAGGTGAAGATTCTGGCACTTGCTGTTGTTAAATTTCATATGGTTGGGTACTGCCCAGCTCTCTAGTCTATCCAGGTCTCTCCATAAGGCCTCTCTACTCTTGAGGGAGTCCACAGATCCTCTTGAGGGAGTCCACAGCTCCTTGTAGTTTAGTATCCTCAGCAAACTTAATGTACACTTGATTCCTGCTTCCAGATCATTTATAAAAACATTAAAGAGCAGTGGCCCTAAAATTGAGCCCTGCAGAACCCACGGGTGACTGGCCGCCAGCCTGATGTAATCCCATTTATGCAACTCTTTGAGCCTGACCCATTAGTCAATTGCTCATCCAACTTACTATGGACTTGTCTAGCTGCATACTGGACATTTTGTCCAGAAGAATACTGTGAGAGACAGTGTCAAAATCTTTGCTAAAATCCCAGAACTCCACATCTACTCGCTTCCCTTGGTCAACTAGATGGGTGACCTTGTCATAAAGGGAAAGTTAGTTAAGCAGGACTTTCCCCTCATGAGCCCGTGCTGGCTATTACCTAACATACAGGAAGTATAAGAATACATCCTATTCTTTCATTCCATGCAAGACCTCTCATGCCAGAGGTATAAAGTATCAAAGAACATCATCATCTCAACATTTGCAAGTGGATATTTTACCGCTCTTATACCCAAAATACTCTATGATTCTTTTTAATAGACAGTGTATTATATGAGATCATGATACAATGAGTTAAATAACAAATATTTTAAAAAAGGCTGTGGACTGAATCCTATCTATGAACTATATCTAGTGCCTGTGCTTTATTGTGTATGACCAGAGGTGGAAATGGATCTTTCCTTGCTGTTTGAAAGGAAATCAATAATAGTAAATTCCACTAAATTCCTGTAATCTGCTAGGGGGGGGGAAAAAAAGGAAAAAGAAAAAAAAAAGGATAATTTCTTAAGATTTCCTCTTCCCTGATTACAATGCTGTAGTGCTCCAGGGGATCTGCAAACACACCTGATGCTCAATTAACTCTCTCCAAGTTCCGTGTAATTCTTTCTAGTTAAAAGAACTTCCTCCCATTTCGCTTCCACACATACACTACCTTTGCAAGACTCATGCAAGATCTCAGGGCTGGCACATAGTTAATGTCTTCTGAGTCACCCCAGAGCACTGGGAAGACTTGAATACAAGTTTTGTGTCTCATCCCAATAGCATCTAACAGAAAATCCACTAAGTAAAATTATGTTAAACAATTTTTTCTAACTGTAGATTTTACATCAATCTTTCTGTTGTCAGATGTTAGCTTTTTGAGTAACCATCGATGCTGGCTCATCTGAACCTGTCTTTATAAGCATCAGAGAACTGTCAGTAAAGGTTCAAAAATGTATTTTATTTTTTTTTTAAAGACAGGAAGCATATCTGAATTAATATTTTAATCTATCACAGAATGTGAGTATATGAAGTATGTGTTTTATGAAGCTCAGGGAAAAAAGTGAACCCAGAATGAATTCACTGTGATTAACACGTAGTTGATGTATAATTCTCCATGTTGCACTAAAGGCAAACACAGCAGCTACTGGGTAAATGGGTAAAGGATGCTGAAAAGTGACCAAAAATGGTGCACTGCAGAAGAATGCTGGATCACGTTAAATCAGCTCCCTCTTTTTTACTGCTGATTAAATACTTCTCTAGTCAGGATTACCAATTAGAGGAGATTTCCTAAGCATATTAAAAAATGAAGGGGGAGCAATGGAAGAAGGGGCAAGTCATCAGTGATATACATAAGCAGCAGAACAGATACGTGGAAAAAGAGAAAATGAAGAAATAAAAAAGTAAGTATGGGCCATACATCTGTCATTGTTACTTAGGAGGCAGATATGGACAAAACTAACATATCACGGATTTTGCATCATTTTTACTGATACGAAAACAGTGGAATAGCAAAATTTGACCCTGAATTGGCAAAATCCGATCCTGAATTGGCAAAATCCACCTAAGAAATTGGAAATCTTAGGCCATCTGTTTTAATCCGCTGAATTCAGGAGACTTGCAATACATATTTTTTAAAAGCTCTTCTTGCCATAATCTCTCATTCTATATGTGACTGAGAAGTGTAATTCAGCTTCTTCTATGGAAAAGGCAAGAGATGGAAATTAGGTAAAGTAGGCTGAGCCCAGTCTGTCAAATATGGTTTGCATGATTCAAAGGATGCCAATGCTTACTGTCACCAGAAAATGGTCATAACTGGTATGTAAAATACATTAAATAATCCACATATTTCAGTTCCTTAAAACACTATATTCACATTTTAAGTACCAACACAGCAGCAGAGTCTGACTTCCAAGATAGTTTACCAATCCCAGGTTTCTTAGGTCTGTTTCAGAGGCTAAAGTGAATCTAGGATAAAGGAAACATCTTTGTCTGTTCACAGATCCTACATATCTTGAGGTTGTATTCAAAGAAGTACATGCCATGACTGTCTTATTTTGGTAAAGAAGATAAACACAAAATTTGGCATTTCAAGTATTACTACAACTCATTCTTTCCCCTCTCTTTGTCTTGCTTTGAAAAGCTAAAGTGTTGGTGAGCATCACAGTTGATGACTTTTTTTTTTTTTGTTACATTTCACAACAAGAAGGCTGTCAAATTCAGTGTACAAAGATGAGGATAGTGCATCGTAACTACATATCTTATGAAATATTTTAGCAATTTATCAACTCTGAAATAATTTAAGAGGATTCTACAATGAAGTGACTGCACTGGTGGACAAGGGAAGAGCAACGGATATCATCTATCTGGACTTCTGCAAGGCCTTTGACATGGTCCCCCACAACATCTTTCTCTCTAAGTTGGAGAGATACGGATTTGATGGGCAGACTGGTGGATAAGGAACTGGCTGGATGGTCACATCTAAAGGGTAGTGGTCAATGGCTAAATGTCCAGATAGAGAGGGGTGACAAGTGGTGTCCATCAGGGATCCATACTGGGATCGGTGCTGTTTTATATCTTCATCAATGATATAGACAGTGGGATCAAGTGCACCCTCAGCAAGTTTGCCGATGACACCAAGCTGAGTGGTGCGGTCGACATGCCAGAGGGAGGAGATGTCATCCAGAGGGACCTGGATGAGCTAGAGAGGTGGGCCTGTGCAAACCTCATGGAGGTCCACAAGGCCAAGTTCAAGGTCCTGCACTTGGGTCAGGACAATCCTCATTATCAATACAGGCTGGGGGATGATGTGATAGAGAGCAGCCCTGTGCAAAAGCACTTGAGGGTACTGGTAGCAGCCCAGAAGGCCAATCGCATCCTGGGCTGCATCAAAAGAACCGTGGCCAGCAGATCCAGAGAGGCAATTCTCCCCCTCTGCTCCGCTCTCGTGAGACCCCACCTGGAGTACTGTATCCAGCTCTGGAACCCTCAGCACAAGAAGGACATGGACCTGTTGGAATGGGTCCAGGTGAGGGCCACAAGGATACTCAGAGGTCTGGAGCACCTCTCCTCTGAAGACAGGCTGAGAGAGTTGTAGTTGTTCAGCCTGGAGAAAGAAGGCTCCAGGGAGACCTTAAAGAGGCCTTCCAGTACCTGAAGGGGGCCTATAAGAAAGCTGGGGAGTGGCTGTTTGCAAGGGCATGTAGCAATAGGACAAGGGGCAATGGTTTTAAACTAGAGCTGGGTAGGTTTAGATTAGACATTAGGAAGAAGTTCTTCATAGTTAGGGTGGTGAGACACTGGCCCAGGTTGCCCAGAGAGGTGGTGGAGGCCCCATCCCTGGAGACGTTCAAGGCCAGGCTGGATGAGGCTCTGAGCAACCTGATCTAGTTGAAGATGTCCCTGCTTACTGCAGGGGTGTTGGACTAGAAGACCTTTAAAGGTCCCTTCCAACCCAATACATTCTATGATTCTATGATTTCAGAAGCTATACCTGTGGCGCAACAAGTATATACTGAAATAATTACTACTAACTGAGAATTTTCAGTCATAACTAATGTCTATTGGTCTCTGATGCATAAAAATGTTCACTATTTGTTTAAATGTAAACCTGAAATCAAGCCTGCAGATGTCAATAGGAGCCTTTACATGCACAAAGCTAATCTGTTGTTAAATTAGTTAGTTGAGTCAGCATTTAGTGCTGCAATTCCATAGGATTCACAGCCTGCAAGTGATGTTTATTTTATGTATTCAGAATAGATAAAATTTGTTCTTTTTTTCATGCAGTTCTTTCAGAAAGTGATCAGAAATGTACCTGGATCAAGTATCTACTGATACGTATAGTAACTTATACTTAAAGAAACATACCAGCATTCAAGGTAACTGAAAGATGTCAACACAGCTAGTATATGGAGAAACATCTGTTCTGTGAGCATCTACCAGCATCTTGGAATGATCTACCTACCCCACACCTGCAGGAAAACTTGTATAATCAATAAATTATAATCCAGCTGCAAAACATGCCATGTATGCTCTGGAAAGAATACAGAAAACTCCATTAGACAGTGAAAACACCACACTTAAAATTTGTTTTCCTCTGTCATTTAGACAAAGAAAATGCAGAAAGGTCTTTTCCATCCCAAGCAGTACCCTTCAGCTTTACAACAGGAAAAAGCTGCTGTGAGCTTTCTTCATGGAATCAGGCTGGCTTTACTGTTTTCAAGCCTCAACGTGCTTGACTGATAAAATTATTAAAACTGAGAATGTTGCAGCAGAGAATTCTCTGAAGCCATGTTTTCTTCCAATTTATGTGCAGTTGACAATTTAAAAATGAATATTAAGAAGGTCAAATCACCGATTTTAAGGGAGGAATTAGGAAAAAGCATAGGCACTCTGCACATACAATTTTTAATTTGTCTTGCAGTTTTTCAATGATTCATGCTACACTGAACATAGAAATATTTTTTTTTCCCAGCAATTCTTTTTTCCTCTAGTTCATCATTTAAGCTTCAGTGATATCTCATTCCTACTACTGACCCTTTCCTTAATCCTCCACTTCTTCTTTCATCATGACAACTTTGCTGTGACGATGGTTTCTCATTCTTTCTTCTACTATTTGGGCTGTCCTCTTTTTCTGCAAGGTTGAGTCCCCTCTGAATCCAAAGTATATGACATAACTCTTCTGTCTTTTCTTCAAAACCCCAAATCTATTGAAGAGTGGGAAGCTAACCATCCCCAGAAAAGTTCTCATAAGACATATTTCTTCCCAATTGTTACAAGACAAGTCCTTTTATTATCAGGCTTATTTCATGTGATGTAATAATTACTGCATATTGTATGACCAGGGAGCTTGCCAGATTTCCAGTGATGGTCCACCACAGCTTTCTACCACGACTAGCAGACAAAAATCCAGCACACGCACAACTTCCCAGCTTTTCTGCCATGATGCAGGGCAGGAAATACTAGAAGCGATGCTGACTACTGTTATGACAGTTTTATTTAGTTTGCAAACTTTATGGATGGCATACCAAATGTCCCGTCAATATTTGTGACTTTCCTTTACTACCCAATGTCTCATTACTATTCCCTCCAAGTCATTTGGCTGTCCTTTTTGTAACATGTATTGCCAAACAAATCTGCCTTACAAAGCTAAAGAGGACTCAGGCTTCTTTCTACCAATCAGAGACAAAGAAAACCAAAATTAGCAGCATTAATTTTAATGATATTTTAAAGTTCAAAGAAAGGGATCATTTTGCTTGGAACAATAAAAGCACTTTCTTTCTCTTGCTCCATTAGGAATGAAGAGTACATGGGAGGTCAGCTTTACTGTTGCTTTATGAAAAGACATACATTGTATTAAGAATCTTTTCTTTGTCTGTTGCATATGATCACAACATTGTCTGTTGAAAAAGGCAGAAATTGTTTCTGCAGACTTTTCATGGGAATTTGCCTTCAGCTAATATGAGTGGGAGATAGGTAATCTGTTGCCAGCACCTACCAATTTACTGACAAGTGCCTATTAATTTGCGTCTCATAGCATCGAGTGTGAAATCACAGAATGAAATTTTTGGTAGTGTAGGATGGAGATAAGGGGTATGAAAACATTTCTATTTTTAGAAGACTTAATTTCAAGGTTAAAAAATATAATTGATTTTCATTAATCACCATGCTTACCAAAAGTCTGGTTTTTTCTGTTAGTCTGCAATTGCTTTTCTATGTATGCAAAATTTTAACTTTAAACAGGGTCGGTTTTCTCAATGTTTTCATAAATACACTCTCTGCAGCGTTCAGAAAGAGAAAAGAAAAGCTTTCTCAACCTTTCACCAAGTTCACCCTTCCGTATCTTATGCAGATACATGCCACATGTTTAGTCCAGTAAGTAACTGATCCTAATATAAAATTTTTGCTTAAGTTTGGCATACAACAGATTTTCAGATCAACAATTAATTATTTTTCTGATGAACTAAAAAAAATATTTGTGAAAGATGCACCTATGGTGCATCTATGCACAACGGTTTAAAAATGTACATTTTTCATAGATGGAAACATTGATTCAATGCTGAAAACAACATATGAGTCAAATACAAACACAAAAATAATCTCAAACATTTGTATGGTATGACTACATTATCCTACATTAAGTAAATCTGGTCACTGGTACAGTTTCTTGTAAGTTTTTAGGAAGTTTAAATGACTTATCAAAAAACCTTTCAGCCTAGGTTCTGCCTCCATATATCAGTGTACCTTAAAAAGGCAATTAAACTTTTGCAAACTAATAAAAGTACCAGTAAGCTGAAAAACTGAACTTTTAGTTGTATTTTATTAAAATTAAGATTTTATAACTTTTTCAAAAGCATGCTTATTCTTATATCAGTCTTCATAATAGTTTATTAGATGGATACAGTCCATCTACGGTATTATATAGAATGTGAGGAGACTGAATACTTGAGAAAGGTTATTTATAAGTGTGACTTTTGTATGGGTGGTGTTGTCATGGCTTCATTAATAACATGAACATAGAACAAAATAAAAGTTTTTCATTTAATAGACTCCTGATCCTACAGATTCTTCTAGCAGCGTCTAAAGCCCTTCAGCGATATGTCAGTCTGCAGCATACTGAAAATTACACACCAAGTAAAATTAAGTATGAAGATATTAATAATTAAATAATATAAACAAACAAACAAACAAAAACATAACACAGGAAAACTACAAGACATGGACAAGGATTGTGACTAAAATCCTGGTCTCAATTCAGTTAATGACAGTTTAGCCTTTGGTTTCCAATGTTGAAACTGATGTTCATATTTGTGGGTGATACTCGAAATAAAAAAGGGCATTGCAAACTGTGGGGAGAGGGACTATCCTGAAAGTTAGCAGGAATAATCTCTGTGATATAACAGGATTGCTTTAATTTTTATTTCAGTTAAAGCTTTGAAGTGTCTTTCATGCTAATAATTTCCTATGTTATGTCTGTTTCTGTATTTTTTTTCCAGTTTTCACATTACATTTCTGGAAGTCTGTCAGATAATTGTGACTTTTGCTCAGTTCAGATTCAGAAGTGTATAACCTTCTTATGATCAAATGACCTTCACTTTCCAAGCAATACTGCCAGATTTTTCTGCACTTCTGAAATTAGTCTTGCCTATCCAAAACCTGGGAATGCAACAAGTGCTTTTGAGAAGAAGTAAAATGGGATAAATGTCAAATACTAAAATTCATGGGGTTTTTTTCCTATAGGCAGACTTTTCAAGATCATATTTTCAGTGTTTACTGTTGTTATTTGTTCCCTGTTTGAAATATCAAAGTATATGAAGTAGAAAACAAAAGAAATAAAAACACAAGTCAAGTTTTCAGTTATGTTTCATTTGTTTGTAAAAACATCCTTCTACCTACCAAGGTGTTCACTAATTCTGAGAAAATGTAAAAAAACAACACCAAATGCACAAGTTTCCAAGTAGCTACTAAATTCAAAGCCTCTATTTAATAGCAAAATAAAAAAAAAGTTCAGAAATAAAATTACTCAAGTAACTCAAACTAATATAACATTACTTTGCCCTAAGAAAATGCTGGTTTCTTTATTTCTCTTTGAAAAGTGTATCAGTCTTTTGTATCACCGTTTTTAACCAAATTAGCTCAAGTATCTTTTTTACTGTTGTGTTGTTTTGTTTTGTTTTGTAGCAAACACCAAGACTATATCCATACTGAGAGGAATAATGTATAAGTGTACAGGGAAATACGATCCTACCTTTGAATCACACCACATCTGAATTTTTGTCATTTTTTTGAAATTGTGATAAATCTGTAATGCTTTAAAGTTGGTATTGTTCAATAGCTGTGAATAGATTATCTGATATAGCTTATAGTCAATATGCCATGGAATGTAGATAATTCACACTACAGACATTATATTATATTATACAGATATTGTATTACATACCTTGGGAAGACAGTATTATTCAACAACATAACAAATAAATAAAATAAGTATTTTTTCATTATAATTAGATGCAGAAAAATTATTACAGTAATATATTCTTAAGATATATATCTTCTTTCAGATCTTGGAAGTCTAACCTCCCACCCCCCCGCCACCCCTGTAAAAAAAGAAATCAGAACAGAAGACAACCCGAAATTTTAGGGCTACCCAGCTGATATTTTTCACAGAATTTGAACAGAAGACAAGACTGACTTGTCACAACCCACAATTTCCATAAGCTATTATGTATCAATTAGAAATAAAGGCCAGTGCTGACAGCATGTTTAAACTTCTCATTGTTTTTAGATTAACCGTACCTCTTCTTAATGTAATGATTCCTAAGTGATGAACAAAACTGCATATTTTTTCAACTATTCTTTTTGTTTAAGACATTCTGTGATTCAAGGAGAGAAATACAACAGATTTTATGAGCGTGCATCACAGTTTTGAATCTGTAATTCTGATGCAACAGGAAAGCTCTTAAATGCAGGAGAGCCAGAAGTTCGCATTCAAAAGCAAATAAAGCTCTAAAGAAATACCAGGCAACCAGTGTGTAATTCACAGATTTAGAGAGAAAAAATTCAGAAACCTTGCACAATTTTTTTCTTGTGCTAGCATGCTGTAAAGATTCCTCCCACAGTTTAGAGTGCATTTTACTCACTTTTGCAAGATCCTGAAATAATTTTCTTTCAAAATTCTAGCTTGCTTTCAAGGACTACAAATCCCTGTATCAGACTAATGCTTGAGCATCTACTAACATTATAGTATTTGAAAGAAGAGCCAAAGATTAATACAAAAGTCAGTGAAATGGAAAAAAAAAAAAAAAAAAGGATTTCATGTAGACAAACCAGTCAATGTTCTGGAATTCAAAAAAACTTGACAATAAAGCTTTTGATCACAGGTTTTGCTTGATTTATAGAAATTATAAATAAATAAATACATAAAGTAAAATGCCTTCACTTCTATATTGCCATTGTTTGTTTCAGTCTTATTTTCTCTAGTTCTGGGATGCTTCAGGAATGATCATCAAAATAAAGACCCTGTAAAGACATTCATGTTGTGAATGTTTTCATTAAATCTAGTAAACAAGCTTTACTACAGCAGTGTATTGGAAATGAGAATTAAAACAATCCTGTCCTATAATAATCCTGCTTGCCACATGCAGAAGGTCACACAAACGAGAACCAACAATTTATAAATGTGATAAAATTCAAGCAGTGCCATTAGGCTGCAGTTCAGAGTAAGTTATATGCAAAAAATTAAACCTAGGCTGCATAAAAGAATGAAACAAATAGTGATGAAAGAGATTTCAAATCTTCCTAGTTTCAACATCAGGAGTTTGCTGACACAAAACAAGGAATCCTTAAATATTTATATGTTGAATGGTGGACATCTCATTGTCATAATATTTCGTATTACATGCTTTAAATTAAATATTTTAATAAATGTTATATTTCACAGAAATTACAATTTTTACTAAGGCCACTATATCTCAGAACATGGCTCTGTCATGCAGTTGCATCAAAACAGGCACAACCAGTTGTGCAGCAGAGACAAGACTTAATAGGAAAATAACAGTGGTGTCAAATCTGGAGCCACAGTGCCCTCAGACCACATCAGGAAAGCAGAGTAGAATTGTGCAGTGAATATGGCAATGGAATTTTTTTTCAGAAACCATCTAACATCTTACACATTTTATGTAGTGTTCTATGTATGAAGGAGCTACATATCAACACTTAAATTATAAATGAAAAACGACAAGCAGAAAGTAAAGATGTGCATACGTGTTTGAATTTCACCTGGTGTATATTAGTATGGCTCCATTCATCTCCTTGAAGGAATGCTGATGTAATTAAAACAGCTGATGACAGTGGAGAACACTACTAAACTGTTTTATAAGGTTACGATGCGAGACACTGCAGTTTTTCATTTTCACATGAAAACACATGTATAATTGGTGTACTAACTGAATGCTAACTCTTTCACAGTTAGAATTCAGAGAAAAGCCCACATGAAAACAAAAGACACCTGAACTGAACCTTCCAGTTAAAGTTGCCTTTTGTAAATGACTCATCTAACAAGCTTGTACTGTGTTACAAACTAACAAAAAAAAAGAAAAAAAAAATTCCCTCATTTCAACATGGCAATCTTAAAGCCCTGAGTTATTCAAGTGTTACAATGGAAAAGTCTGATACCTTCCCTCTGCCTGTCTCACATTGTATTTTGTATGTGAAGACAAAGAAGCGGACTGTCTCCACTAGATAGGTTTAAACTGTCCATCATTTAAATTATGAGCAAAAGAAATTAATGTTGCCATTAAGTCCATCAAGAAGCGATAAAAAGTGAGACGAATTCTTTTATTCCTTTATTTTACCTCATCTACTTTGACTTCACCGGGAGCTTATCCTCTGAGCCTTGTTGAAGTGATGGACTCATCACTAACTATTCTTTTAAATGCATTTTTGAATTACTGAGAGGTGAGGTTCCCTAACTGGTTTATGCTTCTACTGTAAGTCTGATGAAACTCAGACATCTACACTCCTCATAGGTAAAAACCAATCCACCTTCATCTTCATGTTTTATTTTAACTTCCACAATTCAGTGGCCAGGTCGGACATACTTGATTTTATTGTCTTCTAAAGGAGTAAAACCTCTTTAGATATTTTACAAAGCTATGCACTGAACTTATCTGACTACCTTTTGTTGTATTACCAAGAACTGGCATTGTCTGAAACACCAGGAATGGAACAGGACATTCAAGAAGCAGTTATAACTTTTTCAGACTGACTGATAATAGCCAGAAGGCAATAAGCAAGGGAAGATGGCGTGAAAGCGACTTAATGGAAACACAGTCACAACAAAGCCAGACAGACAATTATCATCTGCCTGTTTCATAACAAGATCTTTTTGCATTGTCCTCTTCGTTACCATTTCAGCTGATGCTTCTTGACTTCTTCAGTGTTTGCTCCCTGTCTTAGGTCTGTTCCGGTCTTACCATTTCATCCAAATCCAGCCATCTGCATGTGGGAAAGCACTGGTCTCTTTAATTATTTTCCCTCCAGAATAATTAGAATTTATTTTTGCATCTGGATTTGATTTTTGCTCCTTTTGCTCACTTTGCAAGTGTCTTTTTGTACCATTGTCTCATTTCTTTGTTCTCAATGGTATTTGAAATATCATCTCAGACAGGTAACACTATATAAGTGCAATTGAATTAAATTAAACTTTTGCTTGATGGTTCCTAAGGCCATTCATCCATTTCCAACAATAATGAAATTGAAACATTTATACAAGAATTATGCATGAAAGAGAAAAGCTGAAATGGAAAGTAGCACACCAGAATAAATAGTCCGCTTATTATATATGAACATAAACCAAAACCACCAACTTCAATATAAATGTGCAACTTCAGAAAGCCCAAACCTTGACAAAACTGACTTCTGTAAGGAGCAAGTCCTTCTTAATGCAGTGCCTGCAGAATTATCTGGCACTAACACAGAATAATGGTGCAAACTCAAAGTCTTCGTTCCTGTATCTTTGGAATGAAAACTTAAAATGTTTGCACTACTCCTCCAAGAAGAAATGCTCCCTCCAAGAACATCTGCTGTTGTTTCTGTTATACTTTCCAGAAAGACTTGAATCCCTTCTGTCCATAAAATTATACTGATCATGTACTATCTTTAGGCCCCACACTCAAGAAATCAACAACAAAGCTCATCAAGTTTAAAGGTACTAACACCAGCTAACCTGCATGCAAGTCTCAAAGGGAAACACTGTGTTTTATTATGCAGGCTTTCAGAGAGAAGGGCAGAGTGTATACTAAAATACATTCTTTCAGAAATTCATTTGACTGTGAGAATCTGATTATGGCCTAATTTGCATGTCATTCATTTATATTTGACTTTGAAAACAAAACAAAAAAATATACTGTATTATAAATCTATTTGGTGGCCCACTGACACATTCAAGAGGGCTTACAAATTCCAAGTGTGCTGTTGTAGCAGAAACAGCTGCAGAAACTGTTCTATATATTCTATATTCACCATAATTTCTATATATTCACCATAAATTTCATCTTTTATGAACCAATACAGGAATATGCCAATGCTCGGTCTAACGCATGCTTCAAAATACCAAACATCATGGCAGTTTGGAAAGACGGGGAAATCACAGATGTGCTACTACATACTTAGTACTAGAAATAACTCATTTTAAATGTATGAAATACCCACAAAAGACTGTTTTTATGAATCATAACTGGAAATTTTATTCATATTTAAGAACACTCAGCAGCAAAAGGAAAAAAAGCAAAGAATCCATCCCAAGATTTAAAACCACATTTTTGTGGTAATGTTTTCTTCAAGAAGAATGAACATTATTATAAGCAGTATTTTAAATAACAGTCAAAATTACTATGTTCCCATTTGTTATGAAAGCTGAGATTTTCACCACTATGCATGTTTTAATGGAACCTTTGAAAATGAGTTCCTCTAATGAAATAATAATAAATTGACTAGCTGCGAAAGGCTGAATCCCATATAGATGTTCATTGACAAAAATGAAACCTCACGGTATTCATATCTGGAGACACATACAGGAAGTCCTTAAAAATACTCAGGTTCAGATGATACTCAGAAATGCAGATGATCCCTCTGACTTCAGTTATTACCTGATCTAATGGACTTTAATTGGCTTGTAATTAGGGTACTTGGTATCTATCAGAATGTAATACTATACAAATATTGATTTCAAGCTTTTGTTGGTGATGCACAAGCAAAAGCCCTTTCTTAAGGACAGAACAGAATCCAAGCAAGGTAAGTCTCCAGGGTAATTTTTTTTTTTTCTGAGGAGAACTTCTGTCACCTTAGAGGCAGAAAAAAATGACTATGAGGAAAAAACTGCCAGGGTACTACAAGCAGAGCCAGCTGAAAGAGGACCTGTGGAGCACTCTGTGACCAGACTGTGAGGGGCTGCCTTGCAATCCACTTTACCTTTGCACTGGGCCTAGGTAAACACACCGGGAAACAAACAAAAAGAGCCTTCCAAGTTTTTCAATGAGACCATGAGGTTAAAAAAGCCTTAGCCTTAATTCTTTTCAAAATAAAGCCTGTTCACCCACATCCTCAGTACTGAGGTTGTCTAAACATTGAAGAATCGAGTTAAAGAACTCTTCCCTAGTGAAGAATACATAGACCCAGAATATTCTCTGAAAACTAAGTGAAAAAAATATTTACAACTAATTCAAATTAATTTGGTGCTTATTCTGATGACTATCCTGGTTTCTCATGCTAAATTTTGTCAAAGAAAAAGGTAAGTAAAAAATTCTTATTCTTAGTAAAATATTGTGAATTTTTTGAGGCATCCTATACTTGCTATATGCCATTATTGTACCTTAATCCCAGGGTTTTTTGCATTTAGAAAAGGGAACTTGTCAATTTAGAAATCTATGTATTGCAATTTATGCTGTTATTGCTCAAGAGTAGCACCTATAATCTTTTTCAGCTCAGGTTAACCGTGATTGATTTCATGACAGCTCAAATCCATTCACAATAAACGAGCTCACATACACTAATGTGATTACAGCTTTAGAACTAATGAAGAAGAGTTTAAGTGCTTTCAGAACTTGAGTCTATCGTTATATTCACTACACTTAGAGTCACAAAAATCATGGGTGTATAATAGAAAAATGCTGTTATAAGATACATTTTAAGCATATTAATTGCACTTTTAAGACATGGGGATCCTGGTGTTTGAATTTAATTGAGATTATTTTAATTTCCACAATTGACTACTGCAGATAACCGAAGCTGACTTTGGCTTGACTATGTCTACCATTTAGAAGGTTAGTGCCTTTCAGAACAATCACACTTTCGTAGATGAAACACCTGCAGTTATAAGCTGTATTTCCTTCTCTGTTTAAAATACAGAAACTATTAGTGCAGAAAAAAACCCACAACTTGAACTTGAAAGAACTAATTAGTTCGAGGGCAGAAAGGCCACTTATAGGATCACAGCTTAACTACACATCCTCCACATTCAATGTGAGGGTTTTTTTTTTTTTTATTTAAAATGATACCTCTAAAGAATGAAAACACATCTCAGACTAAGAGCTGATGGACAAGCTGAGACAGGCATACAAAAAAAGAGTCCTAATCAGAAAAAAACCACCACACACAAAACAACCAAAATCAAAAACACTTGCAAACATACTTTTTACTTCTGACCTAACTCACTCATTTCCTACAGAAATGAGAGGTTAGGGCAGCATACGATAACAGTATTAATCAATCATCAAAAAATCACTGCAAAGAAAAACCGAAAGAAGCTTTAAAAAACAACTTCACCAGCAAACGTGGCCCTGATTTAAAAGTACTGCAGCCATAAAGCTGTAACAAGAGAACAGGTAGAACATTGTCATAAGGCTTTGCTTCCACACATATAATTTTAATCCCTGCTGCTTAGCTGTCTCTAGCAATTACAGAAGTTGCACTGCAGTCTGTTATAATAAAGAAGGAATGCAGTGGGTATAGCCTTGATAAGGCAAGAGGATTCATCTGGAACACACTTTTCACAGGAGAGAAGAAGAGAAACTATAAAAGAGAAGAGAGCTTGGGGCCTTGAGGTTTATTAATAACATTAGCAGCAGCAAGGGAAAGCCAAGCATTGACGTTTTGAGGCAAGAATTCTTAACTTATAGGTCTAATTTTAGATATTGGTATCCTCCTAAGTGGCCCCATTTGAAAAGTTAATTGCTATTTGCTGACCTTTCATAAATCCTGAAAAAGAAACTGGCCAGAATGCCAAAGGAGAAATATACCTGTGATTAATAACAAATGTCATACTCTGTAGTCTATCACTTCAAATAAACATTGGAGATGACAAAATGTTTCTGTATTTTACTACGAGAATTCGAGAAATTTCTGCAAAGCACTCTGAGAATGTGAAATCAGCACTTAAGAGTCAGTAAGGGTTTTGTCAAAATATTTTTGCCAAATTTTGTAATAAATTGCCATGGATGTGGGAGACATTCTGCCTGGGCTTCACTATTGCTTTTGTGCCATTTGGGATGTGAGATTTAAAGCTCACAATACTTCATGCAGTTTCAGAATTGTAGACTCAACAATTTATAGATATTAACCATACAGAAAGAAAAGACAAGAGTGTGCAACTGCTGTCTTCTCATCTAAGACAGCGTTATAAATAATGTTAATCAGAAAGGGACTGCTGAAATGCTTTTCTGACAAAAAAAAAAAAACTTTAAAAATATTTTTGTAAAAAATACCTTGTTTTTCATTGGGGAAGGAGAAGACAAAATTGTCATCTTTTCTACCTGACTTAAACTTTCCTATGCCAGCCTGTTATTTTCTGCCAGTCTCTAACTATAACAATTCTTAATCAGTGCTAGAACACCGATTAAACCAAACATCATAATATTTCATCCTAGATGACCAATAGAGCTGCTCTATCTCGTGAAAGAACAACAGAGTCATGTTATTTCCAAATAAATGTTTCTTAAACATTCATAGTGCCAAAAAGCTGGCACGTGGGTTGTTTTCTTTCTTTTTTTTTTTTTTTCTGGTGTACTCTGGTTAGTGATAAGACAATTTTAACCTTCTCCAGCTTATACCAAAAAACACACTGAGCATGGGTACCCCAATATTTGCAGCATGATAAAACAAAATTTATGCTTGTTCCCAAGCTGTTCACATGAATTTTCACAATTTCATTGCTTGACTCAGCAAATGAAGCAACTATCTCTGGAGCTTTAACCGATTTAGCTGGTGATTCCATTCAACAACCTCACTTCAGTTTAAGGAAGTAGCATGCTAAGGAGTACAGGAGCTGAGCTTACTATTTGCCAAACTTAAATGACTTTCCAAAACAAAGAAACAAACAAGCAAAAAACCTGTTTTTCCTTGGTCACCCTTTTAAGATGATCTTTTTAAGACAATTCCGAAGATATAAGCCACTTTTTCTCCACTGTAGCAAAAGAAAAACTTAAATCTGCAGCCAAAGAGGACTTTGTCAAAAGACTCACTGTCGCAGATGGAAATATTTGACATGGTTATGATCTAGCAGTGATTCAAAATTTGTTAATGATTTGAGGTAGATCAAGAGGTTGAATTTTAGCAGCACTTAATCATTAACTGGTTTAGAGGTTTACAAAGTGATTTAAAACAATAAATGAACCGCGACTTAATTACAGATTCGAAGATGGCAAGATTCACAGTAACTTACTATATGGTGTTCTAAATCAATACATATACATATAAACAAAAGCACAGATCTCAAATTAATGCATATACATATAAGCAAAGCATATATGCCCCCACACACACCAGTCTATAAATTGAGATCAAAGGTTATTGCATGACTCTAATGAGCCAGTGGGTACCTCTTTTAACTCCTACATGTGCACACACAAATGGAAGAACACCCACACCCATAAAGCTAATGTGTATACCATGAACATGTAAGTGGAGAGGTTGATTTAAGAGAAGCAAGCTTATGGTTAAAATTTCCTCTTTCCCGAGTTTAAATATTCACAATGGATTGGCATTCCTCAATGGGAGAAAATTGAGACTCGAGAGGGGTTGACTCGCTTTGACCTTCCAACTCTCAAAATGTCTGCCTGAGTGGCATCCCAACTCAGTGGCACATACTGCACACAGCCCACTGCAATCCAGAAGAGCTCAAAGGCTCTTTACTATGATATTTGAACAGTCATGGCAGTTAGGTGCAGTCCCTGGTGACTGGAAAAAGGGAAACATCGCACCCATTTTTAAAAAGGGTAGAAAGGAGGACGCTGGGAACTACCGCCCTGTCAGCCTCACCTCTGTGCCTGGGAAGATCATGGAACAGATCCTCCTAGAAGGTATGCTAAGGCACGTGGAAGACATGGAGGTGATTCGAGACAGCCAGCATGGCTCCACCAGGGGCAAGTCCTGCCTGACCAACCTGGTGGCTTTCTACAAAGGAGTGACTGCATCAGTGGACAAGGGGAGAGCAACGGATATCATCTATCTGGACTTCTGCAAGGCCTTTGACATGGTCCCACACAACATCTTTCTCGCTAAGTTGGAGAGATACGGATTTGATGGGTGGACTGTTTGGTGGATAAGGAACTGGCTGGATGGTCGCATCCAGAGGGTAGTGGTCAATGGCTCGATGTCCAGATGGAGCTTGGTGACAAGTGGTGTCCCTCAGGGATCCGTACTGCGATCGGTGCTGGTTTATATCTTCATCAATGATATAGACAGTGGGATCAAGTGCACCCTCAGCAAGTTTGTCGATTATAGTTATTATCTTCAAATGGTAGGAGCCATGAGGACCAGGGACCTATGTTCTGGTCTGTTGCTCTCCACCTTTTCTTTCTTTCATGTTAGACCATTATAGAATCATAGAATCATAGAATCACAGAATGGTTTGGGTTGGAAGGGACCTTAAAGATCACCTAGTTCCAATGCCCCTGCCATGGGCAGGGACACCTCCCACTAGACCAGGTTGCTCAAAGCCCCATCCAGCCTGGTCTTGAACACTTCCCTGGGCAACCTAATACAGTGTCTCACCACCCTCACAGTAAAGAACTTCCTAATATCTAATCTAAATCTACCCTCTTTCAGTTTAAATCTGTTACCCCTCATCCTATCACTACACTCCCTGATCAAGAGTCCCTCCCCATCTTTCCTGTAGGCCCCCTTTAAGTAGTGGAAGGCTGCTACAAGGTCTCCCCGGAGCCTTCTCTTCTCCAGGCTGAACAACCCCAACTCTCTTACTCTCTTCTGGTCCCTTGTATTATTATGTGGGCCAGGTGGGGCAGAAATCACGCCAAGTAGCAAGCGGCCTAAAGGGGCTGAGGCGGGGGAGGGTTGCACCACCACACTCACTGACTACTTATTTCAAAACTTTTCTCTTTCTAGAAGATGGAGTATTAGAGAATGGTTGAGTTACCTGCACATCACAGAGTCCGTGTTAATTGCTATTAGCATCATGACTCAGGCACCAGTCTTGGGTTCCAGGGGAATTATAATTTGGTACAAAAACAAAAAATAAAATGTAGAAAATAACAACTGTAAGATTACATAGAACTTCTTCAAATTTCACTGTTCTCTGAACATACCAGCAGTGCAATAATAAGAAAATAAAGACAAAAAACTCTGTGAAGCTACTGAACTCTTGCAGTTAAATGTTAATGCATTGACACACCAAGATCCAGAGGATTTAATTTTGATAGTGCACCAAATATTTAATATGCACCAATCCTTCAATGTTTTACAGCCATACAAATACATTATTTTAAACAGAACTAAAACACATTCAGTAGAGTGCAGAGATAAGATACAAAGCTACATTTGTATCTCTTCAGAGCTTGAGAATATTTTGATTGAAATTTTAGATCCAACTGTATTGCACTACTATGAAATGGCAATACAAACCATCACAAAAGAGAAGACAGAAAAACTTTGAAAAATATTTGAAGTGTGTAATTCAAAGGAGGAAAAAAATTGCTAAAAGGAGCGACCCTCCCTGGAGTTGCTTTTTTTCTTTCTTTCTTTTTCCTCTACTGTGATTTAATGAATTTTAACGAAATTACATGCTGGTGAAAAACTCTCAAAGGATTTCACCCATTTACTTCAGATACAATTCTAACTTTGGATTTGAAATTCATAATAATGCATAATTAGAAGCAAACCTCCTTTATTTTGCTTGATACTTTTCCATCAATCAATGGGCAGAGAAGAAATGGACTCTGATCAGCTTCCTAAAGACACATCATCACCCTGGAGAGCAGCTGGTCCTTCACAAAAGCAAATATGCGTGCATCCATGAATGTAGGTATGTTTGTATATGCTTTAGACATCTGTAGATTCATATGGAGTGGTATATTATTTCCAATGAATATTCTGATTTTATTAATTCTATTTGTTTCCTCTCTGTGAAGTTTGCTGCTAGAAAATTCTGCTATATCTTGGTAGGCTGCAGATAAATTTTTAATCTGACAACAGCTGCATAGCCTTAAAAGGATAAATTTACATACCGAAACAAACTAGAAGAGATAGAAGGAATATATTCAGTGGCTTTCACATTACTGGAAATGTCTGTTGTATGTCTTACTATCCATATTTATTGCCTCTTGTGACACATCAGCCATAATTATTACACATTATCTGCCTAGTCCTGCATTAACCAAATGAATTCTTTTGCTTTTAGGTGTAGCAGATTTGTAATTTTGATTATGATATGGTCCATTAGAAAGGAAAGAGCGTCTGGCAAGAGAGTGTACTAAATCTAAAAAAAAAAAAAAAGTTACGTGAAGAGAAGAAAAATGCAAGTTTACTTGGAATGTCTCTAAAAGAAGCAGCAGGAATAAGGCTCAGTGTCTTGAGCCAAGATCCACAGAGGTAGAGAAGGAAGATTAGGTGATAAGAAGAAGTGAAAGGAGACGAAAGAGAAGAGCTCACAACTGTCATTTTTAATACAGTTAATTTGGAATGCTTAAAATGGCTCAGATAATCTGCGGAATGCTTACCTGCTACCTGACAGAAGGACTGAGGGGGACAGTAGCATAAGGGACTTCAGGAAACTGACACTTGCTGAAAACAGTCCTCACATATACCTGCATCTTCTCAGACTGCCCTTGTAGTGGAAAGTGCTTCATTAATTAAGCAGAAGTACCATGTGGTATAAGTTGAATGCCCAAAGAGGTGAGGGGGTACCTGAGAGTGTACTCTCCTTTCCTTCTTGCAGGATTCCCCTGTGCACGCAGATATATGGCCTCTGCCCCCTCATGAGATGGTTCTCTCTCCTCTTTCTTCACTTTTGTTTCCATTTATGCAGTAGCCCTTTAACTTCAATGATTTTCATGCTCGTTATTCATACGGATTGCCAACAAATGTTTCTTGCTCTTGCTCTAAGTTTAGTTTTCCTTTATAGTATGTTATGGGGCCAGTTCAATGTAAACAAAGCACTGTGGGCTTTGTTTAGAAGGCAGGGTCAAGGACCAGGACAAAAATATTTTTGCTATTAAAAGCATTTCCAGGGTTGTTAGAATATTTTTTATCATAACAGAAAAAATACCTGCTACCCCTTGCTGACTATAAAACAAAAAGAAGAACCTCATAGAAATTCCTCATTAAACCAATACTGAAGATACCACTTAGAGTGCTTCATCCAAGCCACCCCTCTTATGTGTCCCGGAGCCAAATTTCTCCATTTTATTCTTTGATTACATATAGCTTAGACAAAAAATATTGTATTGTGCCAGCGGTTCTGCTTTTTCATGCAGTATCATTGGAAAACATTGACTCGTGAAGGTAATACTTTGGCCAGTAATGGTGAGATGAATTGTTTGTCATCAAGATGGAAAATATTCCTTTTCTCTGTGCAAATATATTACAAGGTGAGAAGTGCTTAATGCCTCCTCCACAAAGAATAAATCAGATCTAGCATCAGGTCACGAGGCAGTAAACTAGAAAGTTACTTTAATTAAAATGTTTTAATATATAGGACTATTGAATAATAATCTCAACCTACTGATAAATTAAGCACGTTAAATCTTCACAGTTGTCAGCAATTGCCTTCAATATTGCCATCTTGCCATCCAGAGAGCTAATTTATGCATTAGTGCTAAGAAGAAACCCTTTTTCTGTCAGGTAGAATCAAAAGGATCAGCATTGTGTACAGTTTTGGTATTACAGCTTTATTTTCCTTTGTACATTTTCTACATTTTATTTTATTTTCTTGTAGGAATGGTTGCTGGAGGCACAGATTTTGATTAATAACATAACTCAGTTAAGCATTCTCTTTGAATTAACTATCTAAGCAGGGTACAACAAAGCATATTTCAACAAGAATATTTTACAAGGCAAATTACAAAGAGGACCATAATTACCAATTTGGAGCAGTGTTTTTCAGGATTTCCTCTAGGTAGGGAGAAATCTGTTGGGAAAGTTGTTGTAGCACGTATTTATGAACTGATAAACCTACTTCTCTAAAAGAACAGTACATCACCCTTAAACTCAAGTTTATAGACCATGCAGCGCATATCCTAGGCCTCAAATGTAAAAATACTTTGCAATATAAAGTTCTCTCAGGACTTTTTTTTTCTTTCTATATACAAATGATTTCTACTAGCATGAGTGAGGCATTGTCCCACAATTACATAAAGTCTATACGGCGTAGTCTTTTTCAAAAATTTTTATTTGGTATTAGTATTTAAACATCATTGAAGCATAAAGCAATTATGTCTGTGTGTTCAGTCCCAACAATGGTAAAATATAATCAATAATAAACTCAAATTTACAGACGAGGTACATTTACACACTTGTTAAGTCCAGACATGATTGTGGACCCTAGCTTACTGCTGCATAGGTCAAGACATGCTTCCTTTCCCAGTACTGAATAGCTAGTTGGCAAGGTTCTGCTGTTCTTGTTTTATTATAAAAGGTAATAAAGCAGCAAATAGTAATAAAGATATCAGAATAGATAGCAAAAATGTTTTGCAATTTCACACAACAGAAAGTTTTCTACTTAGAAATCTGCTTTATAAAAAGTAAAGAACACAAAGCTGGGACACTGTTAGCTTAACGGGGTATTCGTCTCTTCATGCATCACACGGAAATGCTCATCAGAACTTAATTAAAGAGTTATAACTTCTCCAAACCAGTTGAAGACTGGATGAAATTCAACAATATGGTGAAGCGTATGAATAATATAAGAAAGTTTAAACCCATCCCTGCAAAATACAGAGAAATTCTTAAAAGTAAAACAAGGGTTTCCCCGAATCAGACCTGTTTTCACAGAGCTTTAATTACGGCTTCATTTGCAGGAAGAGATCAACAAGAAGGGCTCAGAGAATTTATTAACCTCTTCTCCCTTCAGACGGAGCTGAAAGAATAGTAAAACTGACTAGGAACAGTGCACAAACTGAAAAGTTAAGTGGAGTTTTGACATAAGATTGTGACCTCTATAGTTCTGAACTGTTAATGCTTGAGATTACCTCCTCCACTGTTCTATGGTCTAATGAAAGTCCAAGGACATCTAGCTGACCGTCCTCTCATGTGAACATTACACAATCTTGCACCAAAAAGGGGCACCAGTTGAGCAAAGAAGCCAAGAATTGACATGGTTAAAACTTAACTTAATAACAAAACATCTGCATGGTGTTCCAAAACTAAAATTCTTTTACGATGGGAAAAGAATCATACAGTTCTTATGACATCAAGGAAGAGAAGGCTGACATGACTTTTTTAGTAAGTTACGGCTTCAGCACAAGTTGGACAGTTGTCATTGTAGTTCTGGATGTGTTTTTAAGCAGAGGAGAATGGAAAAATGCTATTAAATAACTCAAGCATAATTTGTGATTTGCTTGCTTCTAAGATGTTCAGATTTAAGATGTTTATGGTAGGACTAATACACAGCTAAATGCATGTGAATATGCAGGAGTAACCACATACTGAAGGTACACCACACACTGTTTAACTTCAGACTTTTCTCTCTCCCTTTCTCACCACCTTTGTAACATTTTTACCAGTCTAGTCTTCGTTCTCTTTCCAGCTGTATTCTGTTTTAGTTCCTCTTGCTACAACCCTTGCCCTACTTTCTGAACTCCTGTGCTCTCTCCATCTTTCATGACTGCTCCACCCACCCACACCTATTGTTTGCAAAGCGTCTCAAGAACACTTTTCCATCCCTCTACTAAATTAGCAGATCAGATAGCAACCTGTCCCCCACTGATTTTATAACGATTTCTCTGCCAAAAAGATGACTCAAAGACAGCTAGAGAAAATGAATATGAAGAAACAAACCTGAAAACATGAAGAATCTGAGAAATCAGGGGATTCCTTGGTTCTACTTTTAAAGCATCTGAAAATATGAAAAAAGCCCTAGAAATGTACACTAAAACAAGGGATCAGAGAATAGCTAACCTAAATTGCCTTAGCTTCTCTGATCACATTGCAACTGATAACCTATACTAGCTGAGATATATCTTCTGCAAATTAATATGCAGAAGTGTAATATCCTAACAGAAGTGTCTTGTGTCTGCTAAATTGAAATAACACACTGCCATGAACAGGGCTTGCATCTTTACTCCAGAGTTAGATCAAATGCCATTCTGTTTACCAATCTGGGAATAAAAGGACATCTTGAACCTGAAGGGAGTTGTCTGATTCTGTGAAACTGATTTTGAAAAAATACATTAATATAGTTAGTATAGACTTATCTGCTTTTTTATCTGAGTCATATTTACACTTCATCACAACTGATGCCAGGGTACAATTCTAAATTACTCAAAAGAATCACATTAACATTTGGTTCTGGGAAAACCCTTTACACTAAACAGAACCTCTTCCCAGCCAGAACAACACAAAGGAGCCAAGGTATAAATAAAAACCTGTCTCAGCACAGCACTTTCTAAGACAGATTCCTTCCCTGTGCAAAAGCTATTTATGAAACTGTGCCTGTACCTGTGGGAAGCCAGCTAACTTCACTACTTTTATTTTCTCAGTGTAGAATGTGGAATAAATAGACAAGAATTCATCTTAATAATACTGCCTGTTGGAATAATATCGTATAACTTTTTTGTATGTCAAAATACCATAGTTATATTTTAGGATGGAATCTATTTTTTTCTAGGTATGTTTACTCTTAGAATACATTTGAAATGTTGGTCATGAAACTGATAGTAATTTTTACAGTACAAAAATAAATAATATGCTATGCTTAATTATAGTATTTACTGATACAGTATCCCCAGATCACTTTTTCTTTTTCATTCCAATTAGCATGCTTAAAAACACATTGCCAGCAAAAAAGCTAATGTCTATAAATCACTGTTACAGCTGCAAATGAACTCCTTATTACTTTAGAAATACCAAAAGAAGATCAAGGTCAGGAAAAAAAAGTTAACGCTTATTCATACAAGCAGGAACTGAAAAGATAAGTGGCAGAAATTAGATGATATTTTGAAGTAGCTAAAAATAAGGGCTTAAATGGTCATCAGTAATACTTTCTACATGTTCCATGACTTAGTAGCAGTAGTGATTTTAAGATTAGTACTTTTCAGTACTTAATCACTTTAAGGGTGTGGGGTAGCTCTTTAATCAAATTACTCTTTGTTTCCTTTAAACAATAATTGGTCAGATTTAAGTCTGATGCAATTCCTTTGACTTTTGGGAAGCTCCCTCTGTTTCGTGTTTCCTTTTTCCCCACAGTTCTCTTCCTTGCTCCTTGTTCCAAAGGGAAGACAAAGAGATCTTAATCAAATACAGCTATTACAACTTGAATTTCCTTCCCCTCAGTAGTTTCTGCAGTTCAGTCTCTACCAATCACCTTTTAATAAAATGAAATTTATTAGGCGCTTGGGTTTGCCACTCCTGAGTTCGAATGAAACATTTATTGCTTACTTGCCAGAATGACATCACCTCACAAGTATTTTAAGAAAATCCACAGTAACTAGTTCACTAGAAAGAGACCATACAAAACATTAATAAATATACATGACAGACTTAGCATTACAGTCCTCTACACTCTAGTTCTAGACACTCCCACCACCAGAGAAACTCCTCCAAATTGAAAACTTATAAAAAGCTAATTACTCTCAAAACCTTTCCACCTCGATTAGATCCAATTGGCACCCGTTGGTAACCAGGAATTTCTAACTTATTAATAAGGGAGTGCAATTGTCTAAAGGAAATGTTTGTCTTTACAAATTTCTAAAACATCTCTGGAAGCATATTTATCTGTCCAGTATCTGCTCCTTGTTCAGAATCACCAAGATATTGATATTCTAATATGTGTAACTAGAAAAAGAAAGAGAATATGCATTTCATATCAGTTTAGTTAAAATCTCATAACTAATTGCTTGAAGTGATTAGTGAAATTAAGCAAAATAGTTGATAAGACTTTTCTTCTACTTCTTGGACACAATGCTAACCATAAAATCACAAATCCACAGAATAATTTTGAAAGGAAGGAGCCTTTGGAGGTCATCCAGTCCAACCCTCCTCTCAAAACAAGTCTAATCAGATAAAGCTGCTCACAACAACCACGCCGAATTTATTCTTGAACATTTCGAAGGACAGAGATCTCATAGTGTCTCTGGGCAATCTGCGTCAGGATCTGATCACCCTCATAGATAAAAACCAATCAACTAAACAAAGATCTTCTTATAGCTAATGGGAATCAAAGCAGAAAGCCAGATACATCAAGACTGCTATACTACTATTATTCTTTACCAAAGCACTCATCTCATCTAACTGCAGAAGACACAAAGTTTTCAGAAGACTAAAGCAATTCAAGATTAAAATATTTAAAACTGTCCTCAAAATAATTCTGAAAGGTAAATTCTAGAGGTACACTGAAGTGAGGTATGCAGATAAATATATAGAAAATTATCAGTTCTGCGTAACAGAATTACAAGTGTTTCCTTCAAAGATACCATCTAGATATATTTTCGCTTTCTGGAGAGTAAGAAGCTTCAAGGAGGACTGAACAACTGGCAATTCAAAAACACTGAAGGCAAAACACCATATTTTTGTGCTACCTAAAACATGACTAAGAAGTGGTGATGTTAAGGCAAGAAAATGCCACGTCCCAGGGCAAGTCTAAACTCTGGATGAAAAAGCACTCCCAAACGTGCAGAAACAGACCAAAGCAAATGTATCCAAGAAAAAATTAGCTTTTGCAGGAGCCCATAGTAGACCATCCTCCATTATGTGCAAGAACTGAATTCCTCGTAATTCCCAGAATTAGCATCTTCCTCACAAATTTATAAGAAAGAGACAAACTGTAAATACCTTTATGTAGTGCATGTGGGATTTTTGCCACATAGAAAAGATTCAGGGTGCTTCTAAAATGAAAGTGACAATGACTGGGTTTCTAAGGACAGAAGGTGGGTTTGAGTCAGCATAGGTATTACAATACTAGAGGACTTACCATTCAGCTTGGAGACCTCAACAGTCCAAGTGAGTTCATATTATCAGAAAAAGAAATATCCTTCCTGAGACACAAAGCTATATTCCCTGTGTTTCTCTGTTAACATTTTTGATATCTCTGCCACCTGCCAGTGACCACAAGACAGAGTCAGTAAACTTCATTTTTTGAGCGGTGGGTTCTCACTTCTTCATTATTATCCAATATACTTTCAAAGTCAGTACAGTGGTGAAGCACTAGTGATGAACTGTCAGTACTGACAGCATAGTCAAACTCAGAAAACTATTGTGTTTCCTTTAAATAAAAGATATAGATCATACACTTAACAACACAAGCCATATATACACAGGGATATATAAGTGAATATAGTTACACATATACATGAAAATGGAGATCAGACAAGACCAGTCTTGACGGAAGTTTACAACTCATTACATATTTCTTTGCTGATAAATTTGATATCTTTATAAATCCATTTTTTGGGCATAAAGCCTTATGCTGTGCCATGTCTCCAATACCAGGGTTTTTAAATATTTTTAGGTCATAAATTTGAACATGTTACTCTATTAAATGCTGCAGCTCATCTGAATTCTTTTTGAATTTCTAAAACTATCTTACCACTTTTCAGCACTTTATTAGCCAAAGGTTGTATGTGTGGCTGATATTCTAGCGTATAAAAAATAGCAGGGCTCCACTCCCTTTGGGGGCTTAGAGACTATTGTCCCTAACCATTTCTAAGTACTTTTCCTCTGAAAAGAGAGAGCACTGCTAAAATTGCAATGACTTTCTTCTAGGGAGGAAAAAAAAGGTCAACTCACATGAAGTAAACATTTCTCAGAATAAGGCTGGAGTAAGTAGTTCTTTTAAAAAATACAATTTGAACCCCTAGAACAGTATTTTTAAAACTCATGAGTGTATTTTTCTGGATTTTAAAACAATAAGATAAAGCAGAAAATAACATTTTAAAGGCAGCCCCTTCAGCTCATAAAATTCTTGACATTGAAACATCTAGTCCTGCCAAGAGTGGGCAAAATTTGGGAGTATCGTTTACTAAAACTAAAACTAAAACTAAAACTAAAACTAAAACTAAAACTAAAACTAAAACTAAAACTAAAACTAAAACTAATACTAATAAATACTAATGCTAATGCTAATATTATACTAATATTTAAAGGATTAGAAAATAATTTTCTGTGCTAGCTTCATTGGCTGGTGACTGAAAATACATGGATCCATGATAAAACTGCATCTCAGAGAGATAATGAGATACTGAGTATTCGTGTTTTGCTAACACAGAAGGCAAAGTTTATGACATTTAACAAAGAAATATAACATCAAGAATAAAAAGCAACGTCAGCTGAGATGTTACTACAAACATAAATGAGACCATCAGTGGTAAAACCCATCACCAGTGAAAACAAGAAAGAAACTTACCAGGTTGAAACTGTTCATTGCTCACACTTGTGGTGATAGTCTTCCACTACTTCCCTCATCCAGACTGCTTATTTTCATATCAACCTGATACAAAAATAAAATAAAATAAAAAAATAATTTAAAAACAAAACGAAACAAATGAAATAAAATAAGGCAATGATATTCAAATCTTTAGATAGAATAACTTCAGTAACTGGGTGAGAAATCTTTCAGTAGAGCAATGTGATAGATCATGTCCTCTCATTATTTTTACATTTTGAGATTGAGTATATAGGACCTTAGCATATAGGACCTTAAGCACTTACAAAAAAAAAAAAAGAGCTCAGTGTAAACTGTTAAAGTTACATAGTATGTCTTCTCAGTTTCCCTCTATTTATGAATTTAAGTAAGTAATATGGAGGTTTTAGAACTTTTGTAGTCATAGATGGCAGGAGGTAAACCTTGACATGAATTCATATGAATTGTAAGGGTAGAGCAAGGATAGATCATAGAATCATAGAACAGTTTGAACCGGAAGGGACCTTTAAAGATCATCCACTTCAACCCCGCTGCAATGAGCAGGGACATCTTCCACTAGATCATGTTACTCAGAGCCCTATCCAACCTGTCTTTGAATGTTTTCAGGATCTGCCACTTCTCTGAGGAACTTGTTCCAGTGTCTCACCACCCACACAGTAAAGAATTTCTTCCTAGTCTAAATCTACTTCTTTGAGTTTAAAACCATTACCCCTTCTCCTACCACAACAGGCCCTACTCAAAAGTTTGTTGCCATCTTTCTTATAAGCCTCCTTTAAGTATTGAAAGGCTGCAAAAAGGTCTCCTTGGAGCCTTCTCTTCTCCAGGCTCAACAACTCTCTCAGCCTGTCTGAGCTCCAGCTCCCTGATCATCTCCGTGACCTTTCTCTGGACCTGCTCCAATAGGTCCATGGCTTTCTTATGTTGGGTGCCCCAGAGCTGGATGCAGTACTCCAAATAGGGTCTCACCAGAGCGAAGTAGAGGGGCAGAATCACCTCCCTCCGCCTGCTGGCCACGATTCTTTTGATGTAGCCCAGGATATGGTCAGCTTTCTGGGCTGTAAGCGCACACTGACATGTCCAGCTTTTCATCCACCAGTAACCCCCAAGTCCTTCTGTGCAGAGCTGCTCTTAATCCCTTCATATCCCAGCCTGTGTTAATACAGGGGGTTGCCCTAACCCCCACATGCAGAACCCTGCACTTGGCCTTGTTGAACATGAGGTTCACATGGGCCCACTTCTCGAGCTTGTCCAGGTCCCTTTGGATGGCATCCTGTCCCTCCAGCATGTCAACCACACCTCTCAAATGGTGCATTTTATGTCTCAGTTATTTTCCAAAGTTTACTTGCTGTTATTGCAGGCTTGTATTACCTGGGGTAGAACCTAAAAAGCACTATAACACCCTTGTGGTGATTAAAACAAAAATTAAAAAGCATGTTTGTTTTGTTGGTTTTTTTTAACTAAAAGGAAACAGCACTGGAGAGCTGCAATCCACCACATAATGGTTCTTCACTAAAAGTCCTCTTCCTTTTTGTTATATAATCAGTTGTAGTATCATTCTTAAAGTTAAAAGTAAGAAGAGAGAAACCAATGCTCTAGATATTTAATTCAGGAAATTAAAATAAACTTCCATAGTTTCTACCTTGGTCAGGGTTTGGCCTGAAAATAATGACTTATTTTCAGGACAATTCTTTTAAAATAAATTGACTGTTTTGGGTCTCCACTTGAAACGACCTCTACCAGTTTCATTTTGAGAAGCACTAGGATGAACAAAATTGGAATAGGTCACCAACAACTAGTACCAAACTGACAAGTCATTTACTAAGATCTCAGCTTATATGTTTTTTTTTCCTGGAATAATCTGCCATTGGCTTATCACATTAACTGGACAGGCTTAGATCAGTTAGGATTACTTTCATTTTAAAATGCTAGAAAAGTCAGGGAGAAAGATTTCTTTGCTTTGCAAAACTCTTTTGCGTAACACCAGGAAAACTGTACAAGCTGAGATCTACACATAGATTAAAATGAATAAACACAGGATAAGTAATGCTACATTTTTCTCCAGGTGCATTCTTACCTGTGCACTTGTAAATTGCAGACTTGCTGAAAAAAGAGAGAGGCTTCACGTAGGTATCACAAAACTCACCTATATCCTTCCGAAGCTTCCTTCTATGATTAATAATAAATCTAGCTCATGATTTTCTGTCCTTAAGCTCTCAGTCAAGACAACTGCTTATATGACAGGACTCTCTGTTTCTTACAGCTTTTTAAAGCCAGAGGATTATGATTGACATAGAGAACTGGACCAATGGTATCAGGCTTTTTGAATTTTTTTGTGAAGAATCAGAGTCACAGAACTGGTTGGACAGGACCTGAGGAGGTCTCTTGACCAGCATTCCACTTCATGTGCAGGGGAATTCAGACCAAGGATTGGTTCAGCTAAGTATTCAAAAACATTTCCACGATAAGTTTAATTCAAAAAGGAAATCGAGAACTATAATTTTAGTAATTCCACTTAGTTTGTACAAATTTATAAGGGCAGCTTAACCCCAATTTATTTGGTTTGAATTACTCCTGAAGAATTAACTCATATGCTTGTCTCTTACCTTATTGCTATCTCTAATTTAATGCATTTTCAAACATGAAGGAGGAAAGAGGCAACAGTCATAATCTTGCAATTCAGCACGTGAAATGTTTTGGATATCCATCCATTTTTAGACATTACTGCTTCTGTATCTTGATACAATGACTCAGTTAAAATTTGCCCCAGTCGAAATTTATATGACAGAAAGGATTTCCTGCAAACTACTTTTAAAGCCAGAAAAATAGCCACTTCATCCTTATTATAATGAATGATATTTGCAAGATCAATGAATAAACTGATGTTTTCTAAGAGTGGCTATTTTTAATAATATCTACTTAGAAAGTATGAAGGCTAAGAGAATGATTTCTCTGTTGTTTTATTACTAGTTTTGGAGACTGTTCCATTACTGTTATAAATAAGGAACACTAGACAATTTCCGCACTGTTCAATGAACTACTTTCTTTTCAGAATGCAATTTTAAATAATGTTCCTGATAATTTATTATCAAGAATTCTGTTGTGCGATGTGCACTGCTAAGTGGTACTCTAATATTAACCTGCATTATATACAGACAGCATATTATTGAGGAAGGCTGTAAGAATACCCACTTGACTTCTGAAATATTTTGTAGAATACTTGACAAAAGCCAAGGAGCATAGGCTAAATTCAGCTATTAATGAAGATGAAGAGGCAGTCAAGGTGACCTCAAGAGGCAAATACTAACTACCTACATACCTAAAAAAAAGGAAAAAAATGTATTCCCCAGATTTTATATTCTTCACAGGAAACTCAAGAACAGGCAGAAGTCAGCATAGATATGTTATCTATTTGGTACAGGTGACAAGGTAGCATTGCTACCTCCTACTGGAGACCTGGAGACTTGGATCTGTTCTAGTCCTCAGGAGAGGAGTAGGATAGAGTCATATTGATTTATTCTTGAAATATCCCAGCAGCCTTATTGGCAAACTTTCGACTTCTAATTTAATTTATATCATCTTAATTCTGTGCATATTACAATAAAACCTTTTCAAAGGCTTCACTTTTAACCCAGACACATGAAAGGTGAGAGCAGTGCTTGGCCAGAAAGAAAGTTCAACAATAATAGGTACAAGAATCCTTCTGGTCTGAATTATCACTGAGAGACTGGTAATGGACATCCTCTTTGAATTTAAGGCAATATAACTGATCTATTTGAGAGGAGATGAAAGAAAAGGATAGAGAAAGAAAGACATCAATTTATGCTATGCCACTTTTTGTTGTTGTTGTTGTTTTTGGTATCAATTACTGAGAACCACCTGAGACTTTGATGCCATGGGCTTTACTGTTACTTCAGGCATTTCTTTGTAAACTCAGGATTAAATCAAAAGAGTGTCCGTTCCTCAACGGAAATACTAAATATTTCAGTCCTGTTTTGTGAGTTATGCAACCTTTTTTCTGAGCCATTCTACTTTCTCAGTATAAATCTCTGTAATGAAATCACATTTTCTGACAAGACTGAAACTGACTGTCCCTTAAACATCTGGCTACTTTCAGTTTCCTGGTATACATAAATGATGGCCTTATGTACCTTATGAAGTTTACAGCTTCAACTTGTTTCAGTCCTGAAAGTCACCTGTAATCTTCAGCTAAAAAAATTATATTGTTTATTTTTTAATTAAAAGAATTCTATTTGGAAAACAGAATTCTACTTTGGAAGAAGGTAAAAAATGAATTTCGCAACTGCAGAGTCAGAACACAAATGAACACAAACTGCATGCATTTAAACTTTTGTAACTCTTGTACTTAAGGACTGGGGAGTGAGGCAAACAAGACCTTTGGTATTTCTTTCTAAAATACTGATGGACCTCAAAAGATTCAACAACGGGACTATGCATACAGGGCTACCTATGATAAGGATTTAAACTGGATCTGCCGAACATCAATGTCTACTTAGCATCCTGTACTGTTTCATACTGAAAAATCAGGGACAAGAAGAATTAAGCTCAATTCTGGCTCCATTCCACATTTATTTGCATTGGAGTAGGATCAATCATATATTAGTGTCTCACTGTGAAAGGGGAAGAAAGAGACTAACCGTTATAGTTCTTTACTGATATTTGTCCTGCCAAATTTCCTGGAATTTGGCAGACAGAGGAAAGCCATGGTATGATCAGAAAGTAATGAAATAAAAGCAAAAAATAAACTCAGAGCCAAAAAAAGGCAGCAGAATTAAGAGGCAGTAGTAGTATAAACTGTAATTACTTAAAAGGACCTGTAATCAATTGTTCCAGAAATATGTGTAGTACTGTAGCTCAGATTTCATTCATGAGATACAGAATAGAGATTTTGGTATCTTAGGTGAACAAGAGTATATACTGGCACAACAAGAACTTTCTTTTTTCTTTTTTTTTTTTCTTTTCTTTTTGGAGAAAAAAGCATAGCCGCAGAGATCCTCAATAGCAAATCATATTTCAGATTTTTTCAGAAAGATGTAAAGCTATGACTGATTAAGAACTAAGATAGCTGCTTATGAACAAGGACCAAATACAGACACTGTATTCTTCTGACTATGCTTATGACTGTTTAAACTGCATTTATTACACATACTGGCGACATTCAGCTCAGGTCTTTAAACTGTCAGTCCTGGAATCTAGTGGGGTTTACCAAGAGGTTGCTCACTTTATATATGCATCATCACTTTCCCTTAGCAATACTGGAAACAGACTACTGCGGAGCTTAACATCTGGTCTGAGCAAATAAAGAGATTCTCATGGTGAAAATCACATTTTTGCTAAGTAATTTAGGTACTTTCCCAGCTCACAATTCAGAAATGCCTTACCATTGACCAATGTGACAAAAAGACAGGACATCATAATAATTTGAATCAGAAGGCAAAATTTGAAAATTTGAGGATTTTATCTTTTATGCTGCTATACAAGTACATCCTATCACAATGATCACAGTACGATCTGTTACTCACCAAAACAGGACCTATTCATTTCAAAGGGACTATTTTTAGACAAATGTATTTTCTCAGTGTAATCAAAGAACGTTGAGGCTTGATTTTAATTGCGTGCCACAGAGAAAATGAGATGGCACCTGCAGAAAGAGCAGGTACCACCAGTAGATACTATTAAGCTATTAACCAGTTAACAGATCTGCATGTATCTGCAGCCTGACATCCCCAGTCTTACCAACAGCTGAAAATAAATGCCATAATTGATTTGTCAAAATGTATGCATTAAATGGAACACTCTTTCACCTAACAGAAAAGATCATGTTGATTACATTAAATATAGATGGTACGCTTTCTAAAAGGACACTGTGCACATGTATACATTTCAGCTGAAAGGACAAGATGCTGTCTCTACCTGCAACTGAAATGCCAAATGAAGTTATGACTTGAACAAGATGCAATAAAGATCCTAAGGGCACTGGTCTTGAAAACTGACTATTCTATTAAATTGACCACAGGTAGGCACCCACTGAATTTTTAATATAAGAATCAGATGGCTTGCAGATGCTAGGTATCATAAACCATGATTTGTTTGAGTACAAGTGAAGGATCCAACCTAATGTTTGAAAATAGTCAAACATGCAATATTTCCTATACGCAGCAAATCAGTTTTTTATGCATTACCTGTAACTGTATTTTTATTATTTCTCAACTGAGAAATACAGTGGCTCCTTACCTATAATTTCTTGTTCTAAAAAGCCAGCTGCTATTTGATATGACAATAATCTTGTTAGAAATAAGAAAGCTTCAAGAAAATTGTCCATGGAATTAGTGCATCAGTTGTTCGGACTTTTGTTTCTGGAGAGTGGAAAACAAGAGCAGTAAAGGTATCTGAAAAAATAGGCTTTATTGATAGTGTTTGAAAGGGACACATGCTAGTGGATCTTCAGACAGCTGGATACATTTAATAAAAAATGTTTTTCTTTGGATTAAGATTGTTTCTCCTTGAAACCTTTATCACTATAATAGATTACATTCTTACACCATAAGGATGCTTCTTGAAACTCACATCTGCAAGGCAAGAGACTATCATCTGTTGATAAAGTGGTTTTTTTGTGTATCACGCATTTGGAAAAGAGCTTTTGTATAAAACTAAATCAATTCCAATATAAATAAAGAAATGCAGAATCTGAAAAATTGCAGCAGGCACTCAACAAGATATTGGTGTGACAGCCAGACAGATACAGCGTGAATCTGTGCAATTGAAGTCTTGTATTAAATAACAAATCTAACAAAATATGTTACATTATGGAGCTTGCACACTCAACAAAAGTGGTATTAAACTCAACTATAAACTTCTATTGTTGCTGGCACTGGGTTAGGGAGACTGGGGAAAAAAACAAAACCCACAAACTAGAATTGTTCTTAGTAATGCCAAAACTGCAAGCTACCATGTTAAATCTGCCCTTTCTAGTCTGATCAGTGTTAGATGAAAATATGCACTTGTATCTTACATGTGTTCTGTCTTTGTAAATGATTTCACAAAATGTTAAATCAGGGCTTATCTCAGCCCTTTTAAAATTTCAGACCCTCTCCTTCCTGCTCATAATGGGGCTGCCTCCTATTTACACTCCTCATTTACTAAACAAGTGCATTATTCTTATCCTAAGTGATAGCGTCTTTACTGAGTAATACTCTAAGGGAAAGTGCAAATGCTGCAAAATTATCTTTGAGTCTCCGACATGGTGAAATGTGGGGTGCTCACTGGAGGCAGTCATGAGTAGGTACTGTTCTGCACCCGGGGAAAAGGTAAATGGGAGAGATGCAGAAATTTCTACTCATTCACAGATCATACGGCCAAATAGTCCACTGCACAAAATAAACTTACCTCACATTTACAGTTTTTATTTTTCATGTTTGCTTCTCTGATATTTCCCACAACGACAACTCTGAAAGATACCAGAGCATTTTTGCAAAAGCCTTTCCTCAGGGATGTCTTAGACTTCAACCAGTTTAAGCTGTGCAACAATGATTTTCTGAGCAGACTCCTTACTTTATATTAGTTGCTGCAGTCAGGGTAGCAGTTATGCCTACATTTCATGTACAGAGAAATATGATAAACTAATCACTTTGAACTACAAAAGCTAAAGACAATTTCAGATAGAGCTGTTGTCTTAGATTCCTAATTATTTTAATTATAATAATTACAGTATTAAGAATACAATATCAATCTGTCACATCAGGTACTACAGTAATGAAAAATAGCCTTTCAAGTGTGGATTATTTTCACTCCCTCCACTATTACTCTGAATTGTGCTCAAGTCTATCTTAATGTCCAACCATGCACTTATATTTATCAGTTCTTTTCTTATAATTTCCTGTCCTGCACTCTCCTACCTTGTACTCTCCTATCATGTTAGTCAAGCTCAAAATCCAACCTTTGTCTACTTGGAGTGCTCAAGATTATGCTTCTTTATCCTTCTGTATCATCCTTATCTTCTTACATGTCAGGTTTCCTCTTCAGGACTCTATCAAAGGTACTAGCCTGAGCATAACATTTTTTCTTCTTTCCACCCTTCTTCCGATGTTCACTTCATTTCATCTTATCAACTAAACAATAGCATATCTGAAAGGAAAAGAAGAATCCTGGATCCTGGAGATAAATATCAGAATACTGTTATATTCAAACTGTTGGTGACTAATGAGTAGAGATGTAAAACTTTGAGACTTTTGGCTCTCTACTGTTGAAACATAAGCATAAGTGTAACTGATTAGTAAAAAGTTATCTTAATAAATTTTAAGATTAATGTTTCCTATTAATGACAAGATAACTAATGCAAGCATCACCACTAAATACACGCCTTCATATACTGGTGCTTGAACTCCCTGAATGAAAAGTTCATTCTCCTGGCAATTTCAGCCCTTCACGGCTCTGCAGGGTGTGTTGTCCTGGTTTCCAGCCTCTTGGCAATTTGCTGATGGCACATCAACATAGTTATTCAATAATAAATAAAAACTCCCACCAATTCTTTGAGCAAAGGAAGCAACTTCTGGGACCTTCCAGGTTCATCTGGGCTAGTCTTTCTGATCATCTCAACCTCCATGACTAAGGAGCACCCAGCCATCAGCCCTGACTACAGTGCATCATCCCTATGACACTGTACATACTCTAGGGTATAAGTTTTGTATAGGTAGTGGCAGTGTTTAATGTGTAGAACAAATCACTAGTACTAAGCATATCGCTAATGAATGAATTTAGGAATGTTTTGATTTTAAATTTAAAAACTGTTCAGATTTAACAGTATACTGATCAATGCACAGTGTAGCTGACATTTTATCAGTATCAGATACTCCCACTGGACTTCTATCTTAAAAAAATTTAGCAGCTTGGACACAAATCTGTCAGGAAGGACCTGGCTATAATGAAGTCTGCCTCAGGGTCTCGGGCACTTGTATCTACCCATTTAATGTTTCTTAGTAATAAAAATCTACCTAAAAAATTAAATATAGTTTCAGCCACAATAGAACCTGTGAGACTAAAATTGAAATATATGATTCTATTACGCCTGAACATGCATACAGCTGCTTTTTACAAAGACAGGGTTTTGGAGCTTCTGCTGTGGCAACAAAAACTTTGAATTTTTTCTCCAAGAATGTGGCTGTGATGCATATTCACATACACTAGGTAGACCTGGCAAAATTCAGCATTTAGGATCTAAATGTTTACAATATGAAAGTAACCATTACCCAAAAAGTCTATGGCCTTGCAAGTAAAACATGAAATGATTAGAAAGAATAACTGGGAAAAGAAATGTGTGCCAGTGCCACATTGCTTTATCTTACAAAGTATATGTACAACAAAATTTTGTTGGTATTATCGAATTAAGCACTCATGCTCTTTTTTTTTTCTTTTTTACCTTGAAGGCACTTGAGACTTCCTTAGTTCAGCGACCTGGGTAACTAACTCACTTGAATTTCTGAGACCCTGATTTACGCTCTGAGTTCAGCAGGCTGAAATCTGCATGCCTAAAAACTAGCTTTATCCAAGGCAAATCACATTGCTCCAGGTAAGGCTCAGAAGTACTGAAGATTTATTCCTCATCCTCTCAGGAAGGTGCACAGACAGGGATTTTACAACGCCCCAGGAGGTAAGTGCCACAAAAATCTCAAGGCTCAGGTTCAGAATTCAAGCCTTGCTGAGCTGCCTAGAGATTCTCCTTTGTAACCAAACAGTGGAGATTTTTGGTTTTTGACATACATAGAAAGAAGGCTTACTGGTACATTACATAAGAACACAAAATCTGTGCTCGGATAGAGGAAACCAAATAGAGGAAAGCGATTTCATTTGTAATTACAAATATCCCTCATCTCTCATTTCTGAACAGTTTATAGAATTTTCTTTTATATAGAGATCCTATGTTGCATCGAAAACTTCTTCAGAGTTCTTCAGATTATATTCTGCAAATTCTAGTGAAAACCTACACGTGACCAGTAACAAACTTCAGAATCCATCACTAAAGGGCATTTTAGATAAGTACTTAGGGAGCATGATAAATTACAGAGCCTTCAGCAAGAATTTATAGTCTGTAGACTACCTCAAAATACTCTGCAAAGGTTAAGAGTTATTACCTCCTACAGTCAGAATGTTACATCATGTAAGTTTTGACCAACTATTTTAGTGCATGCACATATTTCCTAAATACTCTAAGCTAATTTTCATATTTTTTTATGATTTTTTTTAAATTTTCTTTTACTCTCCTTGACGCAAGACTTTCACCACTACATTAGTTTTCGACTACCAGAATGCTTATATTTGAAAGTAGTACCAAAATAAAGTGTCACTAGTACAGAGGGAACATTTTCATTTGTAGTCCAAAAAAGCTGTGTATTGAAACTTTAGTAACACCTACAAAGGTAAATAATGTGGACTGTTCCATAGTTCTAATTTACTGATACATAGGCTTAAGTGTGAAAAATTGAAATCTAGAGCTATTGTTGACAATCTGCTTCTTTGAGGTCAATATTCTAGGTTGCTTTTAAAGTGGACAAAATATAATTTAAAAGTAAAAATTAATTAAACAAGTAACTCCCACACTACAAAATTTTATTATTCTATACAATGCAACATAGTAATAAAAACAGCAGTAAAAAGCCCATAATGCACAACTGTAGCTTTTTAGTGCCATAAAAATGCACTTTCAAGACAGTAGCACATTATAGTTTAAGTGAGGCTCTACATTAGATAGTATGAGAAAATGAGGCATGAAAGGAAGATAGAAAAGCCTCCTTAATAGTTCCTGTGAAGATAATGTAAGCCAAAGACAATCAATAGCCATGCTTCATTTATTTTATGTTTTTGAACACTTAAAGGCAAAATGTTAGTATTTGCGGTACTGTTGGGCTTCACAGACCTGCATCAGTAATGACAAAACAGATTTGCATTTGTGATGTAATTTATATGAATTTATATTTAAATGGCATGTGGTTATTGTCTGCTAATATGAAAGGTATATATGAATATCTACTCCATTAGTCTGGATTCATTAAAAATCATGTTGGCCTACTAATTTGGTTAGTCATCAAAATGATCCAAACAATCAATCCAAAGGTTCATAAATACATTATAAAATCACATAAAATGTATGTCAATAACTTAAACATCACATTAAATACCCTAATAATTCAGACTAACCTTGTACACTCTGTGCAGCTACTACTGACTGAAAAATGAGATTAAAAAATATATGGGTTTCAGTGCACTTTTCACGTACCTTAACAATTATTTTCTAAGTGTTTAAATATGATTTAGAGTGACCGCCATGTTTCAATTCCTTATTACCTCAATCACATATATTTCTTAATATCAATAATGAACTTAACTACTAAGCTGTACTAGAAACAGAAGAGGGAAAGACAATATATGAAAAAATATTAAGAAAAGAATGTGCTGGAAAAAACACAGCATTTAGAATCATAGAATCATAAAATTGCTAGGTTGGAAGGGATCTTTCAGATGATCGAGTCCAACCATCAACCTAACTGTGACAAAAACCATCACTAAACCATATCGGTAAGCACTGCATCTACCCATCTTTTAAATACCTCCAGGGATGGTGCCTCAACCACTTCCCTGGGCAGCCTGGGAAAGGGCTTGATAACCCTTTCAGTCTAAAAATTTTTCCTAATACCTAATCTAAACCTCCCCTGGTGCAACTTGAGGCCATCTCCTCTTGTCCTATTGCCTGTTACCTGGAAGAAGAGACCAGTCCCCACATCTCTACCACCTCCTTTCACGTACTTGTAGACAGTGATAAGGTCTCCCCTCAGCCTCCTTTTCTCCAGGCTGAACAATCCCAGCTCCCTCAGCTGCCCTGCATAAGACTTGTTCTCCAGACCCCTCACCAGCTTCATTGCCTTTCTCTAGACATGCTCCAGCACCTTGATGTCTTTTTTGTAGTGAGGGGCTCAAAACTGGACCCAGTACTTGAGGTGGGGTCTCACCAGTGCTGAGTGCAGGGGGATGATCACTTCCCTAGTCCATTTCATCACGTTCTTTTAAAAACACAGAGTGTAACAATTTTATCATATTAAAAATCTACTGCAAGGGTCAGGATAGAAACTGGTTAGTCTTTCTATGTAAAAGTTCTAGCTAATAATAATGGCCTAACTGAAACCATAAAGCTTTTTCTAAAATTCAAGAGAAATAAGATACAGCTTGGACTTCCACAGCCTCCTCCCTGTGCAGTTTCCCGGTATATTTAGAAATCTGGGTAACAGGAAACAAGTCTGATTCAATAAACCTGTACATTAATATTTTTAACTTACTGGCTTCACTCCTGTAACCTGCTTGGCAGTACCATTATTTTTATCACTCCCCAAGGAAAACAGTCACTGAATGTATACGCCCCAGTAATCAAACTTAAGGACAAGGTTTGACCTTTTGTTTACAATAGGTTTCACTCCTGCACAAAAGCCAGACCATGCTACTAATATATTTGCTAATATATGTAGCATTATAGCCTAGTGATTTTCTAAGCTTGTGTAGGAAATTAGTATTGCAAATAGTTAAATGAAATTGTGTTTTACTTGTGTTTAACCTCTTTTATGTGCAGTGTTAAATCAACAAAGAAAAGCTGCTACTTCACGGTAAGGCAAATCGTGCTTAAAGAGTACAGTGGTTGCACCAAGTACACCACACACAGAAGTGAATGAAGAGGCCATCTGGAACCGATGAACACCTCCAAGCACATGCCCAGGGGAACAACAAACACCGCATCCAATGGATGATAAGAACCTTGGATGTATACAGTTCTGGGATTGCTACAATTCTTTTGATCAAACTTCATAGCTTTTTGTTTTTGTCAAACAAGATTGACATCTTGTCATCTTGTTTGAGATACAAATCTTGGTGAAAATACATACTTCTGAAACTTACTTTCTCATACTACTTCCTACCCAAAGGTAAATGCATTAACTTTTAGAATTTTCCCTGATTTAATTACATACAGGAGGGAGGTGAATTAGGGTCTTCAACTTCGACACGCTAGATGCAAAAACCTGAAGTACTTTTCAAATCTGTTCTTACTGAATCCAGTTGCACCAAAACACTGGTGGTAATGAAATAGAAGGGTAAGTCATTGGTGGAGCTGTTGTCACAACTATTTTAATGTAAAGCTTAGGTATTCAAAAAAATTTTAGAGGTAAAAAACAACTTTTGAATGCTAATTTATTAAAAACCTTGCCATTTCAATAAACTAAAATCTTTTATTTGCTACCAATGGATTAACTCATAGTACTTGCCATTACCGGAGTGCTGTAGCTCACAGGTTTTCAAAGAACAGGGCTATTTCCTAAATACAATGCCTTAGAATTGAAGCCTTTTCTACAGCAAAACAGAAATTTAGTTGACATCTAACTTGAGAATGTTTGACTCTCAGGGCCTCAACATAGAGAAATGGATGCTATGAAACACATTTTTCTGTTTTATATAAATTGCTGGAGAACTTCTATGCTTAGGCTGAAAGAAAACACCTAACTGAAGACTGAGTGTGTGAGCTGAAGCATGCTTTGGAAATTGCATCCAACGGCTACCGTAACCTAATGCTGAAGAAGGACAGTGTCTTACAAACTACCAGATAGACAAATCTGATGCAGATTCCGTTAAAAATCTGCTAGAGAGACACAAAATCCCCCTCCTTTCCAATCTTTTACATATTGCTGCTTGCCCATTCCTAAATTACGGATCTGAAAGAAATGCCATGGACAACAATACGCTTTCTATGACAGGACATGACTGTTATAAAGAGAGAGAAAGGAAGAGAGAAAGAATGAGAAAGAATTAATCAGCAGTACCTGATACCTGTACACTGGTGGCACAACCAAAGGACATAACTAATTTCCCTGGAAAGCCTTTTGTAATGTCAGATAATATTTAGTAGTATAGTCACTCTGCAGATTACCATGGGATGAAAGTCGCATAGGCACAACAAAAAATAATAACCATCAACTTTAAATCTAATATGTTATTTCTTATGCATTTGCAAAGAATTTACAGCTACTATAACTTATCTGCTTTAATCATAAAACCCTCAGTAACTTTTATTAGTGGTAAAGAAAATGGTTGGAAGGAAAAAAAAGAGGACCTTGCAAGCAAGGTAGACACTTAAATAGAATATTCAACTTCTAATATTCACAGAATCCTTGCTCATTAATTTCCATTAATAAGATCTTTGCAAAATGAAAGAGGAGGGGTTTGTGATTTATGACCATTGCAAGGTGAGGACAGGAAGTAAAAGATGTAGGTGCAAATGATATCAAGCAGTTTTAAAAAATACTAAAATAATAGTGATGATCTCATTAAAAAAAAAATTATTCTTAAGACCCTAACAATTGTCTCAATAAAATCTGTCTTGGCATTTTTAATTAAATGCTTTCTCGCCTTGATGTTTATCAGCAAATTTCAAAGAAATTAGAAAATATGTCATTTATAATGCTTACATCTGCATGGCATTTGAGTTCCTGTCTACAGCTCTCGGGTATTCACTTGGCTCCATCCCACTCTTTTATATTGTCTTTGGACTAAGTGGTGAAACAGGATCTCTGTTGTTGTCCCAACACTTCGCTCCTTCCATTATGCAGATAGCTCCCTACCACAGACTGGTCTGTGAGAATAAAACACATACAAATCCCAGAGCAGGCTTTTAGCATCTGTCTTTGCAAACAAAGCTGGAAAGACAGAGCCCATTTTTTAACAATTGTCAGTTGAATGTCTTGTTTTCCTTTTCAATTGTCTTTAAGTTTTTAACTCTAAAGTTTTCATGTTTATTAATGCAACATAGATAATTGCAGCCTGAAGTATAGGGATGGGGGAATGACAAAATAATTATTTTACTGGCCATCACAAGAATTCCTAATGTGCCTTTATGCCCTTTGATCTCCTGGGAATTATTTTTAAGAGCAGCAGAAAAGATGTATAATCTACTACGAATATAGGCATGAAAAGATATAATATACAGTAAATAGCTGAGAGTGAAACTTCCTTAATCAGGTTATTTTTACACCTGTTCATCAAGGTCAGCAGAGAAACTAAGATGTATACCAACTCCACGTGGTATTTCAAGGCTTATTTTTCAGAGAAATTCCTTAAGTATGTTACTGCCATTCATTTCTGCTGTCATACCCAGGTGTAAAGAACAAGAACAAAATGAATTAAAAATATTCTTGTCCTTGGATCACAATACTGATGTTACACAGTGTTGTTTTACTAAGAGAGGTGACAGAGACAAGGATGACAGATATTCGTTCCATGATAGAATGATCATCAGTCTTTGCAACTCCATTAACATAGGATAACTCTTTGCAGTAAGTCGTCATCTCTGGTAGAAACAATGTCTTAAGGTAATTGATCAGACGTCAAAGACACTACGAAAAAAAATCATGGAATGTCATGTAGTTAATCTCATCATCTGTCTGTATGTCTCAGGATCCCTAACACCTTAGCTTTTTGTCTATTATTTAAACTCTATTTGTCTAAACACATGTTGCAGTCCTTCATAACACATGCTTAGCAGAGCCTGAAATTTGATGGAACCCATGGGCTTTAATGAACTGCATGGATTTTAATTGTAAATAGGGAATCAGGTAAGAAGTTTAAAGCATTCATCATTAGTTTAACTCAGCTCATAAAGAAAAGGATGCAAGTTTTTGTATTGAATTTAATGGGAACAGAACAAAGCAGCTTTTGTTTGTTTGGCTTTTTTATTTCTTTTTCAAAATTATTCTACTCCAGATATCAAGACTGATTAGAGGACTTTGATTTAAGCAAAAGAGGTTGGTGCATGACTTGAAAGACTTATTGCAGGGGGAAATCACCAACACTCTATTTCAAATGGGTTAGTTCACTGAGGTCCGTGCATTGCTAGACCTTCAGATCAGCAATTGGAGAGCAGGACCCACATCTACAGAAAATACAAATAAGGACATGTTACTTATTTTCATAACAGACATTAAGACTTTGCTTTGTCTGGACAGGCTAAATTGAAGAAGTACTGTAATCCTTTTCCTCAGAAAATTTCTGATTGACATCCTCAGCAACCACTGTAACCAATAACATTATTTAGGAAAAAAATTATTAAAAAATTGTGGTGAGGCACCACACAAAAGCTGAGTTATTAGAAATCCTCTCATGCTTCACACTAGACTCACCCTTTGTTGGTCAAAAGGTCTGTCAAAAAGGAGTTACTACCAGCACTCTTCAGATTCTTCTACCACCTTTGATCACACTGGCTACAAAATTCAACCTACACACCCTAAGAACCAACAAGAAATGGATATAACTTTGCTTAAATATATTTTCATTTTCTGTTAAACCAGACTGGGTACTCCTCAATTGCTCATCTGTGATGTGTGCTTTCTTACACCAGATACTACAGAACTCTGGCTTAGTCATACCTCCTGTTCATGATACATTTTCTTCTCCTGAACTTTTATGAGGTCTATCTCTCTCTACCTCTTCTAACTCCCTTTGGTCTTTCTCAGGTGTTACCCTATGCTTCACCATGCTTAAGTGATACGGTTTATATACAACTTCAATTTAAAACAAAGGCAATATGAACATTTCAGTTCTTTCAGTTCAACTCTAGGTGCATTTAAGAGTAAGCATTTAAGGAAATAGCTAAAACAGACAGGTGCTGACGCAAAAATGTCCTCCTTCCCCCCTCCTCGTCCACAACTGCCACAAAAACATCAATATAATTAGAATATTTCAATGTTCCTTTAGGCCAAACTGATGATCTATACTCTAGGATAATATGAGTAGTTTAAAGAAATAAATGAAACCCTTCACCATCACCTACTCCTCAAAGGAGATTTAAACAAAACTATCAATGACCAGATTTTCAGTGAAGAATGAGAGAAACTGAAGGGAGGAGTCTAAACAATTCGCTGATATTAACTGTTTAAAAAAGGAACCAATACTGATTTTAAACGTCTATGCATGTTTGCTACTTTTGATTGTTACTTGAATTGTTTAGCTGAAGACTAGGAAGAAAATTGAAGAATACTGTGTCTTTGCTGCACTACATGTCATCTAAAAATATGCATATGTCTTCTGAAACACAACAGGAGAATTGCTGTAGTCATTCTGAAGTGTGATACGTAAGTTCGCAACTTATTATTAACAACTTGAAAAAAAGAAGCATGTAAGAGCCCAGCATTACACTGAATGTTCTTAAAGTACTTTAGAAGGACAGATGCTTCAGCTTTTCCACAGTCATTCAGTAATGCTTAAGAAGACTTGAAAAAATACATTAAGATTCATGCACAAAGAAATTTGATCAAAAAGTAGTATCCATTTTTCTGAACAACAAAAAGTTTCAAGTAGTGCCTTTACTCCAAAAAGTAACTGAAGATGGCTTCACAGTTCGGTGGGGAAGCTATTATAGCAGGTTTAGTCTAAACAGCAAGAAGGATATGGAAGCAAAAAAACATCAAATGCTTATTCAGTAATTCAGTGAAGTTGTTTTTTTAATGATTTCACCAGTATGATGTGCCCTTATAATAAAGTCTCGCTTAACTAAGGCTGGGATGCTTGTCAGGGGAACAGCATATTCCACCTTCAGTTAGCTGAATGAAGCCAAAGAAAAATGTCAAAATACAGCTACAATGAATGGCACCAAAATGGTGGCAAATTACAAAAATTGTCTCTGTCAAGTAACCCATTTCATAATGTAATTTTACATATTTTTCTTAGTTTGTCTTTTTTTGGTCAGTGGGCTAGCATTAGCCAATATTTTTCTAAGTCTATTTCATCTGCTTTAAAATTTGGATCTAAGTTATAAGCTGAATTGCTTATAATAATCTATATTGCAAGAACCTATACAGAATATATATTGCTTTTATACATATATAAGAAACAATCTATATTACTTAAAATATAAAGCTTTTATTAAAACAGAAAAGGCAGCAGCTCTAACAGGATTTATAGATACTTTTTTGAGCTTTGCATTTGATTTTATGAAAATGCAAGCTTTTTATTATGGATAATAGTTATCTTACAGTTGGAGGGCAAAAGTATACAAAGAAACCAATGAAAACAAGAGTCAGACTCTTCAAATAGAAAACAAGACATTAGATAAAGTGACACATAATTCTTTTGAAAGGAATTGTGTACACCTAGTTCTACAAACCTTTCCTTCATCTAGCATCTAAGATACAAGAAAGTTCATCAAACATTGGGATGGCTTCTTAGAGAATAAGATGCTAATAAGCAGAAATAAGGATGCTGGGAGTCACTCTATTTTTTTTTTTTTCCCCCTTCTGAAGGACAAAAAAATACAAAGAAACCAACGATAACAACTTGGACTCTTCAAACAGGAAATACTACTTTAAACTGACACATTATATAAGTAACAGTCAAGAATATGACCTTGGGACTTCAAGACCAGATTTAGTTTACTGAGCTAGAGCTCAAAAAATGCCATTACTGTGTATGCTACCATATGTTGTCTCAGTATCTTAGCATATAGAATTGGATTGCTTCATGACTTTCTGAATAATTCCACTAAACGCAATTTCTTCCTTAGCATACAAAATACAGATGCTGTGATTTAACATGCACAAGGAGGCCTCAGTATGAAACTTGAGTTCTGAGAGAATTACATTGTCTTCCTGTTCAAGATCAAATTGATTTTAAAATTGCTATATGACAACTTACAGTATGAAGCTTTGCACAATTTGGAATCTCTGTTTTTATCTAGCCTATTATCTTTAAGAGTTTAGAGGTTGTTGAGACCATCTGAAGTTGGCCATTTCAAAGCAGTTCACATACGTTCAGCTGTTATGCCTGTCAATTTGAAATCCATTTCCAGATGGGGTCTAGAACACAGATTCAGATTCATTTAAACATAAAATTTTATGTTTGCAGTCTGACATCTTCATCAACTGAGCACTGGTGCTTTGTATTTTATGTAGCTGAAAGTACAAAAATAAACAAATAGAAAATTACTTAGCAGAGGAACATTTTTGCATCAAAAGAGATTCTATTTGTTTGTCCTTGTGCTGTAAATAAACTTGAAGCTGTTGCTAAATACTTGAGATTCTTTCCAGTAAATACCAAGGTTTGATTATATATTGCAAAAAGGTGTACGCCCATTGCTCTTCATCACATTAGTCTGGGATCAGATTTGCAGTGTGAATTCATATTAAGAATGAAGATAATCGTTAGCTGCTTTTCTGCCAGTGAACATGGGAATGGCTGAACCGGCAAAGATCCATTTGACTGGCTCCAAAGGCAGGTGCTTAGGGAAGAGTACAAGGATGAGGCAAAAATATCTGTGTGATTACAGTAATCTTATATTCTCTCCCAGTTTCTAGCATGCATTCTTCATGGACATCCTAAGCAAAGGTAGTCCTTAAACTATACATAGTTTAGTTTATGTAATCCATACATGGATTTTTCTTCTAAGCGTTTCCTGAATATATGTATGTCCAACAGCTGTGCTACCCTACAGCAACATATACACACTTTAAATATGTGTTTTATGAGCTTTCACTGCTTATTTTGGAATTTTGGAAATATTTATAAAAATAGATACATTCTGGTATCAGTTGGCTATAATAAACATGATTATGCTTCTGCCCAGAAAAACAGACAGAATGCCAACGTGTTCAAAGCATAATACCAAGGATACTACTTTACCAGTGGTTTTTCCAAAGCTGCCAGGAATATCTAGATCTCCAGTAAGTATGTCCTTTCAGACATTATCAGTTAACAACCATCCTCATTCTTAGGATGAAGAGATCTAGCGCAATGTTTTCAAAAGAAATTACAATCATTTTCAGTGAAATTTTAGAAAATAATAACTAAACTTTCCCAGCTAAACTTTTATTGCTAATGAAATGAATTTTACTTTATACAAGCCTATTGACAGGAACGATAATGTCTATTTTTCTGATAATTTTTCCTGTACATTATACTATTAAATCAAGACTCATGTTGCTAGTGCTACCATAAGGTGGCAGCATATAACACATATTTATTTTGCTGAATTTTTATATAATTGTACCTATTTTCTCTGTGCTTTAATTCACATTCTTCCAATTAACACAAATGTGCCTTTAGAGAGATTGCTAACAACATATTTCAAATTATCCCAAGAAGAAGCTTTTTAAACTGTAAAATCTTTTGTGCATATCTGTATCCTTCTTAAACTTTCACTGAAAGTTAATTTTGCCAAAGAGTACAAGGTCAATAAAAATGTAAGTGCTATAGTTGATATAAACATTCATATAACTACATTTTTTGGATGCAGAGTTAGAAACTAATATTTGCTGAAGGAATCTTGAAAATAACACACTGTTTATAGCTATGCTTTAGTAGTTGATTGTCTGTAAGTGTAACAGAATACCAATACCAGTACTGCTTGCATGCCTTCCAAACAATGTTAGCTATGCAAAACTGTCATCAAAGCACTGTAATTTGAATAAAAAGAGAAAAAGACTGTTTTACTGGGGTTGTAGTTTTACATGTTTTCATATCTTATTTTCAAGAACCAGTGACTTAAAAAAAAAAGAAAAACCAAAACAAAAATTCAGATTCAATAGGTTACCATTGAGGTTTTAACATTAAAGATAACACAGTCAGCTTACACAATTATTTGTAGAATTTATATTACATAGAAAATTTGTGTTCAGACTTGATTTGGAAAGCTACAAAAATTTGTGGCCTTACTGCAAATCATATGTCGGAAAAGTATTATTCCTGTTATATGTAAGGAGAAGCTCAGAGATACTGATTGGTACTTGGAATAATCTGTTTCTAAGGTACTCCTTGCTGTGGGGAAGCAGCAAAGTAATTCTAAATAGGCATAATGACAAACAAGAGTTGTTCACAGTAAGGGTCGTTCAGAATTGTAATAGGTTGTACAGAATGGCTGTGGAATCACCATCCTTTGAAATTGCCAGATCTACTGAAGAAGGGCCATCAGTGGTCTGGCTTCACTTTGCAGTTAGCCCTGCTTTGAGAAAGGCTGGGCTACATATCCGCAACTATGCTTTGCAACACAATTTTCTATGCTTTCTATGAATGTTCCTATTCTGCATCAGTGCTCGGCACAGGTGATTTCACAGAATATAAGAAAAGACTTAGTTGCATGTGATGCATGTATTCACTTCGCGAGGAAGAAGCCTGCTCTCCCTACAGGCAACAAGGATGTTGTGTTGACCAGCGCTACGAGTGATAATGTTGCCTTATTTAGTACCTGGGAAACACTCACTGTCTGTCCTAAAGCAGGTCAGCTAAACAAGCATATTTGACTAGCTTCGTTAGCTCTCAACCCTGTATTGTTTGTGTATGCCCTCAGCGCCTTCTGTCATTGTTTGGGCACTACATAAATTAAAGTCAAAGACTCTCCTACTCTTTCTTATTCTTCCTTCCCTGAGGTCATAACCCAGGTATTTTTCCCAGTTTTGAAAAAAAGAGCACAGTCACAACTACTGCCCTAATTTCTGCTCACTTGACTTCAGAGAGGGATCTCGTCCCACTGTATCACTTCCACAGGAAACACCACTGGATTCTTTTCTTTCTCTTCTTTCTTTCTTTTTCTTTCTTTCTTTCTTTCTTTCTTTCTTTCTTTCTTTCTTTCTTTCTTTCTTTCTTTCTTTCTTTCTTTCTTTCTTTCTTTCTTTCTTTCTTTCTTTCTTTCTTTTCTTTCTTTCTTTCTTTCTTTCTTTCTTTCTTTCTTTCTTTCTTTCTTTCTTTTTCTTTCTTTCTTTCTTTCCTTCTTTCTTTCCTTCTTTCTTTCCTTCTTTCCTTCTTTCTTTCTTTGTCTCTTTCTCTCTTTCTCCCTTCCTTCCTTCCTTCCTTCCTTCCTTCCTTCCTTCCTTCCTTCCTTCCTTCCTTCCTTCCTTCCTTCCTTCCTTCCTTCCTTCCTTCCTTTCTCCCTTTTTCTCTTTCTCTCTCTCTTTCTTTCTTTCTTTCTTTCTCTTTCTCTCTTTCTCCCTTTCTCCCTTTTTCTCGTCTCTTTCTCTCTCTCGTTCTTTCTTTCTTTCTCTCTTTCTTTCTCTCTTTCTCCCTTTCTCTCTTTCTCTCTTTTTCTTTTTTAGATCCAGCTAGTTAAGATGTCTGAACAATAATACAAGTGTGAGTTACCACATCGTATACGGTTTCACCATACATCATGCTATTATATCAGTGTAAGGACCAATACAGAGAATTTTGATAATTTATAATTATCAAACTGTTTACATGATCCATTCTCAAATTGCTATGAATGTGATAATTCCCAATTATCAAAAGGACAAAAAAAAAGAGGTTCTTTTCATCTTATTTTTGAGTTGGCTTCTACAAACTCTTCACTGGGAGAAGAAGGAATGCCACAGTACTAATCCCACATTGCTCTCCCCCATATAACCTTTTAGCCAAGTTCCCACCATGATTAAGCCTGGAGCAAATCTAACTTATGTAACGGAATGGCTCCTACAGCCCGCTACTGTGTAACTTGTGTAAAACCCCCTTGTGATTGTCTAGAAGTTCTTGCTCATTACTGCAGTACATTTGAGTACTCAGTCCAAGAGCATTAAAACACAGCCTTAGACTGAAGACTATCAAACCAAACCAAACAGATATTAAATCAAAAACTTCTCAATCACTTCCTTTCATCATATTAGTTTTTCTAGCAGTGTCTGGCTTTTTAATTTGTCTGGAGGATCTTACACTTCCCAAACTGTTAGCTTTTCACACATACACAAATCTTATCTCTGGTAGCAAAGCTTGTGTAGAGTCCAGCAAGTTCATAAATTTATTTCTGAGGGAAAAAGACACTTGTTGGTAGACCCACTTATGCAAATCAGGGCCTTTAAAGCAGGCCACTGTGGACATCTGGGCTACTACACACTACTTCGGCATGAGGCCGAAGAGGTAGGCCTATTAGCCATATGATTATAACACACAGCAGCATGCCTTGTGGCAAGGAAGTTCCAGTTTGGGTTCTCTGAGATGGTTGGTGCTCATTGACATAAAAACCCTTTGAATCCCTGGAGTAACTGGAGACAACTCTGCAGAGTTTCAGCAAAGCAGAACACAAAAATGAAGCTCACAGGATTTTCAGGGTGGAACTGCCACTTCAGGAGCAAGGAAACAATGTCATAAAATGGCTTTGGAAAATGCACAAGTGTCCCACTGCATCTCAGCCCCGAGGCATATGTCTGCCTAGAGCAAATTTTCACAGCTCAGCAGAGAATCCTTGAAAATTAATGTTTTTAATGTGAGTGTTAGCACAGTTTGTACCATGGGATAGCTTTGTGCAGGGGAGATACAGAAGACTCAAGAGGCAAAATCTGACAAAAAATACATGCTGGAGCTCAAAAAGAAATAAAGCGTCAGAGCAATGTAACTTGACAGAACTGCTGGAAAGTCTTTTTTATTTTTCTCCTTTCAACATTTTTAATTTCCCAAACAAAAGACATCACAGTACTGATGTGTACTCAGCCCGAGGAGACAGCTAAGAGAGACGGAAAATTACCTTTAATGGAACCTCCTGATCCCACATTCATGCTGCTGCCAGGACCAAACTTAACTGCAGTATTTCTATCTGAATGTGGCAAAAAAAAAGAGAAAAAAGAACAAGGCCGTATCACCCTTCAGAGACAGACCAGCCAGCAGCAGGGAAAACCATGATACAGTGGTCTGACGTTTGACTTCTCAAATCATGCTATTCCCTAAAATTTCCTCTCTTTCATTCCCTTGTTTTGTTCTTTGTTTTGTTTTGTTTTTTAAATAAACCAAATGTCAGTGTTCATGTTTTGTAAAATAGAGATACTTTGATTCTTCCTGTGGATACTGCACTTACTGCTTAGTAATAATAAGGATGTACCTCTGTTTTCCTGTTCAGAATCTTCTCTCCTGCCAAGAGGGCACAATCATGCTGTGCTCTGGTTATGGATCTCCTCCCTCTTGATCACCAATCTTTAGCGAAGTGCCTCAATAACTGACCTCATTTTCAGGTGCTGAGCCCCTGGCAGCTCCCTTTAAAGTAAACGAAAGTTGCCAGAGGCTTAGCATTTCAGAAATCAGGGCACTTAAATTTGTTGCCTGTCTCTGGATTTAAAAACCTGGTTTGAGGTTCTCTTTTATTTTTTAACTTTGCTCTGTAATCCAACATCAAGGGAAAAGTAATGAAAACAGACTTGACTACAAGAAAGAAGGGTTACAGTTTTGGAATGACTTTTTCTATCCATTGGACTTATTAATTAAAGAGAAAATCTCAGTTAAAATAATGCCTGTTAATTCAAATATTATTTTCTAACCTGCTACAGCTACAAATAACAATTAAGACCACACAGCTCAAAAGGTTTTTTCTTCTTCTCCAGCTTGTAAACTATGTTTTTGACAAGAATGCTTGTAAAACTGACATTCGCTCAGACTTGGCCAGGTTTACCTGAAATATTTCTAACATGACAAGCCTTTCAGTTTGAACCATCCTGAAGCCTGCCAAGCCTGCCAGATCTTAAGTGGGCACAGAACTACTTTCTTAATAGGTTAAAATCAAAAGAGAAAGCCATACTTACAGTGTAATACTGTAGCTTGTTATAGAACACAGGTATTAGTGAAGCAAGGTCATCTTAAGAAACATGTACTTGCTTTAAAGCAGCTAATATAGCTGGAAAGCAAACAAATCACGAATTACTCTCACACACAGATTGCTCTAATGACATGATGTTTTCTTACAGCTGTTACTCTCCCATATTTCGGACGTTTATTTTGCAGCTGATGGGTTCATGACAGGTTTGTGGTTTTGGCCTGCAGCAGAATAGTGCGCTCAGATCTGAACAGACGCAGACATGCTCTTTGGGACAGAGTTTTGGGGAACTGAGTCAGTTACTGCAGGTGCTAGGCAAGAAGGAGGCAAATATTCCGTCATAAAGGTACCACAACTTTTATTTCTTCATCAAAATATTTCAAGTCGTGTCATATTTTACGCCACATTTCAAACCAGGTAACTTCCACTCCCTTTGTTAAAGAAAAAGGAGATGTGTGAAGTATGAGCGGATGAAGAAGCTACCAAATCTGCAAGTCATTGTAGCAGAAAACATGGTGAGCTTATTTTATCAGTAATCCTATACACTGATGAATAGTAAATATCCAGGCAAATAGTATGTAAAACCACTATATGACTTGTTTCAAAGTTATCAGGTCTCCAGTTCTGTATGAAAGAAATAAGTGAGACTGAAAAAAAGATATGTCAGGAAAAGTTACAATCTACCTCTCCAGCATCTCTGGAGTATATGCAATAATGCACAAAATGTCTCATGTTTTTCTGATGGTGGTGAATGATTGTATAATACTTACAAATTGTGAGGACCACAAACACTTATTTGCCTCTTCTTGTGGGCAACTTCCATCTGCAGATCTGCTACTTAACCTAACTGCATCCTAAGAGGGTTTTGCAAAGTACCGCTGCCTCAGAAGTAACACTTTCTCTTGCCCTCTACCATTTAATATTGGTGTTCAGACATTATTTTATTGTCATCATTTTATGGATAAACCCCTGTAAAGCTACACTCCGTTCCAAGCACTCAGAGGCATCAATCAGACTCCAGCAAGAGTCATGTCATGAAAACTTTTTAAAAATATTGCACTTTTAAAAAATATTTTTCACTTGTTATTCATTCCTGAGTATTAAATTTTTAAGGACTTTATTTTTAAGTCATTTCTGCATCATCTAGACTAGGAACTTTTTTAAATGAAAGCTAAGATTTTTAAATAAATTTTTAGCAGGAAGGTGAGAATTAAAAAAGCAACATGAAAAGAAAATAAAATAAAGGCAATATTTTAATTAATGCACAGTATAAAAAATGGCATAACGCAGTCTTACATAGGCCTTAGCAGTGTGGCACAGAAACTGGCTAGAACTGATTACCATGACCACAGATTTTAGAGAAGGAGCTGTATGTTTTAGAGATAGAGAAGTATCAAAAAGTTAGGAGGCCCTTCTCACAAATAATGTCCTGAGATTACATGAAGATTATAAATGTGAACATAGATTTCTACTCCATTTGTCAGAAACAACTGGAGTAATTTCAACAAATTGGAGAAAATTACTTAAGAGCCAGAGAAAAGCTAACTGGCTCAAGTAACATCCCTTAACAAATAAATTAGATACTTGTGCTACTCTTTGTGCTAAAACAAGACAATCTGGATTTCACACCATTCAAGAATATACCTATATTTAGGCTTCTACATGTAGGTGTCTAAGCTCCTATTATAGACAATTGAGATATGTCAAAAGTGAGAGTGGAGTTTAGAAACTAGACTGTCAACTAACATTTCTGCTTTCCCAGAATCAATGAATGGTTGAGGTTGGACAGGAACTCTGGTAGAAATCTGGTCCAGTTCTTCTGCTCAAGCAGGGCTACCTAGAGCCAGTTGGCCAGGACGATGTCCAGATGGCTTTTGAATATCTGCAAAGATGAAGACTCCAGTGCCTCCCTGATCAACCTATGCCAGTGCTCACTCATTCTCGTAGTAAAAAGTGCTACCTTATGTCCACAAGGAACCTTCTGTGTTTATCTTTGTGCCCACTGATTCTTGTCCTATCACTAGGTACCACTGCAAGCAACCTGGCTCCATTATATACATTATATGCATTATAAACATTGATAAGATCCCCCTGAGTCTACTCTTCTCTAGGATAAACAGTCCCAGCTTGCTCAGCCTTTCCTCACAGAAGAAATGCTTCAGTCCTTTCATCATCTTTCTGGCCCTTCATTGGACTTCCTATGTCCATGTGTCTCTTGTACTATAGAGCTCAGAACTGGAGACAGTACTCCAGGTGTGGCTTCACCAGTGCTGAGCAGAGGGGAAAGATCACCTCCCTTGGATCTGGTGGCATTGGGGCAACACCCCTCCTAAGGCAGCCTAGGATACCATTAGCCACCTTTGCCACAAGGGCACACTGCTGGCTCATGTTCAACTTGGTAGCCACCAGGGCTCCTTGGTCCTTTTCTGCCCAGCTTCTTTCCATCCGGCTGGGCCCAGCATACACCAGTGCCTGGGGTTGCTCATCCCCAGGTGCAGGACTTTGCACTTGCCATTTTTGAACCTCGCGAAGTTCCTGTAAGCCTATTTCTCCAGCCTGTCCAGGTCCCTTTGGATGGCAACATGACCTTCTGGTGTATCAGCCCCTCCTCCCAGTTTTTTGTCATCAGCAAACTCTGTCCCATCATCCAAATCATTAATGAAGATGTTAAATAGGATTAGACCCAGTACTGATCACTAGTTATTGGCCTCTAACTAGACTTTGCGCATCATCTGAGCCCAGCTGTTCAGCCAGTTTTCAATCAATCAACCTCACTGTCTGCTCACCTAGCCTACACATCAACAGCTTCTCTATAAGGATCTTATGGGAGTCAGCATCAAAGGTCTTCCTGAAGTGCAGGTGGACAATATCCACTAGTCTGTCCTTGTCTACCATGCCAGTCATTTAATTGTAGAAGCTTATCAAGTTGGACAAGCATGACCACAAGATGGTCAAATATAACAATGCTTTACAGTGACACAAGTCTTTCTCCACGTAACACTAACTGTGACACCAAGATCTCACTGACAACAGTAGATACTTGGTTCATTTGCAGATCCTACATACAGATGCTTAGCATGCAAGGGCAGCCAAGGCTTGCCTTCAGCTGTGTGGAAATGAGGTCTTTGCCAGACCTTTATTCCTCTTTGCAGAGATGCTAAACTCATGCCCATCCTTGCTCTTTCCCTAGCCAAGGAATGGTGGCTTTCACAGAAAGCTCTGCTATGCTTCTTTTGGTGTCAGCACTGGATGATTCCATACAAGCAGCCATATATCCTTCCTACTGACCTCCCTATCCTGCCGCTTTAAGGCGCATTTCTGCTGCAAAGGTGAAGTCTGATGAGTTGGGGAAGGAAGCAGGTAGGATGAAGAGGACTGACTGTCTCACCCAGAGCACTGGGTTCATGCTGCAAACAATGTAAGGCAGCAAGGGTGTGGGGATCTTTCTTTTTCACCAGCAGTACTACTACCTCCTCTTTATGGTGGGAGATAAATCCTTTATCTTTTGCTAGTCTGAGCAATGGAATAACTGCTTGTTTCCTTTCACCTGTAAAAGGTGGCAAGTCAAATAGAAACATCTTGTGAGCTGAATCCAGCTCATGGGTTGTCACTAACATGTTATTGCATGAATTAATGCAAAAAAACCTTCTCACCACAACTGATTCTCTATTGCCATGTTCTAGAAGAAATCAGTTACTGCTACTTAAAAGCAAATGCAAAACAGTAGCTAATTATGTCTATTCCATTTATATCCATTTTGCACTGGAACCTAAGGTTCTACAGACCCATAAATCTATTTAAAAAATTGCAATACTTCAGGGAGGGGGCATCATTGGAAACATTAAGTAAATTGAGGGAAGTGATTCTCCCCGTCTACTCCACTCTGGTGAGAGCCCAACATGGAGTACTGCGTCCAGCTCTGGAGTCCTCAGCACCAGCTGGACATGGACCTGTTGGAGAGGGTCCAGAGGGGGGGCCATGAAAATGATCAGAGGGCTGACCTATGGGGGTCAGGAGGGCGGACCTCTCCTATGAAGACAGGCTGAGAGAGTTGGGGTTGCTCAGCCTGGAGAAGAGAAGGTTCCAGGGACACCTTATAGCAGCCTTCCAGTATCTGAAGGGGGCCTACAGGAAAGCTGTAGAGGGACTTTTAACAAGGGCATGTAGTGATAGGATGAGAGGTAATGGCTTCAAACTGGAAGAGGGTAGATTTAGACTAGATATCAGGAAGAAACTTTTCACTATGATGGTGGTAAGACGTTGGAACACGTTGCCCAGAGAAGTCATGGACGCGCCCTCCCTGAAAGTGTATAAGGCCAGATTGGATGGGGCTTTGAGCAACCTGGTCTAGTGGGAGGTGTCCCTGCCCATGGCAGGGGGTTGGAACTAGGTGATCTTTAAGGTCCCTTCCAACCCAAACCATTCTATAATTCTATAAAAGGGCTTTGTTTTTACTACAAAAACATACAAAAGATTTCACAATTTCCTTCTAGAACAGTTATCAAAGAAATAATATCACAAGATCCTAAAATTCATGATGATTCTTCCACTAGAAATGCTATTTTAATGGTACTGTCTTACAACTGAAGTATCATTGTTCATTGCAGGCAGGCATTTTTCCCCTTTTCTCTTCACTGCATGTTCCTATTTCTGTTCTCAGTAGTTTTTCTGGAAACTTAAACACATCTTGGTAACTAACAATAAAAAAACCCTCATTATAAGATTATGGATTTGGAGCATGTTGCTGACATGTATCAATCTACTTTCTCTTCACCTTTTACATGTGGAAATCCAGTTGATTTCACTGGGAATTGTAATTGATATATTTATAAAATTATCAGAACTGTGGCGTCTCTTTTATTCACATTGCAATATAAAATCATATAGATCCACATTCAACAAAGGAATTAAGATAGCTGAAGATCTGCCCATCTCAGTTTTCAGAGACTGACTAATTTGTTTGAGTTAAGCATCATTTGAAATGGCAGCACAGGGAATCCATATGCTTGCAGTTAAGTTGTTAGTTTTTCAGCCTTAACTCAGAAAGCATGGAGTCTGCCTAATCATAAATCTTTAGAGAGTTTCAAAGCTTCCCATTTCGGTTGGACGATTTATTCAGTCAGTATATTCTAGTGATCTATGTCACTGCATTTCAATGTTCAAATCTCTTGACACTTTAGGTAAAAAAAAAAAAACAAACAAAACCAAAACAAACAAAACCAAAAAATAACCAAAATCCTAACATTCCTATTAAGTAAACAACTTTTAAGAAAAAACCCTAATAAAATGTTTACAGTAGATATGAGTAGGTCTTGATGAAGCTATAGTCTATGTCTTAATTTATTTTAAATGTTTTTTTTCTTATCCTCTGTTGTGATGACCTCATTTTTCATGGAAAAAAAAGACAAAACACAAAATCAATTAGATGATAACACTTTGATGTCCCCTCCCAATGGAGAAGCAAAAGCTCCCAGGCAAATATTCTAAGAACAGGCATGATCTAATGCCGGCGGAAATCATCCATTATAAAAACACAGAGAAGGGGGAAAGTTTTGCATGATAGAAAGAGGATCAGAAAACAATGATTGAAGATGAATCAAAATAACGGTGACAACGATAACACTAGTTGAAATCTCAGATAGTATCTGAGAACAAATTTGCCAGTCGGATTTTAGAGTACTTTATTCCAGTTTTGCTATTTAATAAACCTTTTGCTGCTTGAGTGGATTCTATCTCTCTGCTTATGACAACAGTCCCTGTGGCCATTTTAGCAGCAAAGTAAGAACACAAAAAAACAAGTATCATATAATTCATACTAGATGAATCTCCTAAACCACAGTTCAGTTTTCACTGCCAATGACTGTTATATATACATAAATGATAAGTAGCAATGGATCCTACACAATAAACAAGCACAGGCACTTTCATTCAAAAAAAATGCTAGGCAGAGCAGCTATCTTTTTCATAGCTTTTCTATAGGTTCTAGGAAAAAAAAAAATCATTCATTTCCTCATCCAAATGGGATTCACACTTTTGCTTCAGATTTCTTTTCTCCTAAGGGGAATGTCCTAATGATAAGACACACTATGAGACAGTTCAAGAACCAGAAACTTGGGTAGCTGGCTCTCTATCCCCCCTTTTAAGATGTTTCTGTGTATGGCTTAAGAAAACCCCACAGTGTATGTCTGGCAGGAGAAAAAAAAAGTATAAAAAAAAGAAAAAAGAATGAACATGACTGTATTCAGATCTGAGCTTTACCTATATGGGGTGGACCCTTTGTGCTATCCATTCTTGCCCTCTTCATTGTTCCCTGTCTTACGCTGAACAGGCATGAAAAAAAAAAAAGTATGGAGTGGCTGGGACAGTAGCTTATTTTAAAATAGATTTACTGGCTCGTAGACAGGCATACATCATTTTGCACGAAAGATATGCCTTCATCTTCTGCAGAACACTCATCTGATAGACTCACAAAATGCATGGAAATAAGCTGTATAATTTTTAAATAACCAGGTCCAGCATTGGGAAACTTTCACCATGAGCAGCCAGATGGAATCGCCTTTCAGAATTACACAATTTGTTTGCTAAATTATGGGGACTGTGACTCGTACCAATAAAACTCTTCTATAATATTATGTCTATACTCTCAGCTTGGCTAATTTAATAATGGCATGGGATGAATGAATATATTACTTCTCTTGTTTGGCTTAGTCTTTCATACTGAAGGGACAAGGTGATCTTCAAAAATTGTTTTCAGCCTGACTGTGTTGCTGTTTTATTCACATGTGTCAACAGCATCTGGTGAGCATGCACTGTGCATTGCTAATTCATCTCTAAGCTCTAAAATTAGTCCAAGTTCCGGAAAGAGCATGAGAGCAGTTGGTAAAACAATGAATTTGACTAGTTTGATCAGCTGAATATACCTTGGAGCTATTCCTGTCTCAGAACAACTTGTGCTGCTTACTACTACTAATTTCAGGTCTAAGTCTGAAATGCTTGTCTGAAATGAAGAACTGACATAGCTTTCATCAGCCTAACAAACAACAGTCAAAGTAAATATGAAGTTAAAGCAACAATTTAGATTTAAATTAAAATCAAATTCAGATTTAGTTTAAAATGAGAAAAGAGTATTTTAGACAATTACTGGTACTGCATATTCATGGAACCCAGGCCGTAGTCCCAGGAGAACACAAGATTTGCCTATATCAGACCACCTGCCCCATTACCTACTACCAGTAACAGGTTGCAGTGAGTAAAGGAAAAGATTTCCTGAACCAGGGAAAGACTAAAGCTAATCTTGTGCTTTAGTATACCCACAGCTTCTGACAATAAGTAGCTAGACACTAAATCATTTTCACTGCATTTAAGAGTCATCCGTAGACCTATTCTCCATGAATTTATGTATCGCCTCTTATGAAGGACTCTGCTCTGTAGTCCACACACCCTCGGGCGAATGACTTCCACAACTTAGCAAATACACTATACCATGGAAAAAACAAAAAAAAAAATCATCAATTTTAGATCTGCTGCCTCCACAGATGCAGCAGTTATCAACCATGTGCTTGGTAGCATCCACAGTAATGTATGACACACAGGTCACTCTGCGGGGTTGCTGACTCCATTTACTGAAAGACAGCCAGCAACTGTTTGTTTACACTGGTAGCAGTCACATCCAAGCAGGTCAGAACAGTACAGAACTCAACAGGTAAAGATGATTTTGACCAAGATGATTTATGGGTGGAGAAAGGGGAAATATAAGCACTGGACACATGCAGTACAGAAGTTCCTCGTTTAACAATACCAGCAGAAAAACGCGCTTTCAGTATTGTTTGTCTGAGACTACAGAGACTTGTTTGAGTGTTCCATAAGACTTGGATAAATGTGGCTTAATATTTAGAAGGCATTTTAAAGTTGTAATTTTTTAATGCCATTGTTTTTTTATTTTATGTTATTTAAAAACGGAAAAAGCTCAGACTGTTGTTCTACAGAGCCAAAAGAGTTCTATGCACTTGCAACTTGTCACATTCTAAACACAACTTCTAATGCAACAACGTTAGGACTATAAGGATCAGTTTATGCTTAGGTAATGTATTAGCAAAGATGGTACTTTCAACCACTGAAACTAATTAAGGACTTCAGTTTAAAATAAAAAAAAGGAAAAATGGAAACAATAAGGAAACTCAAAAGCCCAGTGTTATCATGGATTCCCCCGTGAAAGAGAAATGTATATTTTGATGAAAATAGAATATAATTGACAGCATAAGCATTTGGAAATAAACTATACATGGGCATTACTATTCATTTAAGCAGACTACACACAGGTAACATCTGCTTCTGTGGTTATACACTGAGAAAGCTGCAAGGAAGAAAAGAATCAACCTTCAGGAAATCCTGATCATCACCCACTTGCTGTGTGGCAAAGCAAGATCAAGAAGGCTGTGTGAAATCCCTCCCCTCTCTGAGGGGAATCTGGATATAATTCTTTTCATGGCTTCTAAGGACAGTATATTTTGGATCCCTTTTTACCCCTACAAAAAACGTGGAAAATCCACTCATGAAAATTTGGGGTACTTAATAGCTAAATATTTGGTCTGAGCTACTTTGAACATAACAGCTTTAATCAGCTTAACTGGCTGTGCCTTGAATAAAACCATTCTGAGGATATTAGAATAATAAACTACAAAGAAAAATAAACCTTCTACTGCAAAATCGGCCTTTGACAGATGTCACATATGCAAGGTAATGAAACAGTGGATGCTGCGTAACTTAAGGCCACAGACAGACTACACAGAATTCAGTCCGGGTAAAGATACACCAACAGAGGTATCACGACTAGCATCGTTTACATTCCTAAAAAAGACTGGCACTTCTTTCAAGTTATCTAGCAGTTATTTTCTGTTTTCCAGAACCTGACTGAGATTACCCAAAGCTTTCCAGGAAAGAAGCACGTATTTCCAATACATGACTGGTAGTAATTGTAAAAAAAGGGCTTTTGGGTTTACAGTGAAATGTGAATTAATTATTTAAGGTACCATGTTCAGGTAGAATGGAACCATTAATACTGGAGGCACTTTTAACCCCTCAGCCCTTTCACCATTTTTAGTGAATCACACAGTGATAATATTACAGTATCCAAAAGCAAAGCTGCATGACAAGCACTGTATTAAAAACTAATTTACTACTAATTAAATACTACATTGCACTTTTATATCTAGATTTACCAGAAGGGTGCTCTGCTGCTGTCTTACCCGGGAAACAGCTCAGGGAAGGAGCCACATCTGAGGGGGAGAGTTCATACTGTAGCTCTCAAGGTCAAACATATAAAACACGCTCTTGTGACTCTTCTTTCTTCCTATTGTCTCCTCCCTTCTGCCTCAGTGAGCCTGAATGGTTCAAAGCACCATCACTGCCCTTTTCCACCCATCTGTACAGGAGAAAAGTCAAGGCCCACCACTCTGGTTACCCATCTTCACCTGCAGTCCATGCTCAGCGGGAGTCACCATCTTCCTCATATTGCAAGGAGTTGCAAGGAGTAGGTATTTTTATTTTAAAGGGGTTTGTTTTATGAAAAGAGTTATTAATCATATTTAAAGAGGAAAATATTTCTCAGGCAACTTTGTGATAGGAAAATAAAATCCCCTTTTGAGGAGATCACACAAACATGTTGTTGTTTTGAACCACATCATTTCTTTAAAATCTGCAGTCAGGCTCTATCAAGAGAAGGAATCTTTCCTTGAGGTGTTAAGAAAGCTCTCTGGCTAAATTTGTATTCAATTCATTCACACATAGAAAGAAAAATAAATAAATACAATATTTAAATTTTTAATGCTTCAGTTTCACCCTTTTTTTTTTCCTGTTTCTTTTTCCTTTTAAGTTCTTCTCTCACTATTTTTGTTTCTTGCTTACCAAACTGACTAGGGCTGTGTAAACACTACGGACTGACCCTGGCTCCTGGAAGCTGCTTTCCTCTGAGGCTCAGGAGCTGGACTCCCACCTGAGCGACTGCTCCAGGCCTGATCCTGCCCCCCATCCATGGGCGTCCTCTCCTGGCCTTTCCCGTCCCCGTCCCCAGGGAAGTGCTTGCTGCCTGGGGCTGGGGCTGGCCCCCAGCTGCCCTGCTCCTTGGCAAGGGTGGTGGGACTGTCCTGGCTGCCAGGCCCTGCCCTGCTGCCCCTGGAGGTCCCATCTCCAGCAGCCCCCGGCTCCCACAGCGCCCTGGCAGGTATTTTGGAAAAATCCCACTTGGAAAACTGTGTCGAAGCTATGTAAACCAGCAGGCCTCCTGATGCCGTGTTAACAGTTAAGCAACATGGTCCCTTGAAACAGTGGTTTATAAAGGAAAGAAGGCATCAGTTTCTAGGCCTTCTTAGTAACTGAGGTCAGACACCCAGCTGGGGAAAGGCTGCCGTGGCCAATGCAGCCAGCTGGCCGATGTGGGGAGCCCTGAGCAGCAGAAACAGGAGTTACAGCCCATTTCAGACAGACACAAATGGTGCTATGGTGTTATGTTGTTGGTGCTACGGATGTGTCTCAGAGGGTCATGAGTTTCCCGAAAGAGCACACCCAGCTCTGTAGTCAAACCTGGAGGTCTCTTCCCTCCTTGTATATGACCAAGCCCAAACTCAACTGTGTTGGGTGTAAATGACAGGTCCATCCAGCTCCAATGGACCCACAGCTGGCCAACACCAGCTATGCTGGTGGCACCTCTGGGAAAACATACTTAAGAAAAGACAGAAAACACAACACAGGCAGAGGAGGAGGTGAGCGCCAAGGTCAGGGAAGAAGGAGGGTAGGAGGTTGCTCCAGGCACTGGAGCAGGTATTCCTCTACAGCCCATGGAGAGCCCACAGCAAAGCAGGTTGCTCATGAAGGACTGCAGCCTGCAGGAAGGACCCACAGTGAAGCAGGGAAAAGCATGAGGAAGGGAGGAGCAGCAGAGGCAAACTGTTACAGACTGACTAGAACCACCCAGTCCCCACCTGTTCAGGGGGAAGAGGGGAGCTAGGAGTGAAGCTGGGCAGGGGAAGAAGGTCTGGAGTAAAGTAAGTTAGTGAGCAGCTCGGTGGGCTTTTGGTCCTTAGCCAAGGCTAGCCCACCACAACACATAACGAGTTTCTGTTCCTGCAGTATTATGTTTGGGAGAGAAGAAGGGGGGGTCACTGCATGTATGTGTATCATTTTTCTATGAAGTATTTTAATATACCATTACCTAAAGACATTTGAATTGACATAAACACAAAATGAAAATGGCGGGGGGGCCAGGGGGGTGGGGATGTTACTATGTTTAGTAAGAACCAAGTGCCTTCATTTTCCGCTTATTCTCTCTGTCTCCCTCCCTCCCTGAAACAAAGCTGAGCCTCCTAGCAGCTCCTCCCAAACTTTATTACATTAACCACCTTTTTAAGGATGTAATTAGCTTACTGCAGTCTGTGGAGGCTCTTCTAAGCCTTTTCAGTTTTTAAGCTGAAAACCCAGAAAGCCTTTTCCTCTCTACAAAGTAACTCATAAATCTAAAGGCTGGAGTCCTCCATTAGTCATTGTGACCCTTGTAACCTTAAACTGCAGTTTTAGTTTAGAGGATCTAAACTGACTGCAAGGTGTCCCTGCTTAGACAAGAATTCATTTCATAGGCTCGGTGACTGGACAGCAAGTAGAAATTGACGTTACAATCTGTTTCCATGAGGGGCTTAAAATGGGATCCCAGAAATATCAGTATTTCAAAGATTCTAAAACTTGTTAAAAGGTCAAAGCAACCAGCATTTGAGAAAAAACCCAAACAAACTCAACCAAACCAAAGCAAACAAAAGAATCCCAACCAATACCTTCTATAATGGAATTAAAAGGAAGATTTTCATACAGACGTTTATACAACATCCTCTTCAAAAAAAAGGCTATTGATCAATATCAAAGTGCTTTTTTTGCTAGAGTGGCAGCAGCCACTTGCTTAATAAGAGTAAATAATTGTATTCAGAAAGAGAAGAGATATAACAGTTCCAAGTTCTGTTGCTGTACTTAAATGACATCCCATCCCTATGTGAGAAGAACTGAAGAGGATGGCTATACATCCGCATGTTCTGAAACCCCTCTAAAATGGGAAGCTACTTAGAGAGAGGATGAGATTTTCCCCAAAGTCAGGACTCATACCTTCCTACCATATAGAGACATTGGCTGTGTCTTACAGTCTTCTGAAAATCCCAAACACAGCACAAAGCTTTGGGAAAACTGCTTACTTGTGTTCTTCTCAGTTAATGAGCTAAGGTATGGGAAAAAAACCTCTTTGAATATGTATTTGTTCCTCTTCTGTTTTGCAATTGTTCAAATCAGAATCTAAATCAATTTTCTCTTCTGAAAATCCCAGGATTTCCACAGTGACTGCAGCTACTGTCTCACCAAAGATCAAGGCGCAGTTATCAGGTTAACATTGTCATTTGTCAATTTTGGTGCAAAATTTTTTGTGGCTGAACTGAGCTTCTTAGTAAAGGCTGACTTTGGAGAAAACCCAGTTTACAGCCACAGAGTGTCATCAGATGCTTTCATTCTTTTCTTCAATGTGAGTTATTTTTAGAACAATTTTCACTGGAAAACCTTTGGACCACTCAGTTTGTCCTGTAAATCACTTATGGTACAAAATTCTATTTAGTTAAGAATTTCTACGTGAGGTCCCCATATGTAACAGATTTTGCTGTAGATGACACCAGCACGTGCTAGCAGAAAGACAGGTGGAGTTCCTCATTCTCTGCTCCTCACGCACCCCGGGCCAGCAGCCAGATTGTGAGTATATTCAACAGCTGCAATTCTACTTGTGAAATGGGTAAGAAGCATAAAAGGGCAATTGAAGGCACCTGAAGCATGCAGAAATTCTGCATCTGCCTGCTGCAAAACTAACTAGCAGATGTCCTCTGGTGATTGTAATTGGGTCTCTCCATCCTTGTCAAAGTTCCTAGCAAAAACTGCTGAAAATAAGTTCTTCTTAGGTGGTAAGTTGTTGCTAAGACAGGAAGGTGTAATTTCCACCTCTCTGCACCAGCTTTATTGACTTTTTTTCCTGTACACAGATGGATTATCATTAAACAGTCCTGGAGAAATCTCAAAGAAAATCAGCAGGCTGCCAAAATGATTTGAAATTGCAATTTATATTCATAGCACAATGATATGCGAAAACTGCTTATGTGTGTTTTTCACAAAGATCTTTTCAATTAATGAACTAAATGCATGGGAAAGAAAACTCTCTTTGAAGACGTACTTGTGCCTATTCTGTTTTGCATCAGTCAACATTAGTCTTGCCTCAAAAAAACCCCAAAACTGAAGCGTGCAATGGTCTACCACCTCATGTAAGCGAGATGTTATTCTAATATAATCTGCCTTCAAGATCTGAATATCAGAGTTAGGAATGGTGTAAGGCCCATTAATAAAGGAGATCTATTTAACAGCCAGGTAGACTAAGCCATTTCTAACTTTTTTTCTTTTTTCTGTGAAAGTTTCTAATGACAGTAATTTGCATTTGTATCACAACTCCCTTAAAATAAACAACAAACAAACTTTAAAGATTACTTTTAAAACTCTGGACATAATTTCTTCATCCTTACACTGTCCAAAGTTCCATAGACCTTAACAGGTTTTTCAGATTCACATCGGTCAAACCAGAACACAGGATCAGGACCCGAAGACGCATGCCCCATATTAGGAGCATCTTTGGTTAAGGGACAGTCAGAGTTGCTCTCATTTGCACCAGAAAGAGATGGACATGTACTGTGTGATACACATAGTACTGTGTATCATATCAATGTCCGTTATGTAGGAATTGCACGTATATGAAATTGAAGAATGCACTGGATTTACTGTTTAGGTATCGGTTGTCTATAAATGGCATATGACATAAAATCAATGCTTTTGAGACATCATTCTCACTGCATACATAATATATTGATATATGCAGACACAGTGAGTCAGTCTAATGCATCTTGAAAGCGTCAGAAATATTGCACGAATACATTAATAGCAACACTTTCAAAAACAGTGATAGGCTTTGAGTATAGTCACTGTATACATTCAGTAGATCTCACAGGAAAGATTTCTGAAAATGTCAGGTTTATTAGATTTTATTTAACAAAATTTTCATTTGAGGGAAAAATAGAGATGTTTTCAGAAGAACTAATTAGTCCCACGGAAGACAACATGTGGTGCCTGCAGGGAAGAAATGCAGCGGGTTTTTTAACAGCACTCAACAATACTGTTCACTAGTTTATATTGGAACAGCGAAGTAAAAAATATTTTTCTAATAAGGAAGTCATTCAGAAGCTGTGATATTTTCTAAAAGACTAGGTTAACAAGACTTTACTCTTGTTAACAAGTCAGACATCAGAGGACATGACTGATGAGGATTTTCATAGCTTGTCTCACTCAGAAGGAGCACAATAAAGTAACACATAATTATCTTCAGGTATCATAAATGCACATTCAGATAGTATTCCACATACAAAGGGGAAAAGAAAAAATGATTAATTTAAAATAATATGCATTTGTCACAATGCTATGCTAAAGAACTCTTCGTGCTGTCCTGCCTTCAGACTTTTGTAGAAATATCACCCTTTGAAGTTCAGATTAAAAACACTCTATAGATGATGATCAATTTATTCTTATTCTTTGCTTATGCTATCTCCACTAATATAATTCCAAAATACGTATCTGACTATCTTTTTAGTTGGAAAGATTTTTAATTTTTATGTTACATTAGGATCATAATTAAAGCTGTTTACATCACTGTAATTGCATGCTGGCACATATGAAACATTTATGAATTCTTTAGGCAATGGCTGCTTGTAGCTACCATGAATTACAAAATCAGAGTAGCAAAACATTTCCCAGCAACACAAACCACAGTGTAAAAGCATTAAAAATTGCATTTTTGAAACATGTCTTTCTGAACCTAAGAATAAAAAACTAATTATTTCCAGATTAACCAAAACAAAATTAAGCAAACATTCTGTTCTTTTTAGTCTACTTGTGCTGGTTATTAAAGATATTTGATAATATTTGCCAGCAGTAGCAATCAAACATGAAAACTAGTGATACCCATTTCTAGAACCCTAGTATAGTAGTGGAAAGCTTGCTAGATGCTCTGGATCATCTTTCTCCCACAATGTCAAAACACATGGTGAAAATGTTTTGCTCAATGAGTTTGTAATTATCCAGATGTGAGCAGAATTTACTTTCTATGCTGTCAACAGATCTGGCCTTCAAATTGAACTATCAATTGCTTTAGTCTGTTTTTCCTTTGTGAACTGTAAGACTGACTTCATTTTTATGATTGTTCTGATAAATAATTTTTAAATTGAAATACATGGCTCAAATCTGGGAGTTCATATTTAAGGAGTTAAATATTCTCAGCTAATATTTAATACTCTAGTCATAGCAGATGTTTTGTGCTTTGAAGTATACATGTATACATTGATACAATGTATTGATAATATTATTTGTGCTACACGTATGCAATTTCTTATTTCTTTTTAAAGGAACAATGACTTCAAATTAAATTACATATATATGTTTAGATACACACACATGCAAACATGCTTCTACATTGATATAAACATTGTTGAATATCAGGTAGTTGGGTTTACTGAACATTTTTCTGCAATATCCCTAGTTCTGGCTGGGACAATGGTATGAGAAGGAATCAGATACTTGGCTTTCAGTGAGCTTTGCTGCTTCCACTATCCAGTTCAGAGAAGTGCCAAGACATCTGAAAACGCTTCTGTGATTCTTCAAATCTGATTGGCATTTGCTAGATAATTCATCTCACTGTGCCAGAGTGGTTAGCAAAAAACTGGCATGCAGGAGAAATTCTACATGGAAGATCTACAATACTTGTATTTTGGCAAACGAAAGTTTATACCTGTACTGTATACTTCAAATGCACGCACCTTTGTGTATATACAAAAAGGTACATGTATATAATCACTTTATATAGTTGGATGCATGTCAGGCTTTCAAGAAATTACTGGACATGTTGTCACCATCCCACACAGCAAGATACAAAGTTCCCTGAGACTTCGCCCAGCAGAAACACTAAACACTTCCTGACAGGCAGTGCCCAGTGTAACCTATGACACCTATATACCTGCTTCCAATTCCAAACCTAGTTAAGAGAGGTCCTTATCTGCTTTATTTAATGGTATAAATGTACCAACTGATGAAATTAGCATAGAAATCTTAACACAGTTCCATTTAAATAAAGGTAAGTCTTCTCCCTTAGTCTTCTGTTAGTCCACCTAAGGACTTTCTAATTTTATACTGATTTTTTTCTTTCTCTCTGCTAAGTAATGATGTCCTAAAAAAATACCCTATGTGATTAGTCATATGGTGTGTAACTGCATAAAGAAGCATTGCCAAGTACAATAGGTTTGTTTTCTTAAGAATGATGCAGTGATAAAAAGCTTGGAGGAAAATTCAATATTTTGTTTCTGAATCTGTCTTATTTATCTTATTCCTCTGTGTACAGAAAATTAAGCTGTCAAGTATCATTTAAAATGACTGTTGCTAAAACAAATGCCTTGCCCAATAGTTTTAAAAGACACCACGTACGTATTTATCCTTTAATTTCTTTTCAGTCTTTGCGGGTCTAAACATTCTTAAAGAGGGAATACTAAAAATCAAACTTTGGTGAAACAATTAAAGTGCTTTTTCTCCACAAATGTAGTTAAAAAGACATTATACTGTGGGAGTTCAGACTCACCTATGAAAGGTGGAACATCTGATCCACAGGGTTTTTTTTGGTCTTGCTTTTTATTTTAAATGACGAAGAAAGGAGTTTTAGTAATTTTGGCAATTTTCACAAACTGTTTCACACCATGCTTGACAAAAAATTATTTTTTTAATAATTACTTGGTCTGTATATCTCTCACCTTTGACTAGATGCTTGCCTTGTGTCTGTGCTTCTTAAGAAAACCTAGCAGAAAGTGACTGTAATAGGACAACTTGGCTAAAAGTTATGGGGACAAAGTCTGTGGCCAAAATTCCCTCTCTTGCTTATCAAGTGGATCAAGCCTCTGGGATCTGTCCTTATCAAGTGGATCAAGTGTCCTCCCCTTTTTCATGCAACTTTTGATATTTCAAACCCCATGACGTTGTTTGCAACATCCTTCTTGCTGATGCACAATTTACCATACAGGTTCAACAAACAAATATTAGTAGAGGTGAAATCATCCAGAACAAAGATCAGATACAAGATGGTAGACATAGCCAGAGACTTCTTTCACTCTCACTAATATAAGATAAACAGCACAGAATGGGAAAATGAGCAGAGTAACCTTTTTTCAGTGACTCAGACACTGGGTATAGAGGACAGACAGGTCAAGGGAAGCTCTTATGGACAGTCGAGGGGAGAGGACAGGCTCATGTAGGGATTCTTGATGGTCTATCAGCAGCATGGACATTTTCCCATTTCAATCCCTTATTATGGCACAAATGTTTGCACTGTGCAGATGGCAATTTCTAGAACAGCATCTTCTTCAAAAAGATGTATTTTCTTTCCTTTTTTTTTTCCCATTTGATGGATCAAGAATGGAAGTCTTCAGTTATTAGCACTATTTTTTTTTTTTTTTTGCACTGTATTACCTAGTGGAGTTCTCTTTCAAAAAACTAATTCCAGAAAGCATGTCACATTCTGCTTGCTTTTAAAAGTAAATGGGCAGAGAATATTATATTACTGCCTGCACAGCTCTAGCACAAATAGACAAAATGATCACTTTTCTTTCCATGCAAGCTCCTTGTAATTCATTGTAATGTCCCACCCCTCCACCCTCACCAAAAAAAACAGCATTCATAGAGACTTTTTTTTTTAAATAAATACGTAAACTGAAAACTGTCTATGACTTCTGATTAATGGCTTTAACAGTCACAATCATCCCTCCATTTGAAAAATCAAGGTAACCTTTTATATATATTTCATTTTTAGTATCTGCTATATTGAAGTTAAATAATACTCAGTTTGCTAAATCCTGTAGTTGCTTCCTATTGATTCTAGTTCAAGAGCACCTGGAGGTTACTCTGCAGCAAGCATAATATATATACCTGTTATAACCAAAACTGACTACAGTTCAGTGGTATTCAATGGTCATTTACAAGCAAAGTGTAGGTTTTTTCCAGTGATTTCTCCTGTTTACACATACTACAGATTTTTATGTTCTGCTATTTCACTTTAATACAGCCATTATCAAGAATATAATACCCAAGGCTCCTTTTTATGAATAATATTTTTCTTCCCTTAGATAAAATTGTTGAAAGGACGTGATGACCAGTATGTTATGAACCAGCAATAAATGTGAAAACTGTAACTGAAATAAAGAACTGCCGTTTAGAATGAAAATGTAAAAACGGGTAGTTTTAAACCTCCACTTATTGCTCTCTGCTGTCAGAATGAATTTATCCAAATATTTTTCTGGTTTTCTACAATGATGGCAAAGACTTCAGAGATGAAGGTGGAAACAGAAGTTGTTAAACTAACGGTAACTGTCATCAGGTGGTTAAATACAGACTGTGTTCCCAATCTGTAGCACCAACCTCAGCAGGAACCAAGAAAGACTGTCCTGGAAGCGCTCTCATCCCTGAACACTGATGCCCCACTGAAAGTGCCAGAGGGCTGCGCAGATCATTGCTTTCTCAGTCCAGTCTCAAAACGATCAGTGAATATACTGTCTTTCTGTAGGAATGACAGCAACAAAGAAAGATTTAAAAGGCTATTCATGAGCATTTTTCAGGCACAGAGGATTTGAGAGGCTGTTGGCTAGACAGAGTACAAAAGGGAGCCATACAGAGTGAATGGGAGCACCTGGCCAAACCGGTTTCAGAACACAACAGGTGAGATGCAGGGAGTTGTCATTCGACTCAGCTCCATCTCGCCTTGGCAGATGCTTATTGATCCCTATCCATGCAGAGATAACGTGGGGGGAGCTGTGGAAATGGCTCAGCTCTGGGTGGTCTCAACACTGCGTTACAATAAGAACTGAAACCAGAACTGAAACCCGAATGGTGCCTTTAACAAACAAAATGCCCTGAGTCACGCCCCACCGCTATTCAGTGAGTGTGAGACCAGACATCACAAAATAAACATTGCTGTCTGAGGGGCCATCAAACCACCGGGGATAACCATCCCAGATAGTGTCATCCATTCAAGCACAGTCCCGAAAAAGGGTATTTAAGTCCAAAGTTTTGGGGAGCAAAATGGGGAGTCTTCCAAAGCTACAGCTGGCCTGTAGGAGATCCTGCCCCCCGTTGTCCAGGACGCTGTGCAAGGTAACTTCTCGGGACTGAGTGGCCTTACCTGAGAGAGAGGGTAAGTGATTTAATAACGTCCGTATGATGTCTAGCGTGCTCTAAGATCGTGATTTGTGCACTCGTTTAAGGTATTCATATCTAGCGTGCAGGTGCTTTGTGTTGTTACTTTTCGGGATCACTTATTAGGTGGTAATAGAGTATTCTGTGAATTGTTTTGTTCTTTTTCCTTACATTGCAATAGTGCACTCTTCCATTGTATCCGTAAGAACTTGCAATAGTGGCGTATCAGACCTGTGAGTGTAGTCCAAATAAATTGTTAATTTGAACCTCTCAGTGAAGTTGTCTTCTCTCCGTCACACAGAGTCATTGACGAACTGTGTGAATTGTGTGAGAAATAATTACCCTTTACTGAGAAACCCCTCCCTGCCCAAAAAAAACCCCAGAGCTGTGGCTCATATTTTTAAATGGCACATCCAACTGAAACTCATCTGAAGGAACAGCAAAAAGGAAATGGATTAGGATCTTTCTCCTAAACTTACATTTTTTCACATGTTTTCTTAATAATAAGAGCCACTCCACTACTCAGTTCTATGACATGGAATTTTGTAACACACTTCATGGGATTAGGAAAAAAAAGCTTTTGTTGCACCTGCAGGCTCATCCCAATCCATACGTTAAATTGGCCCCATGCAAGGGTAGAAAAAACTTGGAGACCATTGGAGTAGGATAACTTGATAACCGTTATCATTTATTTGAAACAGCTGTGTGGGAATAACAGTATGTCTGAAGCTATCTGCAGGAGTCAGACCTTGGATACCCTTCTGTAAAATAACTTAATGTCAAAACGGAACTTTTAGCACCCGACAGCAAACATAAAGTAAGTTATCACTGATCATAAAGGGCATTTTCTGGTACCACAGTAGTGATCATCACAAAAAAGTCATGAACCACCGAATTACCAGAAGAGTATCTGAGATGCCAATTTTCCCTCCACATGCTCAAAACAGGAAGTAAACATGGTGATTGTGCAAGTCAAAACAAAAATTAAAACCTGATGCTTTATGCAAATAAAACATCTTCTCTGCATATTTAATTCAAGTAGAGCGTCTTGCTTAAAGAAGTGACAGTTTGCCAGAGCTCAGGACTGACAGGACACAATCTGGGACATGCCATGGGAACAGCACATTTGGCATACTCGCTGACTGCCATCCCATCACTTGGCATTCATGCAGCTGGCAGCTCCCGCTGGGATGAGCAAAGGGTGCTGATTGAGATGCTCATCTCTGCTGTTGGCCGCTGCTTGCCCAGGGTAGTGAAGGTAATGCAGCAGTTTCAAGCCAGATGCACAAGTGTGTTCCAGCTGGAACATCTGTCTCCAGCTAAGGTGTCTATTTCGGTCTGCTGTGTTCACCATACAGGGAAGTAAAGGGAGCAAGAGTGAAAGGAGACAGCATAGGGTCTGGTATTGCCTGTTTACATTTTGCCAACAGAAGATAGCTATAATGTTGCCCAAACATTAACATAAACCTCCCTCTGAATCATTACAAAGATACTCTTTTCCAGTTACCCCTTCATATCCTGTTAACTCATACCTGTCTATATTGTGCTCAGAAGTTTTCTCATTGAATAATGACATGTTTCGCTGTTCCCACAAAAAACCTGTATAGTTGTAATGGTAGTCCATTCTAGTTGTTCCTGTGTGTTCAATCCCAGTGATCTCTCATTAATCATTCAAATCACAACCATGTGTTACAGCTCGCTGCTCCTGCCAAGATAACAAGAGCATGAACTGGCTCAGAAAGCAAACTCCTTCTCTCCCCTTTGCTGTGTTTGCCCAGGCCAGAACTGGATTGGGCAGAGGAGAACCTGCATCATGCCAAGGTGCCAGGTTGCTGCCACCTATATTACACATTAGCACGTTTGCCATTTCCTGTTGGCCATTTCTTTGCCAATTTCCCTCCCAAATAGTACTTCTTAGACAATACCAGATATAATGTACCTCCTCTGCAAACTGGCTTGCATGATATATGCATTCAGGTCTCCTCTTGTCTTTGAAAAGCCAACTGTTCTACACATACGAAAGGGCAGACTGGATGTGGTGGATAGCTAATAGCAAGCTATTACAGTAACTAGACTTTTAGGTGGCTATAGTATTATTAAAGGGGGTTGTGATTAAAAGCATGGACACATATGAAATAGACAGATAAAGATGCAATTTGGGTATGAAACAGGATGCATTGCAATATGGTAACAGAGACTGGGGTGCTGCTGTAATTGCACTCCATGCTTTAGAAATGGGACAAAGAATGTGATGTATTCCGGAGCTTCTATGACCAAAGATGTTCCCATTTAATCTAAAACAGTACACAGAGCATCTGTCTATGCCATTCCCTGGAGGGAGCCTATGCAAGACTCTTTGGGAAAGGATGTCTGTACAGCATTTTTCAGGTGCAATGTTACAGTCCTTTTAAACACTGGACCTTGTTTTCCTACTGTAAAGTAGCTGCAGTGTTTTCTGCTCTCACTGATAAAATTTCATCTAATAAAGGATATCACAATTTTTGAACGTTCAGATCTGAACAGGCTGACAGTCATCCTTGTTTACCTAATCAGTCCAAGCTTTGCAGTTCTTAAACCCAGTAAGTAGGGCAGAAATACCCTTTTGTACTGGCTCCCCATGGCAAGAAAGCAAGAATGTTGTGGTGATACCTTTTGAAGCTGAATTACTACAATGCCTAATCAGTCACACACAGGAAAGAATCTCAGAAGTTACACCGACTGCAAAAGAAACATGAATGAATGAATGAATGAATGAATGAATGAATGAATGAATAAGCAAAGCTTCCTGCAGCCTTTGGAGAATTTCTGCTACTTGTGAAAACCCATGTGGATTTAATAACTGGACATGCTGTTAAACCTGATTATATTATGTTCAGCACATAATGAAAGAGGAGTACTGAAAAGAGCAATGAGAAATTTATACTTTGACACAACTTGTTTATCAAAATGATCACTCTTCAGCTGTGAAAATTGCCTTTGTTTTCATCAAACAATGCAAAATGAGTGACATTAAGACAAAAAAATGCCTCCCTGTTTAACTTTTTCTAAGAGAAATGAAAAACAATAATTATTATTATTATTATTTCTTTTAAGTAGTTAATATTTTTCTGCATGTGAATGCATCTGGGATTGATAGCTTTATTTGAAATGCTTTATAGGAAATGCCTTATAACGGGTTATATCTTCATCTTGGACGTACAAGTTCACATGCCCAAAGGACCTGGCTGCCCATAGTCTGCTTCTCTGATTCCTTCAAGTCACCCCTGAACTTTGCAGGCACAAGAGCAGGTTCATTCTCAAGCCTTTTTGACGGCGGTTGACACTGCAATACCCCAGCCACACTTGTGGCCACAAGAAAGCTTTCAAGAGAGAACATCCCCTGACCTGTGCTCCCAGCTAAAAGAAACAAGGAGCTCAGTTTCTCCATCAGCAGTAGGATCGACCTGGAAATTTCAGGTGCAAGGACTGCTTCCAAGGCTCTGCAAGCTCAGGCTCAGTGCAGTGCTTGGGTAGAGAAGTGCTGCCAGTGCCATTCTGCATCTGCAGCTGTTGCCAGAAAGAGTCACCACTCCCTGCTATACAATCCCCCTGTAAGACTTCTCACTCTTTCCTGCTGCAGCTGAAAGAGGCGGATAATAGGGTCCCTGGACTGGTCTGTCCCCATTTAACAATGGAGAGCCTGGGCTAGGCCAGTATCCCATACTTTTTTCTTTATTGGAAGACTATACCATGGGACAAAGAGGCTAGGGAAATTGCAACAAATATATAGACAAGTACTAAGACTTCCTTCATCTTTTAGACCTGTGTATCTATAAAAGGCATCTACTCTACGGAAAGCAATATTCACTTGGAAAGACTATGAAACCTGACTCTCTACTCCTGTGTCCTGTGTTCCTTTTTTAGGGTATTCCCCCCCAACACAGCTGAGCATTCTTGAATTCACAAACTGCAAAGTGATAAAAAATATCATTTATCATGTACAGAGCACGGTTATCACTCTAGGACACAACAGTTGTACTGAGATGAAGACACTCTGTTCTACACTACTTCCAAATTTCAGAGAATAGTATCTCTTTTTTAAAAAGACACACATCAATCTTTTCTTGGTTTCATATTCTGCATTAACCCAAAGCACATCAGAATTTTATTCTCCTGCTATTTATAATCCAACATTTTAGAACAAAACAAACCTTGTTTAACTTCTGTCAAGGTAACTTCGAAGTAGTCCAAGGGATGATGTCCCACTGAATCTTTCATGAGGAAATGCATATTGAGAAAAGTACATTATGCGTTTTGGCTCCAGCCACAATATTTTGAGTTTGCCTGGAAGGAAGCCAAGGAAGGAGAAAGTATAAACTGACAGTTTTGTGATACTCATGCTATTTCATTAAGGGATATTTTTTGGACATTACATGAAGCCTGAAAACCTCCTCCTTGCCAACAGAATGATAGCTGTAAAGAAGAATTGACTGCAAACAGTTGTCCTTCTCTTTTCACTTTTATGTAACTATATACAAAGACATTAAAACAAACAGCAAGATGCTGTCACTCAAATATGTTTGCCCAATTTCCCTCAGTGTTGATTTTCTCTCCTAAGGAATTCACTGTTGAACCCTTAATTACAACCACATGATTTCTGAGGCAGGCAAATTTTCTTTAAAAAGAATCGTTCCCACTGGCAAGAATAGAATACAAAGCAGTAGAGATCACACACATCAGTGCTTATTTGTGTTTTGACACTCTTGTTTGTACCACAGGTATTCCCCAACATTAAAAAGCAAAGTTATGATTAAATATATTAATTACAACTTGAAATGCAAATAATAATAATATGTTAAGCCCAGAGTTTTCTTGTAACCTTTAGGAAAAGCTAATAAACTCCTAAAATAGGTTTAAAAAAATCACACCACTGGCAAATTTTTAGGTCCTGTAAACTCAAAGAATTACGTGTATTTTGAAAGCTAAATAACAATGCCATATATGAATCACAACCCTTCTCTTTCACTTTCTCTCCCTTTTCTTTTTAAAAAAGATAATAAATGAATATAATTCTAGGTTTCATAGAGTATGTTTCATACCGCAGCTATTTGTAAGTAGTCTGGCAAATTTTCCCATCATCTCTCAGCAATGAAGCGAATCCTTCAATGAACAACTGAAAACTAAAACCCAAAAAACCCGTTCGAATTATCTCTTCACTTTTTCCTCCTATTCTTGTTGCTGGTCATGTTCTTCTTTTGGTAACCGTTACCTTCATGTAGGCAAATGACCCCTTCCGCTTTATACCAAGACACAGACTTGTTGACACAGATTCTTGCTTTCCCCAAGCTTTCATTCATCATCTTTGCAATCAATAAACATTTTATGGACATATCTACATTAGGGTAGTTCTACAAGTCACAGTAATGAAAATGGCTTCTGGATCAAGCCATTTTTTAGAAATCTGACAAGTGTGAAACTGGATTTTTCTTTTTTCATTTTCATCCTTTCCTTTTGTTAGACTTTGTGTATGTGTGTTTACACATATAGGATGACTAAACACCAAAAAAATTAAGGGAAGATTAAAAAATGTGAACTAGAGTCACATTTGCCCCCAGACATCAAAGACATCACAGTCTCTCAGATACAAAACAGGGTCTGACCCTCATTTTGGGACCCTCTCCAAGCACAGCTCTGAGCTACACAAGGTTTACTGTGCCCTCAGATGAGAGGTTCTATTGAGGTATTTTAAATAACAATTTGTTAGCCCTAGCGTTACTCCCAAGTGCTCTTCACAACACTAGATGAAGAGATCAAATGGCCAGATGACCTGCAAGACCAAATTGCCCTTGCTTTGCTGAATTCTCAAAGCATGAACTACCTGTGTCACTAGTCCGTAATCCTTTACTTATTTCAGACTATTGCTATACTGGTTGCAAAGCTACAACTAAACTTGCCAGCAAGTACATGTTCAATTCACACAACAGAATCTTCTCCTTGCACTATTAATGTGCAGGACAAAGCGTCACAGTTCTGTTTGAGGAACAGAATCTAATTTCTTTTTAAGAACAGAATTATTTACTATAATCACAGAAGACTATCAGTTAGTCTTAACTGTTAGTAAATCATAAAGTTATCAGAACCTACAAACACTGAGTTACCCTCCTCTAAGTACCAAAATCAAATTCATTACTGCTGCTCTGTAAAGGAAACAGGGACAGATCTCGATAATACTCCCCTTGATGAGAAGAATCCCACTGATACCAGTCTGCTAGGAAGTAGGAACTAGCCTGAAGAACAATTTCTGACAGAATCCATGAATTACACTGTTGTTTAGTGTGACTGAAATGATCTAAACCTTCATCTGCAGTCACCCGTATTTCTGTAAAAACTTTGTTGTGCATTTAGGTTTGTGCTGTTGGGTCACAGGTGCCAATCTCTGACATTATGATATTAAAAGAAATCCTCTTCACCAGCTTGTGTTAAATGGCACAGGAAGGAGGTTAAGTGTATGGGGTTTTTAAAGATATGGAAAAAGGTCCACATTTTTCATCATTTTAATAATATATAGAAAGGGTTGTACTTTAAGTATTACCTGGAGAGACAACGGAGTGTGGGCAAGCCTTTCCTGAAAGAACTTGAACTTTGAAACACATACCAAGAGGTATGAAAGGTAATTGTGTGTCTGTGCAGACATCTTGAAAGCCCATTCATTTGTCAAAATACTTTGAAAATGTGTTTATGCTACATCACTTGTGTTTAACTTCCTTCTGTTTTGCTTGCCTCGCTGGTATTTTAGGAAATCTATAGTATGGAGCTATCAAATGTCAAAAGAGCAAAGTCAGGTGTAGACAACAAAATAAGAAAAGGAAAGAGATGAAACCTTATTTATTGGGCCAGCACAACCAAAGCTGTGGCTTTTACTACAGGTATGCTGGACCCAGACTCTAATTAAATTTGTAGTCTATGCACGAAAAAAAGCTAATAGCTCTATAGGTTTCCTAATCGTCCACTAGTACATTATTCATCGAATTACAGAATCATACAATCCTAGAATGGTTGGAAGGGACCATGAAGATCACGTAGTTCCAACCCCCCTGCCATGGACAGGGACACCTCTCACTAGATCAGGCTGCTCAAAACCCCATCCCACCAGAACACTCTTAGGGATGGGGCATCCACTTCTCTGGGCAACATGTTCCACTGTCTCACCACCCTCATATTAAAGAATTTCTTCCTAATAGCTAATCTAAAGCTACCCTCTTTCAGCGTAAAACCATTACCCCTCATCCTATTGCTACACTCCTGGTAAAGAGTTCCTCTGCACATTTTCTGTAGTACTGCAAGGTCGCTATAAGGTCTCCCTGGAGCCTTCTCTTCCCCAGGCTGAACAACCCCAACTCTCTCAACCTGTCTTCATAGAAGAGGTGCTCCAGCGCTCAGATCATCTTCATGGCCCTCCTCTGGATTTGCTCCAACAGGTCATTGTCTTTCTTATGTTGGGGGGCCTCAGAGCTGGATGTAGTACTCCAGGTGGGATCTCATGAGGGCAGAGTAGAGGGAGAGAATCACCTCTCTCTACCTGCTGGCCATGCTTCTTTTGATGCAGCCCAGGGTGTGGTTCACCTTCTGGGCTGAAAACGCCCATTGCCAGGTCATGTTGAGCTTGACACCAACCAACAGCCCCAAATCCTCTCAGGGCTGCTCTCAAGCGATTCTCCACTCAGCTTGGTGTCATCAGCAAACTTGCTGAGGGTGCATTCAATGCCACTGTCCATGTCGCCAACAAAGATGTTAAACAGTACCAGTCTGACCCCTGAGGAATGCCATTCATCACTGGTCTCCACTTGGACATTGAGCCATTGACTGCAACTCTTTGAGTGCAGCCATCCAGCCAATTCCTCATCCATCAAGTGGTCCATCTATCAAAGCCATGTTTCTCCAATTTAGAGACAAGGATGTCATGTGGGACAGTGTTAAATACTTTGCACAAGTCCAGGCAAATGATGTCTGTTGCTCTTCCCTTATCTACCATCTCTGTAATGCTATTGTAGGCCACCAAATTCGTCAGGCAGGATTTGCCATCAGTGAAGCCATGTTGGCTGTCACCAATCACCTCGATAATTTCCATGTGCCTTAGCATAGTTTCCAGGAGGATCTGCTTCATGATCTTGCCTGTCACAGAGGTGGGATAGACTGACCTGTAGTTCCCCAGGTCTTCCTTTTTGCCCTTTTTCAAAACGGGGGTTATGTATCCCCTTTTCCACTCAGTGGGAACTTCACCAGACTATTGTGACTTCTCAAATATGATGGATAGTGGCTTGGCAACTTCTTTTGCCAGTTCCCTCAGGACCCGCAGATGTGTCTCATCAGGTCCCATGGACTTGTGCACCTTCAGGTTTCTTAGATGGTCCTGAACATGGTCTTCTCCTACAGTAGGTGGTTCCTCATTCTCCCAGTCCCTGCCTTTGCCTTCTGCGACTTGGGTGGTATGGCTAGAGCCCTTGCTGGTGAAGACTGAGGCAAAAAAATCATTGAGTATTCATAGTAAGGATTTCTTGATCGGATCCCTTTCTCCTTTTTTTTTTCCTTTTTATCCTCTTTTGTACTAGTGACCGAAAAAAATAAGTGGGAGGAGGTTGCATGCTTTTTTATTGTTAATATTTGCATTAGAAAACCGCTGTTCTGACACGGCTTGGGAACTTAGCACAGTCAAGACTCTCATCTGCTTTCATCTTTGTGGTACTGCCTGCCTCCCATTTCCCCAAAAATTCGAAACAGATTTGCAAGACTGATGTAGAATTGGGAAATTCTTTCATGTTATTTCGCACTTTCATGCATGATGACGCAGATATCATTTTCTGTGTTTTGAGCATCATGACATAAAGGATACTCTCACTTCTAGGGAAGAAAAGACATTTCCTCCTCACAGAGAAGCCTCAGTGAAAATCTCAGAAGGTGAAAACTAGGTGTCATATCATCTTTCCTTTCACTTTCTCAAAATATAGATGGGAGCAGCAGCAAAGAGGGACATGAGTTACAACTCTCATGGTAACATCCATTTTTATGACTAAAAGTATAAACTTTATAAAGAATCAGTACAGTTCAGGAATCAGACTTAAAACCCAACATAACCTTAACTGTTATCTTACGGGAGTTGATATATTCCCTGAAGAAATTTGGTGCATCTTTCCAGGCAGATATTAATACTCTTTCATACATTAGCCACTTTCCTTGACACTTTATTTGCCATCTCCGTGGTATTTATAAAAGTTTAAAGCTAATAGCACAACAAATACAACTAATGGTACTGCAGATGCATGTAAATCTTGGGAAGAATAAATTATAAGTGTCACAGTAAACTGAAATTAATGGGACAAAAGCCGAGTGCCTGAAAGTAAATAGATATAGTTGTATCAGAAGACTAGGCACTCAAATATTGAAGCAAATAGCCTTCTTGCTGAAGGATAATTGCTTCCCTGGCATGATACCATACAATGTTTGTGCAATACATAAAATCTTTACTTCTCCAAGAATCAATGGGTGAGCTGAGGCTGGGCCAGCTGCGCTTACTTGTTTTAAACAGGTAGGAACCTGAAAAAAAGACAAAACATCTACCTTTCAGGGCTGCAGAAAAGATGAAGGCTTTTATCTATACTTGGTTTGCTAAGAAAGGATCTCCTAAATCCTATACGTCCTCAGGGACAGATAAAATATTCCTTTTTTCCATTGTCCTCTTTCATTTAATCAAATTCTGGTTTATCCGCTACTTCAGTTTAAATTCCCTTCTGAAAGGGAGTAGCCAGACTTAGCACATTTGTGACCAAGCAAGCCTTTCTTTCTCTCTTTACTACAGCCGAGGGCGAGTGCACTGCTGTTGTACTCCTCTTCTTCTGCCAACAGTGAGGCAGGATGTTACTCATCCCAGGTGAAAGGAATGCACTTTGAGAAAAGGTGATGCTGGTCAGTGCCCAAATCCAGGGGAGAGAATCACAGAATAGTTTCGGTTGGGAGAGACCTCTAAACATCATCCAGTCCAACCCCCCTGCAATGAGCAAGGACATCTTCAACTAGATCAGGTTCTCAGAGCAACCTGAACTCTGCTGTTGAGCTGAAGTAGAAGGGGTGGCTACATAGACTTGTTTTTCTTAGTAGCAGCCTTGCCCTTTGCTGGCCAGCCTGTCTTTAGCTTAGCTTTAGCCTTAGTATGGACTGAGGGAATAACTCCAAAGAAACTGGACGTTCAGATAACAGCAACTTCCTTATTGAATGAGGCTCCCAGAGAGACTGACATAGCAAAGAGTCTGTAGCACCATCTTTACACTTAGCCTGAAAGGAAAGTCCTATAAGAGTGTTAAGTTCTCTTTTCCTTGTCCATTCTTGTTTGACAAATGTCAGTGGGCTTATGAGACCAGAGTTAAATATGTAGTATCAATGAGTAAGAGGAAAACAAAAACAAAACAATAAAACAAAACAGTAAACCCACTAGCCTGAAGCAATACCACTCTGAACTGTGATCTATACTTACCCTGCAGGAAAACAGAAAGCCAGAGATTTTGCTCTGTTTTAATGACCTTGCCTGGCATCTTGCAACTTCAAAAAACAACAAGGAAGCAAATATATCAAGAAAATAACACATTTTCCAGCAAAGCTGGATGAACTGTCAGACTCCAAACTATTCTCTGGATCCATTTTCTCTTCTGCATTAATTTTGTTTAGTGCCTCCCTCACTGCAGCTGTGGACCCTGTTGCTGGGACCTTCAGAAGCTGGGGACTCCCCAAATACATAAACAAGGAATGCAAAGTATATACATATATACAAGTTCATTCATACCCAGTAAGATAGTGTGTGTAGAACATCATGTTTCCTGACACTATGGTAAATTACAGCTCTCTACAGATGTGAGGGCAGATGACATTAAATACTTTCCAGAAGCACTGCCTTCAGTTCATTTACTCATCTTTTATCACTGTCACATGCTTCTCTCATCCATACAGGCTTAAAATACATGAGTGGAGAAAATACAGTAATTTGGATATTGAACTATGTAACAAGTTGTACATTTAAAGCATCTCCTTTCCTATAGATTATTTCTGCAGAGGTATATTTCATATTTTCATTATAAAAGTAATATTAGTAGAAGAATTGCATATTTGGAGATGGAATGAAGAAAGCAAGGCTAAGAAAGTATCTCCCCCCATTTTTGACTTTTCTCATTGATTCTTCATTCTTAAAAATACTTTCGTTTCACATATTTAAAACTTTGTATGTGATAAACATATTTCACACAACACTTGCCCTGTTCTGTCTTTTTCTCCCGCTTCTCAGTCACTTGTTCAAAAAATGCTGTTATTCCTCTTTTCAGTGGCAGCATCCCTGACACTTTGCAAGCAGCAGTACCTTTCTATCAAAATCTTTAAAGTTCCCTGTCTGTAAATGGCAAGGGAGCCTATCAGGAGGAAAAGCTGAGACCTTTCATGTGAAATTTTGCTGCCTGGGCAGTTTTGGTTGTTAAGCTTAAAGGAAGGTAACCCATCTCTGGTGCTCCCCTTAGTACTTGTCTGCCCTTTGTGGATGCACACAATTCCTCCATCGTTCGTTTCACCAGAACCTGCTCTATGCAATAATCACCATTGACACAGAAGCGCTAATAACCACTGCAGAGAAGATAGAAAAAAGTCATTGTCACAAGTAGGCTTGCAATTTGCAGTTAATAACCCAGAGCTGGTTGAAAAAGTGCTAACCCAGCAGATGAGGTGGAATCCAGTGGAAACATTCTCACTTCATACATTTTGCTCCTCAGTTTTTAAATTACAAAAAAAAAAAAGAGTAATTGAAAGTATTTGGACATTTTAAATTTTACTCACATAAATTTTGCATTAGAATCTTTCTCAAGATTTTATTTTATCCTTATTTCCAAGAATTATATTTTTGAAATGCTGGAACGTTGGGTCAATTTCTCAGCTAATACCATGAACCTATAATTCAGATTTCCACTCATTTTTTGCAAAGGAGAGGAAAGATTTATCCTTGGTGGCAGTGATAAAGAAGACAATATAACACAGGTGGTACACACAATGCACTTCCCTTGATGGTCTGACAGATTCTTAAGAGGAAGACAACAAAAAACCTACTCTCTGTGGCTTTGAACAATCACATTAACCACTGTTGATATAATAGACTAGAAAACTGATGTGAATTTTTAAATTATCTGTTAAAAAAGAACAGAACTCCTTTAACCGGGTGGCCATCAACAGATAAATTAAAAATCAGCAACTGCAGATACGAATGCTTGAATAACGGATTTCTAAATGTATTTCAAACTAAAGAAAAATATTATTTAAAACTAAAATTTGAATCCATGTCATGCTGGGTGTCTTTTTGGAAAAAAAAAAAAAATTAATTCCAGGACCAGCAAATGTTCTGAGTGGCCCTAGAAATGCCTCTCTGGCGGGTTGCTTAATTTATTCATTATATTTCCATTTTGAAACTAAAAAAAACGTTGTTATGAAATGAAAAATCAAAAAGTTTAGATTTACTGGATTTTCTCTTCCTTATCTGGGCAAAAGCTATGTGACAAATTCCAGGAACAGTAAAATGAAAGAGGTCAGTTCCAAAGGACTTTGGTTTGATCTAGAAGCAATGAATAGAACCACGTCTGTGTAAACCACTGTAACAAGAGAGCAAATATCTTTTTAAAAACCTATTAAAAAGTCCAGGAATATTTATTATAAATATTATACCTAAAATGCCTGTAATAGAATGGTTACACAACTTCACATTCCCACTTGTATTTCACTTCAATAATCATTTGAACAACAAGGAAAATATTCAATCCCCACAATAATCTAAAGAGGCTTGGGTCGGGTTTGTCTTAGTTAAAAAGGTAATATAAAAACAAATAAAAAATGTATTTACTATGGGGGAAAAAATTCAGAATCTTTGCATGTGGTGAAGCAAAGCTTCTAACAAATCACATGCCTTCTTGAATATTATCAAATCCTTTTTTTTCCAACTGCTCTCAATGGCAAAATCTCAACAGGTTTCAGTGTGAACAGGATCTCACTGTTGCAGATGGAGCAAAGAGTATCTGAATCTTTGTCTTTTAGATTCATCTTGCAACACACATTCAGCTATGTTATACAACACTCATTTCTCATTCTACCTACCCCACATAGATTTTTGAAAGGGAAGAAATAAAGAAAATTAAAACCTTCCTTGGTGACATGACCAGTCATGTGTAGTTGGGAAGAAAAACTGAAATGAACTGCAGAATCTAATGAAAAACCTAAGTCACACAGTATTAAACAGAAAAAAGTGTATGGCTTAGTGACCTTTTTTGTCAGAGTTAGGCTGATGGTTGGACTAGATGATCTGAAAGGTCTCTTCCAACGTAAGCAATTCTATGATGCTATGAATCTATACTGCAGCAACTAAGACTGAAGTATCCTGCAGTGAAGTAGCAGAGGCTGGTGGAAGCTAATTTGCAAACTTCCTCTCCAAAATGTAATCTAGATAAGCCTGAGAATACCATAGAGGATGCTGCAAGTGAAGCAGAAATCAGAACCCTCAACTCAAGGGGAAACTTGGAATAAATTAACAGATTGAAATAAATATAAAATAAACAAAAGATGATTTTTTGAGGCAATAAACAATTAGTCTACAGAGCTTTTATCAGAGTAGTTCTGATATAAATAATTTACCAACACAAGACAGTTTTTTTGTGTGAGGAACACCATGAACATTTCAGACATAAAGAGATTTTGAAAGCAAATTCAATAAAAACCATTAAAAAAACATTAAAAAACCTGCACAACTGATGAAAAGCTGCAAGCAATGTTTCTGTCAGAAAGGTGGCCTTGAATTTCACTGCCTTTCAAGAAATGTTGTTATCACATTAGTGACTCTGCTCGTGTAAATCAAGTTTTACATAGATTTGCTTCTGTATTAATATTGTGACATATACTGGACACAATAGTTTTTACCTAGGCAAATAAGCTGGTTGCAAAAGGGAAAATTTAGAATTTTACCACAGTTATGAAACCGCTGACATGTATTGAGACTGAGCTGACAGTTCATGCTGGTTTATTCTTTTTAAATTAGACTTACACTGGAAATACTGTTTCTCTATTCACTATCAAGTCATCAGACACACACACGCATACAAACATCTGTATTTAATTTTTCATTCATGCTTATCCAATAAGCAATGACAAGTATAGTCCCATAAAATTAGAGAATAATCTTATTCATTCTGATTTATTGTTCCTAAACCATCTGTTATGGTAGAACAGCATAATATCTTCATATTCTATATAACAATAGAGCCTTTTAGGAAGATGAACTAACATCACTCTTAGAATTCACAAATTTCATCATTGTCTATCTTTACCTTTACTTTGCCTTTCTCCAAATTTCCAACGCTATTATTTCAAATAGTGCTTGCACTTACATCAAAAATTTTACAGTGGTGTGGCATCACACGGTGTTTATTATTGCACCCAGCTGCACAAAAAAACTTAATAGGAAGATGCCGGACTTACATTGGTTCTGACCAAGTTTATCATTTTGTTACTATCTTACATCTCAATTTATCTCCAGGTAATTGAAGGACAATTAGGATTTCAGGAATATAAATTTAGAGTATTAGGAAATCCATGTTCAAGTCACGCGTCTACTGTTTACTTAATGCAAAAGAAAAAAATAAATTATTTTAAAAATTCAAGCCATTAGATTCCCAGATAATCCAATAAAGACCACTTTACACCTGAGTGTGTTCCCATTTTTCATCCATTAAAGCTCTGAGGCTTTAAGTTAACAATATTGTTAAATTAACAATTTAATTTAACAATAACAGGATTATTGTTTTTCTTTACATGATTTATATTTTATTGCTGTTATTTACATTTGTGGACATATCTTGAGTACCTTTTCAATCTATTCATCTTTCATCTTTTACATCTATTTCTATTTTCCCTCCTTTATGTTTCAGCTATGATTAAGCAAAACATGACAACTTACGAGCATATTACTCTTACAATTTCATTGTGTTATTCTTTCTAATTCTGTATCAAAATAATTATAGCTACATGAAAATCGTTTGCATGCTGGCTCTTATTCCCTGTGTTTTGGAGCATACAATAGGTGTAGGTAATTTTTGTTCTATTTCTAACGTATGTTTAAATGTATAATAACATTTTACTATAAATAATTTTCTATATACTCAGTAAAAGCCATTGTGAATTTGAACGTCTGAACCTTCATAAACAGATCTGGTAAGCTCAATTAGAGAAGCTATTTGTAATACTTCTATTGACTGCAAAAAAATGCCTATAACAGCAACCTATTCCATAAAGTAACACAGAATATTCATGTCCATTTTCTTCCCAAGCACCATTTGGTTAAAATGTTTTAAGTTGTTATAGAAACTAGAGTTTTTCAAACATTTGCTGCTCACAGCATGACATCTCCAAGTTGCGTTTCAAAGAAAAGCTCTAGTGTGGTAATGAATATCAGCTAACTCTACAGAATTTAAGTTCCCTGCTGAATTTCATCATGCACAAATTATTCCGTTATCAAATGGCCTAACTGTTCCTGTCAGGTGAAGCACTGGGAAATTCTCCAACCATGGTGGTACAACTTGTCCCTCCTTCCCCACAGAGAACCTTTCAGAAACTATGGCTGTAGCTTGTTCACTGCTAGAGACCTCCCTATGCTTACATCAATTTTCAGACTATTTCTGCATAGTTGTCTTTCTGGAGACACCTTTTGAAGTCATGGAACAGAGGCAGAATCCACTTTTTCTAATTCTTGCTGCACTCATGAACCTTCATGAGGCTTTAGGTGAGGGGCTACAATACAGGACAATGCTCACATTTTCACCAGGGTCTACAGAAACATCAGAAAAAATGTCATTCTACCAAGTCAAAAAAGGTGAGTCAAGTGTCTATAGTAATCATATTAGTCATCTCAAGATGTTTCTTTAGTGTGCAGAGTCCTAGAGTCCTCTGGGGGATTCAGTAGAGTTCCTGCAGAAGAACATATGAGCTGCCATATCAGTTCCCATTCTCCATGGAGACTGGTAGCCCCATTTTCAGGCTGTTAACATAAAGACACACTGCGTGACTGTCACAGCAAGAATTCCAGGGCACTCATTGTCAATTCAGGATCTTGCATGTACCCAGATGCCTGACATGTTATACAGCTGATCTGCAACAGCAGGACTGTTGTGTTCCTCTCCCTGGATATTTCCAATCTTGTCCCCAGCTTCTCCTGACTGGACCTCCTCAGCTGCAGCTAGTTCTTCTTTGCAAAGCTTCCCCACACTTGCTGCTCCCTGCCAGGGATGGTGGCGTTCAGTTGCTCCCAGAACTAAAACAGAAACAGTTCACTCTTCTCACAGGGAATTGAATCAACGGAAAGTGGCTTCTTTATTGTACAGCAAAGTGACACTAAGCAATGCTGAATAGATAGAACATACATTTTTAATTAAGCAGACTACCTTCAGTTCCCTTGCGTCTGTGATGTTTCTGAACAAATTTCTTCCCATCTCCTTTTATATAAAAGATCAGTTATTTATTATTATGATTAGTTATGACAAGCAATCCCTGGAAAGACTCAGGCATACAGTGGGAGGAAGAATACTTGTAGACTCTTTTAACTGAAGGTCTCTATTTCTTAAAGTCCGAAATAATTTGCTGGGACTAGTTTAACTTTCAACTTACGCTGTTCACCTTGTGGACAAAATTATGAATCAGACCTTAATTCTGCGGATTTACTGAAAAAGAAAATAACTTAAAATTTGCAATAGAGATATTCAGGAAAACAGCACTAGGCAGTATTTCAGTAAACTCCTTCCTGTACCCCATGTTGTAGGCTAAAATCCAGGCACAGTTATACTGGAATTCAGTTTTGGAGGATAAACTCACATGATTTGAATCATCAGTCTGTTACAGGGCGTCTACACAGTTGGTAGTTGCTTTGTTTCCCATACCATGTGTGAAGAAATGATGGAGCTCTTTGTCCAGATGCAATGTTAAGGTCTACTGACAGCCACTGCTTTCCACATTGTTTGGTTTATATAATTGACTGCTTGATGCCATCTCCAAATTTCTGATGGATTGCTGTATCCTTTATTTCAACTTTTGATGTTGCTATTTTGGCATTTTTGAAATTTATTTTCACACTTATCTCAGGGACATAAGTGTTACTGTCTTTTTGCTGTAGCCTGTGAGGCCTGGTTGTCCTCCAACGCACGATCTTTAAAATATTTACATTTCTTATGTCACTGCTGTTGATAAAAAATTTGAATTTATTTTGTTTATGTTATGTTCTTTTGAGTGCTACTGGAGTGGTCCTCTATACTGCTTAGTTTTCTTCCAGCTCTTTTAACAGAGACCAACAGATGATGAAGGCTTTCAGAGTGGCTGAAGCTGTCTGGCTACACTACCATATGTTCCCTTTTCTAACTTTGTTTCTGTGCTCTTAATCCAGATGGCTGTAGACTATATTCGATGTTTTAGTGCAGTTTAGATTTTTTGCTGCATCATTATGTGGTTCTCAGATGGCAAGCCAAAATAATTTATCTGTTATCATGGCTTCAGAGCTTCTGCTCCTCTTTTGTACCAGGTTACTACATTGCTTTGCTATTCTTAATTTTATTATTTCTTTATTCTAGCTATCATTTTATCTCTTCTGTAGATACACAAGACAAAACCTTACCAAGCTACCGTCAGCACATTAGATGTACTGAAATACTTTGTGACATACAGGATACCTCTTCATCTACATTGTCTTTATCTGTCATCTTCTTGTTTTTTTTTGGATTATGCGTAAGTCTTTCATGACAGCAGTGCATATGCTGTACCATGTTGAAAGCCTACCTCATGTTCTTGATAGGGAGTGGCACCTGTGTTGTAAGCTAGGACACAATCTCTGTCACTACATTGTGACTTTCCGGGTGATGTTGGGGCAAGGCCTCATCTTCAACTGACAGCTCTGGAAGCTGAATAACAGCCATTTTTAGTCACCTGGATTCTTTCAGTGATGGCTTTTTCATTATGCTTTCTGAAGCTAATGATCAAACCTCACCTGAGACACAAAGCAGATCTACTTTGATGTGATGATTTCATTCCAAAGAGCACAGCTAGTAGCTCCTTTTCAGTACCTTCACACTCTCTCACTAAGTCTTTCACAGACTTTTTATCAAATGCACCAGCTGATTGCTGCTTTTCTGTTACTACAGCTCCCTGGATAAATCAAGCAGTATGTTCTCAACTGTTAGTAACAGGTACCAACTTCTTTTCCAGGTGGTATTCTGCAGCTTGGGATCAATGCAAATCCTTAGAAAGAATAGCTAGTTCACTAGAATGCGATTTCTTAAAAAGCTCTAAAGTTGGAGCACTTTATTCATTCACTGAAACAAGACAAAGATATTAGGATTTTTTTTTTTCATTAAAAAATAAGGGAATATGGTAGCCTCAGAATAACCAACATGGCCAAGACTAGGATATTATTATGATACTAATATGTTCTAACCACCACATTACAGACCTAGTTTTTCAATTTTTCCTGTTAGGGCTCTTCCATTTCAAGAACGTAATTAAATATCCACTTCACCAGGAAAGTGTTCATTTTACAGCCAAATAACTTCAGCACTAAAGGGTGGGGTCTCTGGAGACCCATATCCCAACATTTCTTGGAGATCAGTTTATTGCCCAAATAATTTTTCTCTTTTGTGTTATTTCCTAATAAAAAGGTATTCATCTAACAGGTGCATTTGTATTAAGAAGGTGTGCCTCTTCTATATTGCTTCTGCCATTGCTTTCTCACTATAGACGGTTATTTTCAATAGTTATAATGAATTTTCTTTACGTTCTTGTTAATACTTTAGTAACAGCAGAAGGGCTAAGGTGAATGCATTTTGGCAGTCCCAAACCGTATGTAAGGCAGTCTGTTTAGAATTTCCAACTGCTATTTATATGTCTAGTTCACTAATACAGTTGGTCATATTGCTGGCCAAAGCCCATAATAACTATTCTTTCACATGATGATGATATTCCCATATTATACTGGGTTGTTTCAAAATGGTCTACGGTCTTGCCGTGCTACATAGGTAGACCTGTATGTCAGCTCTCATAGTCTAAGTGACACCACCTTTTGTTGCTCAAGAGCTTTTTAACTATGCTTACTTTTCCCTATGAACAGGTCTTGTCGTAACCAGAACAAAGTTAGATTGTGCCAGTCCACTTCTGCCCCTCAGCACTGCCAGTAATGCATTACAGATGCCTTCCTAATCCCGCTGTGATATAACTGTTGTTGATTTAACAACACAGTGGCAAATTTGGCCGTTGTATAGCTGACAGTCTTTTCATGCATTATGTGCACTCTGAGAGTCTTAAAATTTGTTAAAGCCATACTCCAGGCAGTCTTCTTTGCATTATAAGGTTTTAGTCCTCAGTCATGCTCATATTACTGCCGTTCTCATGAGAACCCACTTCCCTGGAATATAAAATGTGTATATATACCGTAGCCTCCACTGTCTAAAATCTTGGCATTGTCTTTGTGCTTTTCATGTTTCTTTCCACGATGAATACTTTGAACCATTCATGGTGTCTACATTTTCAATTCATCTTTCTCTGACTTACCTCCTATGATTATTTGTGTGGTAACTCCATACTTCATTGTGACTTGCAATTGTCAACACTGTAATTTTGTCTCTGGTCTAGGATGACTGGCACTGTTTTCCTGGAAGCATTTCTGCAGGGGTGGGCTATTTTTGTCAGCTGTTTCTCCAGTAAACTTAAGTCATGTGCCATGTGCCAGAGACATATCTTAAATATCTGGTTTTGTGCACTGTCAAAGATGGGATATTGGGCTAGGAGGAACTGTATTACGACCCATCACAACCACACTCATATGCTTAAGGAATGTAATATGCCTTTGACATCAGACCATCAAACCATTTTTCCTTTTCTTTGCAAAATTGACCTACAGAAAATTCCTGAAAAATAGATAACATTGGAAAAGCAGGTCTTTTGAAGTGTGCAGATGGAAATATGTAGACAAAAAGGGGCACAGGTTAGTAATCTCAAGTGTAGCAGATTTTTGTCCTGTTAAGTGAACAGCATTGGTGCAACCTCATCTTGAGTGTTGTGTGCAGTTCTAGGCCCTACAGTTTAATAAGGATGTGAAGGTGCTCGAATGCGTCTGGAAGAGGGCAACAAACCTAGTGAAAGGGTTGCAAAGCACGTTCTGTGAGGAGCGTCTGAAGACTTTGGGCTTGTCTAGTTTGGAGAAAAGGAGGCTGAGGGGTGACCTCATTGCTCTCTACAGCTCCCCGAGGAGAGGAAATGGAGAGGGAGGTGCTGAGCTCATCTCCCTGGGATCTAGTGACAGGACATGTGAGAATGGCTCAAAGCTGTATAAGGGGAGGTTCAGACTGGACATTAGGAAGCATTTATTTACCGAGAGGCTCGCCAAACACAGCAATAGGCTTCCCAGAGAGTTGGTCGATGCCCCTGGCCTGTCAGTGTTTAAGAGGAATTTGGACAATGACCTTAATAATATGCTTTAACTTTTGGTCAGCCCTGAAGTGGTCAGGCAGTTGGAATAGATGATTGTTGCAGGTCCTTCCAGCTGAAATATTCTATTCTATTATAATATGCTGTCACCTATAACAACACTATTAACATAGCCTATAAGGTTGTCATCACAGTATCACGTAAAATAAGCTTATTTCAGAAAACATCTCTCTTTCTATCCTGCATATCCTGCATAAAAGCACGTATAAGATTTTCTTCATAAATAGTACCAGACTCAACTCTTTGAAGTTTGTGAGATCAAGCACTTTCCTGATGCTTATATTTAGGGCACATTGTTTGCAGTGGACTGCAGCAGAAGGAATCCTAGAAAGAAAACAACTATAAACACTGAACAGCCTTGAGACACTACCAGTTAGTTGCTTAAGAAATAAAAATAATGATAGACAATGATTTGATGCAATAATGCTCTTTCACCGAAAATAAGGAACCCTGTTCTTTGTTTGCAACAAAAGTAGTAATGAAAAAATAGTCCTAGGTAGCTATGATTTCAATAACATCTTCTAACCCATTTCAGCATCCCTTCACTGAAAACTTATTTGGTCTACACTTCTCCACACAGTTACAATCTCAGGCCCTGCCTGGTGCTTTTCTTTCCTACCTGAAAAAAAAGAAAATCACACCACAGTTAGGAATTAAAATCTTCCACCTACAGCTATCTTACTGTGCCTTTGCCTTGATTTAAGTCATTCTTACAGGAATCTTTTTTTTGGACTTATCCAGCATAGGAATACCGGTCTAGATGGAGCTGTGTCTGAGACAGCGGAGATGCTGCGCCTGCCAGTGGCCTGAAAGAACAGAATCGCTCAGTTTCTCCTAGCAATTGCAAAGGAAGGATGAAATCACTCTTGATTTCCTGAACACCTCTTCTGAGAATATGATACTTTTATGAGTTCTTTAGATAGGGAGAGTAATTCCCATTTCTCAGCTCTGGCATATGACTTTGACTTCTTCTGAATGACTCCGTAGAAAGGTATAGGTAAGAAAATGAAACTATTGCCAGTGAGATGGAAAAGGAGCCAGCCATTAGTAAGGCATAATCAAAGTCAATAGTGTAAAGGATCCAATACTGTCAGGCTTAGTAATAACATCATCTTGAGTGTCAGATAACAGCAGACAACATTTCAACAGCTGCTTCCTTTGAATACTTTAAGGCATTTTTACACATTTTATTACAGCACCATCCAATATATATTATCATCTGCCTTCTACAGATTGTGCACTCAGATACAGTGTGCTCCTCCCTGCAAGATGCAAGGCAATTTGCTGAGGACAATGTTTATACCCTGGACTGGCTGCCAGTGACAGTTGTTGACTCTGGGACCTTCCATCTAAAAGGACAAATCTCTACTGGCACATTTAACTCTAGCTGCCACAGCATCTGTCATCCCTTTGTAACTCAGCCACATTCCTGGATGTACAGGAAGAGAAAGAAAAGATAAACCCAAAGTTCCTTTCACATTGAGTTAATTTTGAAGGTAATAATCAGAAAACAGGTAACATTCACCTCCTTCCAAGTCACACAGAAGTTCGTTGGGAAACAAAATAAAGCAAGTTTGGTGTTTTTTTTTTCCATTCTTGACATGATTTTTCCATTCTTGACATGATTTTGGTAACCAGTGGTCGTTATTTGTTTGTTAGTTGTGCTATTAATTAGTACAGGTAGAGTCACAGAAAAAGAGGAGTACTCTTGAAGGAACCTCTGGGGATTTCTGGACCACCCCCATGCACAGAGCAGGTCAAACAGAGTGTTGTATTAGATTGCTCTTTTATGACACTTCCATGCAAACAGGGAAATCTGGTTCACACGAATCCCCAGGGTTCATTTCTCTGCATTTTTCCCAGAGACAGTGCTGTGCTGCAACATGTGTGAGCACTTGTCAGGGTTTAACCCCAGCCAGCAATTAGGACTATGCAGCCTCTTGCTTATCTCCTCTTTGCCCCCCACTCTCCACCCTGACCTGCCCCCAAAAGGTAGGGAGAAAAGGAAGAAAAAGAAGGCAAAAGGGGAAAAAAAATCATGGGTTGGGATACAGAGAGTTTAACAGAACAATAACAGAAAAGGAAAAACATAGTAATAATAACGGTAAAAGAATATACAGGAATTGGTTGCCCAGCTTGACCCAAGCAGTGATCACTGATTCTTCCCCCCCAGCCAACCCCCATTTATATACCAAACATGGTACAGCATATTCCATTGGCCATTCCATTGTTCTGTCTATACCCCTTCCCAGCTTCTCTGGGAAGCTGAAAAAAGTCCTTGACTAGTATAAACATCACACAGCAACAAATAAAACAATACACATTATTGACATTCCTTTCATACCAAATCTGAAAACAGCAACCACTAGAAAGAAAATTTTCTCTATCTTAGCTGAAACCAGGACAGCGCTTCTAGCCCTGGGATGAAAGAGAAACTAAACCAAGGGGATTGCCTCTCCTGTTCCTGGCCTAGGAACAGGAGATTGGAGGCTGTATGGTATTTCACGACTGGGAGAAGATTACACAAGGATTCCAGTAACTGAAATCCAAAAGAAGACAAAAAAAAAGTGTAAACAACAAGAAAAATATATCTACCTTTCTACCTACACAGAGCTTTAATATGCCTCTCTTCGACATGTGCATTTCATGTATGTGTTTCAGATCTTCTGTATTGACCAACCTATGACTTGAACAGGACACCTAACTTTACGTGTCCATTGGGAACAGCCAGTCTTGCCGTGGTTAAACCCTAGTTGTAAATAACAGCTATTTCAGTTTTGCCCCAAGCTGTACGTGATGGTTCACTCTATCACTGATATCAAGAATCCAGTAAGGAGGGCTCTCCAGTCATACTTTTAGTGTGAGCTGAGAGAAAACACCTCTGATCTTGAGACAGTTTCTTGAAAATGAAAATCACAAATATATGTTTTAGACTGTGTTGTCCTCTAGATCAGTGGAAGGTGACACAGGAAGGATGCCGGTCCTGAGATTCTGAAGGGTTTTTTTTCTTTTCCATGATGTTGTATTTTATGGTAACTAAATCATTTGCAATAAATTAAAGTTTTAAAAGTTATTTGGACAAAATATTTCAAAATTAGATTTTATTCTCATGTTTAATGATTTATGTACTCTATACGTTTATTGTACCTTTTAACTAAAGCAATTTTCCATCAGTAGGTTAATAAACTTATTAGGTAAATCAGGAAAACCACACCAGATGCTTTTATTGTGAATACACTGTACATTTGTTTTTTGGAGATAGAAGATAAACCAATGATGCATTTTTTTTTTTTTTTTTTTGCCTTTCAGATATATTTCAGCTCTATATTTATATCTACTTCATTTACAATAGATTTCAGGAGGTAATAATGAACTGTCTCTCTGCATGGTATGGTGACAACCTAAGAGCTAAAAAAAAACCCCAAAAAACCCTGTCCCCTAAAGAATATGGGGCTGTATAATAACATTGATGAATAATTTGATACTGTTAACAGGCTTTACATAACAAACAGTTATGAAATGAAAAGTTCCCGCTAGCAATTTCCTTCTTTTCCAGTTTCAAACCAAAGACAATTCAGCCTCAAAAAACCAGCAGATATATCTGCCTGTGTTCTGGTAGTGTTGAGTAGCTGTTTAGAGGGAGCTGGTAAGGGTGACCAGCAGTTGCTCAAATCGCAGCAGCAGGATCAGGAGATACCAGTTGTAACGCACTGGCCACAGTCCTTTAAGGACCCAGGTATATAAACAGAATCATCGAATAGTTTGGGTCGGAAGGGACCTTTTAAGGGCGTCTAGTCCAACCCCCCCTGCAACAATCAGGAACATCTTCAACTAGATCAGGTTGCTCAGAGTCCTGTCCAACCTCACCGTTAATGTTTCCAAGGATGGGGCATCTACCACCTCTCTGGGCAACCTGTTCCAGTGCCTCATCAAACTCCTTGTAAAAAAAGTCAGGACTCTGGATGCATCTCGTCAGGTCCCATAGCCTTCTGTACGTTCAGGTTCCTCAGATGGTCACAAACGTGATCTCCTCTTATAGTGGCAGGGACTTCGCTCTCTCAGTCCCCATCTTATATTCCATCCTCTTGAGAGGTATGGGAAGAGAGAGTGACAGCAAAGACTGAGGCAAAATAGTTGTTCATTATCTCAGCCTTCTCCTCATTTGTTGTTACCAGTTTGCCAGTCTTGCTCATAAGAAGGGGACACTTTCTTTGACCTTCCTTTTCTGGCTGACATACCTGTAGAAGTACTTCCTTATTATTCTTTGCGTCCCTTTCCAAGTTCACCTCCAGCTGTGCTTTGGCTTTCCTGACCCCATCCCTATGCAACCGGGTAGCATCCCCATACTTTTCCCAGGATACCTGTCCCTGCTTTCACTGCCTGCGCATTTCCTTCTTGTCCTTTTGTTTGACCAGCAGGTCTTGACTCAGCCATGCTGGTCTCTTGCCTTCCTTTCCTGATTTCTTACACCTGGGGATCAAGAGCTCTCGTGCTCTGTGGGAAGTTTCCTAAAAGACCTGCCAGCTCTGTTCTACTCCCTTGTCCCTGAGGGCAGTTTCCCAGGCGGTCCCATTGACTAACTGCTTGAACATCTGGAATTTTGCTTTGCTAAAATTCAGGGTCCTGGCTTTACTCTTCACCTGACCCATATCCCTCAGGACTGTGAACTCCACCAGTTCATGCCCACTGCAGCCCAGCCTGCCTCCAGTCTTGACGTCACTGATTAGCTCACTTGTGTTGGTGACCAGCGGGTCCAGTACTGTGTCCCCTCTGGTAGGGATGTCTATTACCTGGCTTAAGAAGTTCTCCTCAATGCACTCCATGAATCTCCTGGATTGCCCACAGATCACTGTGCTACTTTTCCAGCAGATGTCAGGGTAGTTGAAGTCCCCAAGCAGGATGACAGCCTGCAAGCGTGATGCCTCCTTGTAGCTGGAGTAAGAAGACTTTGTCAATAGGCTCACCTTGATCAGCCGGCCTGTAGTAGACACCAACCACAAGGTTCCCTTTCTTGCCTCAGTCTCTAATTCTTACCCATAAGCTTTCAACCTGCTCATAGTTGCTCTTCAGAGACAGCTCTTCACACTCTGTCCATTTCTTGATGTAAAGGGCAACACCTCCACCCTTTCTTCCTTGTGTGTTCCTTCTGAACAGCCATTGATAGCCACTCTCCAGTCATGGGATTCATCCCACCAAGTTTTCATAATGGCAATTAGGTCACAGCTTTCTAGCTGCACAGTGGCCTCCATCTCCTCCTATCCATGCTCAGTGCTTTGGTGTAGAGGCACTTCAACTGGGCTGTCGACTGTGTCTCCTTTTTAGAGGAACACCCCTTAATTCCTTTGAGGTATTTCACTGGTGTTTGCCTCTTGGCTCCTATTATCTCGGGACCCTCTGGCTCATCTCTGTAAGTCCTCAAGTGTGCTGCAGTGTACCCAGCATGTCTCAGAGCATATCTGTACCAGGATGGTGGAAATGACTTCATTCAGCAGCAACTCTCATGGTAACTCTCTCTTTGCAATTCCCACTTTGTACAAACAGCACTACGCCAGTCTTGAAACTTGACCTGGGTTCACTAACCTTCAACACAACCAACTCAACTTGGTGCTGACTCCTAGCCAAATCTTAAGAAAATCATACAGGCACTGATGGCCTCAGATCAAAGTAATGAGGAAACGGAGCTGTTTCTGTTTTCATTTAAATGTAAAACTCAAGAGGATGAAACTTGCATGAAATTAAACAGACCAAATATTTTAATTAACTCCTGTGGGAATGGCAGCAGAACTTCACACAGCTCTGCAACCAAAGACACAAAATATGAATAAAGGATGTCCAAGCTACCAAGTTCAGAAAACAATGTGAACTGCCCATTCCCATCAAGGATATTCAGGTTGGATAGCTCAAGTCTATTCATATTGCGCATGAGAACCTGCAGATATCTGCATATACAACCTGATTTTGGCAGTGGTATTAACATATCCTGTAAGTAGTAAGTATTGTATGTATTGTATGCAGCTGATGTGATTGAGTATAGTATGGCCTGTGTCTGTGTGGTACAATTTGATGAACAAAGCCAACTCACATTTCTAAAACCCTATATTAACTGCTAAGATTTGTAGTACACTTACTATTCTACAACAAGCTCTTAAATGAAATTTTTACCCTTTTATGGATATCAAGGACTGCCTGCATAATCCAAAAGCACAGGAAAATTAGAATCATCTGTCAGCAGTAGCTTAGGGGCTCCCTATATCTGCCACGTCCAGGTACAAAAAGCATGCAAAGACTTCACAGGACTTTAAGCATTCTGGTACAGAGAACAGGCAAGACAGAGGTATGAAGGGTCAGCATAGTTCTTACTCATTTTCAGTGGGTGAGGCAGTGATGGTAGATGACGGTCCATTTATATCTGGGGAGAAGCAGTGGGAGTTCATTAAGTAGCCTACTCAGCAGTGAAACACATTGCTGCTTTTTAAATTGCCTGACTGATGTCCACTTACAGATTCCCAAGGAAGAGTGAATTGATGGAGAGGAACAGCACAGCAAAAGACAATCTTGCAGTCCTAGAGTTTCAGCCCTAATGGTCAGATACAACCCTTCCCACTGTCACACCAGAGAGCAGTAATTTCTTAAAACATTTTGATTCCTGGCTTGTTTTTTTTTTGTCTTCACCCTAGGGCACTTCCAGGTCATTACTTAGCCAAGAAGAAAGATCCTGCTAAACTCAAAATAATAATGCATTCTAATAATCTTCACACTGTAATTCCCAAAGGAGTAACTCTGCAGCCATTTCATTTGTATCTCCTGTCTTTCTGGGCCATTTGAATTGTTCTCCTAAATGCTACATTAAGAAGGAAAATAAAAGGTTTTCATAATGTACCTCTAACAATGCAAATCAGAAAATGAATGACAGTAAGATACAATACAATAGCGATGCATTCTTCTTTTGTTAAAACCAAGGATCTGCTCAGGAAAAGAAAGGGGAAAAAAAAACAGATGGTAAGTTATCCTCACAATAAATACGTGGGTTGAGGTGTCAAAAACTGTTCTGTTTGTGAAGGGAAGTATACTGCAACTTCTTTACTCTGACTCCATAACCTGAATAATTTCTAATGTATTTATAATTTAAAAAAATGAAGCTTTGAGTAGTTTTACAGGTTTTCCTTTGCGTGTTCCTTATTAAATCTGTATTTTGCATGGGAATAGTCAAACAAACACCAGAAAACAGATCAGCACTTCTTGCAGCCCTGAAAAGTTCAAACAATATTTGATAAGTAAAAAATGGACAACAAAGAGATTTTGTGAAGTAAAAATGAACAAGTTCTTTATATTTCTGGATCATGTTTTATTAAATCAAGGTAACCATAAATTAACTACGTCACAGAGGATTAGGTTAGCTTGGATACAGTCTCTGCTGTGTGCTTGTTCTGTCTCACACACAGCAGAGCTGAGGTGTCTAGGTGTTACTACAGTTCTAAACACAACACAACAGCATCTGTCAGCCCAGGCATAAAAAAAAGAGTACATGCTATACTTTATTTATACTGCTCTTTTTTAATACAGCTAGGCTTTTACATGCTATCGTCTTGCATCGCCTCTGGTAGGGAGTAGAATTTTCCACCTCAGAACTTGGTAACATTGGCAAGGTAAGTTTTCTTCAGAACTTTACTATCTAGTGCTTTCTAATGCATCTCACACTTGGCCTGGCCGGAGAAGCTGAAGGATTACCTATTTCCAGCTTTTCATATTCTACCAGCAATGGCACTGCCCCATAAATACTAAACTCCTGTGTAAGAGCAATAATCCACAATCTGCATATCATGGATTTCAGCAATGAAAACCTCTTATGTTTCTCCAGTCACAACATTGCTGAGGCCTAAACTTTGATTACAGAAAGGCTAGAAACTGTCCTCAATGCAACTAAGGTGAGTTCATGGTCAAAGGAGTTTCCCTTTGGATTTGTGGCTGAGGAAGAAACTTTAAGAAAGTTTATCCTAATCCTAGATGGTGATTTTAGGAACTTCAGTGCTATTCAGATATTGAAATTCAGAGATAACTGCTCAAGTTTCAGTATGTAAAGACCAGATCCTGTTCATAATGAATACACTGGTATTACTATCAACTTCAGTGAAAACAGGAGATGGGTTTCAAAGCAGAAAACTTTGACCTTGGTTTACTTTAAAATATTCTGTGGAAAAAAAAAAGATGACTTGCTAACATAAATTGAATCTCAAAAATAAGGAGTCATGTTACAGAGATACTTTGAATTACGTATGAAAAAAAACAAAACAAAAAACAACAAAAGAATGAAAGATAACAAAAATAAAAATTAAAATTTAGTGAGAAAAGGAAAGCTTCAGAATTAGAGACGGATGCAAGCCAAATCACTAGAATTTGAACACACCTCACTTGGTCTGGCCTAATGTCTATCTGAGAGAGAGAACAAAACACTGGATGCCTGAATAACGTTAAAATAAAAGATCTCATTAAAATGTGTGGCATACATCCATCAAAATCCAACTGTCAGAACGTTTCTAGAAAGTATGAATAGCTTGTGAAACATAGAATGGCGTAAGATGTTGTTTCTGCCTTTGTTGAACTAATCCTGTAATAAAAATAGTATTCAATATATGTAGTAATAGGTATCTACACATCAGATTTTTTGGTTAATACATTTTTTCAAATTAAGTGGCAGAGGTGCCATGTGTGGTGGTGTGCTCTTCCCTTTTCCCCGCCCCGGCTCCTGCTCAAGCCATGGCCATCAGTGGGAGTTGTTTTTCTTTACAATACTAGAGGTAAAAAAGGACAACTTTATTTACGTGAAAGTGAAGGTTTGGGGTTTTTTTTTTGTTTTGTTTTGGTTTAGTTTTGGGTTTGTTTGTTTGTTTGTTTGTTTGTTTGTTTTCTCCCTCTGAATCAGTTTCCTGCTGGCCTAGGATATTGCAAAATGAAATCAGAAAAGATAACTTTCCCACCTAGTTCATTAAATGCTGCCTTCTTTCAAACACTCCTAAAACATCTGGTTTGGGAATTGATACCAGAAACTAAGTGAATTCCCTATGAATAAAGAAACATAAGTCCATTGAATTTGGTTCTAAAAGGCCCAACACCATTTTGTACAGCTGCCACACTACGTTTTGTTTTTGCTCAGCAGTGTACTTCATTTTCTTTCTGTTTTCATTTGGTTTGAATCAATATATTAACCCAGGCTATATAATGAAGGAAAGAAAAAACAAGAATGGGAAATATCCTTGATTAAGATCTCAATCATGTTCAGTTAAAATCACACAAACCAAGAAGAAACATCCCAGTGCACTGGAAGGTAGCAATAACATTATAAAATCTGTGCTTAAAATGTAGTAGCTCAGGAATAGTTATACTTTTTGACATGAATCTAGACTATAGCCCAGTCTGTCAATTCATCCATCCAACCTTCTTTCTTTTAATCTTAACTGACTTCTACTACTATATCACTTCCACCTCTGAACTCATCTCATCAAAAGAAAAAGGTATGCTTTTTGAGAAGCAACAGCAAAATTATCTTGTGTTTTCAGATGATGAATAATTAGCATCAGGATACTAATTCTATTAGATTGTGTTCTACTATATTATAGTAGATTAGCATCTCATTCTATTCTATTGGACACAGCAGAAAGAACTATTAGTGTCAAGAGATTATTTTCTTTAACTGTAACAAGACAAGCGACTTATTTGGCTCATATTTAGTGACAGCTAAAGGACACAACTATAGAGGAGATGATAATCAAAGGCTTATACCTTCCGCAAGTCTAATAGTCATTACTGTTATTTTTCATTGTATTGTAGTAATTTATGAATTTTCCTAAACAGTAAACTCAGTAATATACAGTAGTCAGACTACTGAGTCTGTTTTAATGAAGGAAATCTGAACAATTGCCATAAATTTGTGCTTTCCATTTGTGGCTCTATCATAAACATTTCACAGTCGGACCGTGACTTAGGGAGGAGCCGTCTAACTTAGGCGTGGAAACAGAATAGAAATAAAAATGGAAAACAAATAAAACATGTCAATATTCCTTCTTTCAAAGTTTTTTTTTCTGAATGTCTGTGCAACTGAACTGAAAATCTGCTTCTTTTGTTTATTGTTATGGCCCTTTAGGAAAGTCATATAAATCTTTATTTTTATTTTACATATAGCAACATTGTAAAGGAATTGTGAAACAATAAAACATACCAAACTTTTGAAAATCTTTTAAATGAGAAATGTCAGCTTCTCAGCAAAGATTTTCCACAGTTTCTTTTGAAGAAGTTCTTGGGGGAGATATTTTTTGTTTTAGAAAAGACCATTTTGTCAAAGTAGGCTGATTTGGTATGAAACCGTCTTGAGAAATGTTCTAACAAGGATTAAAATGGGATTTCAACACAGTGTCTGGTTTCCTAGTGTATTGCTATTTACTTAGAAGTGCAAGGTCTAACACTGAGTTGTTCTCTGTGTTTCGTATCAATGAGTCTTTATCTGTTATTTTCCACTTACAAACTTTCTTACAGTTTTTTATTTAAGCTCAGTAGAGCGTCAAATTCACTGATGACCCCAGCTCACATTGGCAGCATGTTTAGCTGAAAGCATTACACGGCCTTCCTAAAGTTAGCCAGCTGCACACCCTCTCTCAGCCTGTATGTAAATAGTATGTTGTATTCACATAGTTATTACTAATGATGGATTATGTTATCCATATATCTGCTTCCCCTTAGGAGGCTATCGAAGGACAGTGAATTTGACTTTGGTAATATGAAAATTAATTTCTACTGTGTAAAATCTAATTAAAGATATTTATACAGCAGGAGTACTAACAAAAGAAGAGCCGGGGAACCAATCTTATGTCAGTTGTATCTAAATATCGATGAATTTTACTGCCCTATGGGAAGTTGGTAGTTTATTAAAGAAAAATGTTCCACAAAAAATTTCTTTAGGCTGGAGTGTGTGATTGATACTACTTCGCCAGGCTTAACCTCAAAAGACTAACTTACAAATAAGAGAATTAAAAACCTCTGAATATGTTCCAGACCAATTGTAACTATCTGGTTTTTTATAATTTGCATGCTGCTTCTACAAAAACAGTGTTCACTAGAAGCTGCGAACAACAATTAAAACTGAGTGGATCATTTGCATTCAGTTTTCACATACACTATTTGCCAACAATTGCCAACAATTTACCAACAATTACCAATAACAGCAAGGTTTGCGTGAGGAGAATTAAAAGAAAAAAAATTAAACTAAAGATGCACGTTTACATTTGTTTTCTGTATTTATGAATTTCCTATTAACAAAGGCATGTGTGCTTTACATAACCTACATCTAATACAGTGTTGTGAATCTGTACCACTACCACCCAGGAAGACATTCCACAATCAAATGTTTTTGGGAGAAAATATCTATTCATTGAAAATGCAGGGTAGGGTCTATTTTCTCAAATGTCTTGACATCTGGTGTGGGGGGAGGGAGGAAGGGAGCTTCCTAAGCAATGAAGTACGTATTTTTGATATAGTCTTTTTTTGTATTGGTATTTTATAATCTCTTAAGTTTAAATCTGGTATGTTCTATACCCACTGCATCATTAGAATATTTGAGTTTGATTTGCATCATTATTTTAGTGAAGCAATCTTGGGGGGGGGGGGAATAGAAGTCTTACAGCAATTATTTCTTTGCCATGTCTAATTTTGACTGGATAAGATAGTGCTTTGGAGTGGGAAGAGAGATTGTCTTCTGCAGTCTAGGTTGAATTTTCCCCCTTAAATGTCTGCTAATAGGAAATATGGGATATGTTTATCATATATACACACAACTTGCATTAATGAAATTGAAGTTTGGAATAATTTCCTACATAAAGGCCAGTATAATACTGAAAAGAGCATTTCATGCGTACTTTAAAATTTTACTGTAAACAGACCAATAGCAAAGCCCTCAGCAACAAAGTCACAGTATAATGCCAAGTATCCTCAGGTCCTCCTTGCACATTGGAAGTTATAGGCACAGGACCTATCCTTGAAACAACAGTGTTAAAGATGTACATCTTCAAATCAGTTTAGGTGTTATGTTTCAACCCCAGAGAAATCATACAGGCAAAACCTGAATTAATTTCTAATTCCTTCTGTTAGACTAAAAAAGTCTCATAAAACATTAGTAAGAACTCTGTTCCAAAACACACATAAAAACATTTCTCCTGCTTTTTATTTTATTTTATTTTTTTTTAAAGGTACAAGCATTCATCCGGTCTTCATTGGCAAGAAATTATAAAAGGGAATACAGATGATGAAAAAGAATATGTCCTGATTCACCTCTCCTGTGATTTACATTAAGAGCAGCACAGGATATAAAGGTAAAATGTAATTTATCTAGAAATTTGCTCTTAAAAATAACAGCAGAAAAGCTGGAAAGGCTTGTAAGGCTGTAATATTTTTTGCCAGTATTAATGGTTCTTACTGTACAAACAGCAGAAATAACTCTTCCTTTAATTAGAGGTCTTGCAGTAACTGGTAGCCCCAAAATCACTGTGTTTGCAAGATGACAGAGTAGCTACCAGCAATTAACATTCTGTGCCAACAGCAATACATTTTCCAAGGAAATACACACCTGCCTAAAGCAAGTGTTATGGTATGCAACATTGGCAGCTTGAGCCAGCTTTGCCTCCACACATGAAGACATCCTACATTATGGAGCTGCTCTATGACAGTGGACCCAACAGCTACAAGTGTTTTCTTCTGTAACTGAAGAGCATTCTGGAGACAAGGCTGACAACAAAATTAAGATCCATGAAGCAGCTTCGCAAGAAACAACACTATTAGCGTCAACGGCATATTGTCTTAAATTATTAGTACTAGTATGTTATGCAATTGTTACTGCTCTGTATAAATTTACTGGGTACGTATTTTGTAACTGAAATATTCTTGTCTGAAAATTGTGGCCTCAGTCATAGGTTTTCTTTAGCTTTTCTCAGATCTAGTTGCATGAAATCATGAAAAACAAGCTATCAGCTTAGACCAAAATTTCAGAATAAATTAAGATTTGCTATACCGTTTCCCATTCCGTGGTAATGCAAATCACATTTATATTTCTAAAACTGACTGTCTGAATAAAGAACGGAAAAAAAAAAGAAGTAAAACTAAAATCAGTTCTGAAATAATAATAAGTAATTAATAAGAAGGATCCTGGGATCTACCAACCAGTCAGCCTCACCTCAGAGCCTAGTAAGGTGCAGATTCTCCAGTAAGTTGTGTTGAAACATCTGGAACACAGGGAGGCGATTAGACACAACCAACATGGATGGCTTCACCAAGGACCAATCATACCTGACTAATCCAGTGGCCTTCTATAATGGAGTGACTGCATCAGTGGACAAGGGAAGAGCCAGGGATGTCATTTACTTGGGCTTCTGTAAGGTTTGATATGGTCCCCCACAATATTCTTGACACTAAATCAGAGAGATACGGGTTTGATGGATGGACTGTTAGATAGATAAGGAATTGGCTGGATGGCCATGTCCAAAGAGTCAATCAATGGCTCGGTGTCCAAGTGGAAACCAGTAATAAGTGATGTCCCTCAAGAGTCCAAACTGGGACCAATACTATAAACTATCTTCCTCAATGACATAGTGGGATTGAGTGCAAGTTGGAGATGAAACCAAGCTGACCTGATACATTTGAGGGAAGGGATGCCATCCAGAGGGACCTGGACAGGCTCGAGGGGTGGGCCTGTGCAAGCCTCATGAAGTCCAACAAGGCCAAGTGCAAGGTCCTGCACCTGGGTTGTGGCAATCCCCAGTATCAATTCAGACTGGGCAATGAACGGATTGAGAGCAGCCTGTGGAGAAGGGATACTGGTGGATGAAAAATTAGTATGACATGGCAACCTGTGCTTGCATCCCAGAAAGCTGATTGTATCCTGGGCCAGATAAAATGATGTGTGGCCAGAAGGTCGAGGGAGGTTATTCTCCCCTTCTATTCCACTCTGTTAGACTCCACCCAGAGTACTGCACTCAGTTCTGGTGTCCCCAGCACAAGAAAGACACAGACCTGTTAGAGTAGGTCCAGAAGAGGCCCATGAAAGTGATCCTCCATGATCCATGGATCACCAGAGAGCTGGAACACATCTCTTATTACGAAAGGCAGAGAGAGTTGGGATTGTTCAGCCTGGAGAAGAGCCCAGGAAGACCTTATTGTAGCCTTTCAATACTTAAAGGGGGCTTGTAGGAAAGACAGAGATTTTTTACCAGTGCCTTTTGTGATAGGACAAGGGGCAATGTTTTAAACTGAAAGAGGTAGACTGGGCATAAGGAAGACATTTTTTATGAGAAGGGTGATGAGACAGTGGAACAGGTTGTCCAGAGAAGCTGTGGATGCCCAGCCACCGAAGGTGTTCAACATCAAGTTGGATGGGGCCTTGGGCAACCTGATCTAGCAAAAGATGTGCCTGTCCATGGCAGGAAGATTGGACTAAATGATATTTGAAGGTCCCTTCCAACCCAAACCATGATATGATTCTATGATTCAGATTTCTGTGCAAAGGGTATCTTTCCAGAAGATGATTATGTTTAACTATCTAAATAGAGAGCTGGATTAGGACGTGGGGGTTGTGAGTGCCTTTTTCAGCAGCCTGATACATAATCTTAGAAAACTTGTTCCCTTTCACCTCACTAAAAAAAAATTAAATCTTTCCATCTTAACTATTATGGTCTAGAAAATTCCTTCTTGCTAGAAAGAAAAGAAAAAGAAAAAGGTCCTGAATGCGAAACCTCATAGTAACAACCAGAACTATTTCATGGCCAAACATCACTGAATACAGGTAATCATGTTACATAGCTGAATACATGAATAAAATCAGATATGAGATCCCTAAAGTTTTCAGACTGAAATTGTGTCTGAAAGGTAAGTCCTGCTGCCTTAAGCTACAATTCATTTATTAGCAAGACAGTCTACAATGATGCTTTCCAAGGTGACAAGAAATTGCTGAGATCCTCCCTCCTTGGAGCCCCTTAGGGAAGCAGCCACCTTGGCTGCCATACAGTGTTACTGGCATTGCGCAGCAGTGCTGCAAAGCAATCACTTGTGCTTGCATGCACAGACATGAAATCCCCAAGCCATAACACCCTTCTACACCTCTGCCCTGGCTCTGGTAAGCTGCTGCTTCTTATCGAGCTGCTCAGCTTTTGAACAGAGGTACTGTGGGGCCCATCAGGCTGCTGCAATAGCTAAATATGTAGACATCTCCAAGACACATATTCAGTTCTCCCTGTCCGCAAGAACATACACTGGTTGTTGAAGCAATGATGAGCAAAAACGTTACTCTGAAATATGATGATTTTCACTTCTATGTGTTGATTGATTTCCCATCTGGACATTCCTAATCTTGAAGAAAAATTTCTTTTGTTCTGCCATTTGTGCATAGTTCGCGGTTTAGAACCAGGCCCGAAATCCATGCTTAAGATTTAACTAAGAAAAAAATGACCCACTGTTTGTCCTCAATATGCAATAGAGAGTGCAGTATGTGCCAGCTCTGCAGCTGTGGGAAACAGGTGTCAGATTTAGGATGCCATCCCCGATCAGCCCCTACCCACAACAGAAAACTGAATGCACCCTTTTCTGACCTGATGCAGAAAAACAAACAAGCAAACAAACATAAAAAAGCCCAGAAAGACTGTTCTGGGTGACTATGCTCTGCAGTTTCTCTCCTGATGCCTCTTTGTAGTGGGTTACCCTGCCAGCTCTCTGTGTCAGGCAAAAAGAGGACCTGGGCTTCCTAAGTAGCTGTCTACTGTCACCTCAAAGTTGAAATTTAGTTTGCATAATGATAAAGATGTAGTAGACAGGCACAGATCTGACCACGTACCATGTATGGAATTATGCCAGAATGAATCTTCAGTAAAGCTGTGTGAACTCTAGCAACTTTTATGTCTGGTATTCTTTGTCATTGATCACTTATTTGGAGTCCAGAGGAAGACAAACTATGTACATTCATTTTCCATTCATCATTACTTTATTATCTTTCATGCAACTTTAGATCAGTATAATTCCAAAATCCAATTCTGCATCCTGTCTTGGCTAGGCAGGTCAAATAGGATTTGTTTACCGCTTTATGCCTGAAAAGCCTGTCATTGCAAGCTGATTTTATCATGTTAGTAATATTAAAAAATAATTAAAATAATTTTGCAAAGTGGGAGTGTAGACCAGGTAAGTGGGAATCCTTTTTAGGCTAACATTGGCGAGTTAAAAGTATTCACATAAGCTTTAGACACTTGGGAAATTAATGCCCTTAGAAGTACAGGACATTCTTAAAGTAATACTTCAAAGTATTATTTGACTTTATTTTACTATATTAAAGGAAAGGTGGATGAAAGAAATCTGTCTAAAATTACCACATATTCCTATTTCAGCTCTGACCCTGAAGTGACAAGCTATTAATTTGTTCTTAATTTTAAAATATTACTGCATCTGTAAGTACAACCTCACCAGCATTTTAGTGGAGTTAGAGAAATAATTGTCTACATGGCAAACACATTTATGTTTTACATTTAAACAGTAATTTAAAAATTCAGACCCAGTTCTTCCTTTATTTCTAACCTGTATACATTATCTAACTATCAATACCAGTTTTTCCTTGAATTTATTACTGAAATGCAGTTGGGGCTTTACTTTATAGAAAATATCTCTATAAGTACATCTCAAAAACAAACAGAAAATCTCAAAACAAAATGCTTCTTAGCACTGTAACAGTACCTCCACCATCTGGTGCAACCAAGGGACCATTGAGATATTATGCCTCTTTTGGGGAGCAGTAGCAAAAGCCCACATGTAAGTATAGGAGACTTGCTATGTTCCCCTACAAACGCTTTTAGCAAACAGAACTTGACACATTTTCCAGGTCAGTTATTGAAGATTCTGCTCCATTCCACTTTCCTGATATGCTCTTCAAGCTAGTTATAAATTGCCCTTCCAGGAACAATTATCGTAGAATCATAGAATCATAGAATGGTTAGAGTTGGAAGGGACACTAAAGTTCATCTAGTTCCAACTCCTTCCACTAGACCAGGTTAGTCAAAGCCCCATCCAGCCTGGCCTTGAACACTTTCAGGGATGGAGCATCCATAACTTCTCTGGGCAACCTGTTCCAATGCCTCACCACCCTCCCAGTGAAGAATTTCTTCCTAATATCTAATCTAAATCTCCCCTCTTTCAGTTTGAAACCGTCACCCCGTGTCCTATCACTGCACTCCCTGATCAAGAGTCTCTCCCCATCTTTCCTGTAGGTGCTCTTTAGGTACTGGAAGGCTGCTATAAGGTCTCCCCGGAGCCTTCTCTTCACCGGGCTGAACAACCCCAACTCTCTCAGCCTGTCTTCACAGCAGAGGTGCTCCAGCCCTCTGGTCATCTTTGTGGCCCTCCTCTGGACTCACTCCAACACATCCATGTCCTTCTTATCTTGGGGGGCCTCAGAACTGGATGTAATACTCCAGGTGGGGTCCATAAATTTTCCGTTCTCTGAAAATATTTCCTTTGGAGCTCTGAACTTTCTCCCTGAGTATTTCTTTGGTTGTCCTGATTCTTCTGAGAGGAAGTGGTTATTTATTCCTACTGGCACTCTGTATACAAGGTATTGACTTCTTCCACATTCCCTCAAATGTCTTTGTCAAGTGAGAGAGATACTGTCTTTATATAGAGGACAAGTATACCTGATCAATCTACAGCAACTACTTTCTTTTTAAGATTAGTAACCAGAACTTCATGTATACTTAAATTTTGAAGCATCACAATTATTCTTTTTTTCTACTATTTTTAATAAATATTCATAAAAATAATGAAAACTTGAGATAGATAACTTACAATTTCCTTTTGCAAGACTCTGAGTGGAGGTGAGACGTGTTTTCACCTTAGGCTAACTAATATATGTTAATTACCCAGAACAAAACAAACAGGAGTAAGCTGATTTCATTTGACTGTGAGATAGTTTTGCTACAATTAATCATACAAAGGAACAGAACTTGGGTTTTTTGGCCATATCAAAAATCTTTTTCAATTATACTGATCTTTTATAAACTCATTTTTATTTTTGCCAGATGATTCTGTCAGATACAAAGTAAATAATGGGAAAGAGGTTGTAATTTGAGGGTAATTTTCAACTATACAGTTTTGTTTGTGTGTAAGTCTCTCACAGTTTTATTTTTAGAAGAAAAACATGCTCAAAACTGAATTGAAGCATTTTTCTGGAGATTCACTTTTAACTATGATCTACTTATTTTGGCTTAAACCTATTACCTGTTGGACCACTCTTCTCTGGCATTATCGGAAAACTTAAAAAGCTTTTATTTGGGCAGTTCTATTGCTGACCTTGTTTCATTTTTACACCACCATAAAAAATATCAATGCCACACCTCCAAGACAGTTTTACAGTGGGGCAATTATTGCATAATTAATTTAGTTAATACCAGTCACCAAAAGAATGAATGCTTCTTTTTAGAGAAGATAATTTCTCTCCAAAATTAGTAATTTAAAGCTCTTCATCAATCTCTGCCTTTACTGATGCTCTGTCTGTCTGCACAGCACTTAAAGAAAAAAGGTAAAAAGTAACAAGATTCAAGCGATACCTACATAATAAATGTCCTGTTTGCAGATCATCAACATTTTGTGAGCACTTCACAAGCATAAAGAAAGGTATCACATGATCTATGCTGGTAACATGATCCAAACCACAGGTGTGGTTTCTGAACTATAAAGGAGTATAAATTTCTGAAGTGTATATATGTATTTCTGAAGTATAAAAAGGAACAGTAAAAAAACCAAATAATTGAAAAAGTCTTAATTTTTTTTTTTATAAAATGTCAACTTGGATTTTCTGATTATGACTCAACAGATATGTAATTATTTCCACAAAGGCTTGAGCTTCAGTTATCTGCCTCTGCCTGCTAAAACATATGCATTGGTTCCTTATTTGCAAATTATTCTTCAAATGACCATTAGAAGCGCAATGCCTCACTTCATAAATGCATGATTTATGCTTTTGTTTTGAACTCCAAGACTATTAATGATTCTGGTTTACCAAATAGTGAACACACAAACACTCAAACCCATGTCCTTTCCCTATGCCCTTACCTTGATTGGAAGACAGTAAAATTACATTGCAAACTGACAGCAAATAAAGGCAGGGCAACTACACTTAAAGTTCTCCTTTTAACATATATCTGTCCTAGGTGTGGGCAAAGAAGGAAAGGAAAAGCACTACAAAGAAAATAGGTTGCCCTTTGTACCGCTTCCAGAACTGAGCAGAATTGTCTTCTGCAGTTCAACAGTGGCTCTCTCATTAGCCAGAAATGACCAGTGGTATTTAATTAAAGGCTCTCGTCAAAATATTTTCAATTTTTCTTGAATTTTTGAAGGGTCTCTTTTAAATGCTTTTGATTACCATTTAGAGAAAGAAATGCTAGAAGGTGCTATTCCAATAAAAACTCTAAAAATGTGTAACAAGGGTGGAGAAAGTGGAGGAATAGCTGGAAAATGAACAAAACAAATTCCTTCATCATTTAAAGGAATTAATGCAAGTAAAATACTAAACAATAAAATAAGTTTCAAATATAAAACACTTTCCCCCCCCCCCCCCCCCCCCGAGGATTATCATTTTGGAACACTATAAATTTAGTTTGTTTAACTTTTAATAAATGTAGCAACTGTAGTTTCTTCAGATCTATAAGGACTAAACCCATGAAGGACACTATACCCTTATAGCCGTGTTTCCCATCAACACACAGGACACAGACAGAAGATCCCTAAAAGCCCTACACCTGCCTAATCCTGTGTGTCCTTTAAAGTATGGCTACAATGGTGGAAAGCCTTTCCTTCTCATCAATCTCAGTTTCAACTGAAAATAAAGCTTACATGCATGGAATGCAATCACATACCCAGATGCATTTTACTAATCAAAGACTATTCAGGTATTTTTGCATTTGTTTTTAACATTATTGCTGTATACACTTAAGATCTGTGAATTATATCAAAAAGCAGGATAAATTATTTGAAAACATAAAATATATTTTAAAGTACAATGTGCTCACTTTAAAAGACCTCAGTAAAACAGTATCTTCAAAGGCAAAATTATCTAAGTGCTACTTTCCCTCAGGTGTTTATTCAAAAATCATTGCTTTGCTAAATACTTTTATTTAAGAAATCACAGAAGTTTCCTTCTGATTCCAGTAATGCTTTTTCTTATCGAGTATATTAAAAGTTTTGGTTTTAAATAACAATGCTAATTTGAGAGTGAAGATTAAAAGCCCGGCATTTTAACCTGATATGTAGCACTAGGAGATTGTGTAAGGTAAGCATGGTACTGTATTTGAATTAGGACACTAGACAGCGTACTAAGGGGAGAACATACGGTAATGTCAGCATAACTGTGTATGTGGGTTTTTCTTTGAAGTACCTAGCCTTCCTCTTTATGCAGCAACCTCCAGAATAAGACCGCATTTTGAAAATGAAACCCTCATCTGATTGAAAAAGAATAATCCTTCCTCTGATAGATGAAATGGCACTTTACGGTGATTTTCCTCTTCAGTCCCTACGGCAAGGCTCACGCCAGTCTCTATGGGCAGTTATTCTTGGAACCCATGCTCACATTTGGCTGGCACTCATTTGCTCACAGGTACAGCACCAACCTTCCACGTCCAGCTCCGAGGGGAGCTGGACAGGAGCGCAAGTGGAAAGGCAACGCTATCCCTCCATCCAGACCCCAATGGGGCAGAAGCAGCCCTATGTCAGAGTCCTTCAGCGGACTTCAACTTGGCTCTCAACTGCTTTGAAGTTTAGAGGACCATTCATAGCCAAAACCAGAAAAAAATAATGCCTTGGAGCTTGTAGTGCCCAGCATTGCCCTCAGTGACTCTCAAAGCAATCCCAGTTGCGTCCACAGGTTCCCATAATCCTGGAGCAACAGGGCTGAAATTGCTATTATTTACGTAACTGAAGGGAAAGAAATGAAACATGGAAGGCGACAGCCCTTGGGGCGTCCCTCCACCTCACACATGCACTGACTGCTCTCTGAGATTGCCTGCTCACTGAAGGAAAGATGAACTCAAGGCAAAAGCTGGAATTAAAACAGCGGGTGAACATCCCAGAATCTGGTCAGCTCATAACAGAAGAATAAAGCTTTCCTGACTATCAAAAACTGTGTTCAGAAGAAAGAAGGCCGTCCTTTTTATTTAGTGAACTAGTATGCCCAATCCACTGTCACCTTAAATCTTCTAACATTCAGTTACTATTGAACTGAGCGAGCTGACTCTTTGGCGACCCAGAAAATGTGTCATTCTTCACAGGATGCAGTTCTACTAACCATTATCCATATAACTGCTGCTACTCACAAAACATACATTTTGCTGACTACAGCATCAATAACTGTTTTATTCTATTTCATTTCTGCACATTGAATACCATCTTGGTAAAATGAACTCCTGTGATTAGCATGCACAGCAGAGCTGAGGAGCTCTATAATATGGTTAAATGAAGCTAGAATATTATCACATTACAAAATTTAGAACTTATAAAGTGTAAGCTCCTCACACACAGAGTGTGGAGTAGCCTTCACCACTGTACAATCCAAAAATGTGATGGAATTTTGAGTAGTCAGGATTAGAATCTTAATTCAAATGGATCTGGTGCATTAATTAGAATGGTTTCCACTCAACGTTCCAAAGTGTTTTTTCCCCTGGGAGATTTCCTCTTCCCTTCTCTTCAGGTTCATCTATCTGTCACCTTGGCCAGTTTTGTCAAAATCGACTCTTACTGGAACCCCACTGGCACTCCTTTTATACTACAACTTAATTCTGCATTTCTTCTATATCCTGTCTTCTCTATTACCTCTGCTTTCAAGCCCTGATAACTTTCACCTTCACTGGCATGATTACCACCTTCTGGGATGCTATGCAGCTTAAATGGTCTTCTTTAGCTTGTCCACACTGCTATGCTACAAGTATTTTTTTCCCTGGGTTATCCAAGCATTAGAGGCGAGATCTCACTCACCTTCCTGGGTCCTTGTTTTTTTTTTTTTTGCTGTTCTGCGTCATGTTACCATTGCATTGCATATGTGCATGCATACAGTGCATGACTATAGTGTATGCTACAGGTTCAATTGTTGTTTCAGACATCACAGGTTCCTTGGAAAATTCTGAATAAAACTACAGATCCCACAGCTCTCTTTTTGTAACAAGCAGCCCTGCTCTCCAGGGGTGCTGCTCTCTAATTACAAAGAGCTCTGTGATGCTAAGGGGTGGCTCATGAAAAAAGGGAAAGGAAAGTAAAAGAAAAAGGACACACCGTAAATAACACACACAAGTAGCTAGGCAGATAAATCTGGATGTGATCAACTGTGACATCTTGAGAGGAAATGAGAAAAGCCCATCATTAATAATAAAAAAAAAAAAAGTGAGCCTCCTTAAAAGCAAGAGTGTTTTCCAAACACCAAAGGAAAGGGCAAAGGAAACAAAAAAAAGTTCACGCTATACTTACTCTATTTATGTGTTCGGAAAAGTATGAAAACAACAATTAGGTAGTGCATAAGATAAACATGGTTTTAGAAACACCTGGCCATACCAGTAACTTTAGTGGCTCAGGTATTTGTAATTATGTATTACCCAGACACTCTGGTGCTGACAGGGCCTCCTCATCTGACTTGCCTGAAATTATCATTCTAAAAGAAAACATTCAGTGCAAACACCATAACTATGTATGAAAACATACCACTAAATATTCGAAAACTGTGCTGTGAGCTGAAACATACAGGCTTAGGTGCTTACAGACTTTTAACGTGTCGGTCCTCACTTTCCTTCAGTACATCCAATTGTAAGCACACTAGGGTTCTTGCACGAAGATGAACAAGTTTGGTGCTTTTTGTTTAAGTTTGGCATTATTTTTAACTTCTTTAAAAATTTAAGTAGCTGTTCGCATTCTATGAATATTGTAAATATCCATTTTTAAGTAGGAACAACATAGCCGTCCCTTTTTTCCCTTTCTCTTCATAACATTTGTTAAATAATTACTGATTTGCTAACACAGTGTAGGCAATCCTAACATTTCATAACTGAAATTAAAATAGATGTATTTTTGGCTCCTGGATTCCATGTGAAGGCACACTGCTTTAATTGCTTTTACTGCATCTAAGAAGCTTCTCTCAGTTTTAATATCTGGTAATTTTTTAGGCAGAATAAAAGACAAGATAAGAACATGTTACAGGAAAAAAATAAATCATGAACATTTTTACTTTGAAAATGTCCAAATGCATAAATGCAGCAATCTCCATCAACTTTTTCATCAAAAATGTTTTGAAATATTTCTCCCATGAGCTTCACTATAGAGTGAGTAGAATTTCTAAAACAGGTTTAAGGGCTATCATATTTTTTGTAAATTAGTGTAACGCCAGTGACATCATGATTTACATTGGCCTTTAATTTTCATGCCAAATGATAACATTTGACCTTGATGAAAATCGGAGGCATACGGAATGCATTTGGAATTTCACTTTTTTACATATGCATGAAATGCAGAAATAGCCTACTTTGTCCCATAATGCTGTGTCTGTGATTCTGAAAAGCATCATGTTCCTTCTAATGTCAAAACTAAAACTAAAACTAAAACTGAAACCATAGGATTTGGTTCATACCGTTTCTCCATCCCCTCCCTCTTCTGAATCGACCTTTATGTCTGACTGAGGCACTGATCTTCTTGTCTGACAAGATATCAAGAAACTGAAATGGTGGCTGCTTTCTGCTTAATTTATATGAATATTTTTAGAGTGAATACATTTGAATAAATGGTTCGAGAGAGCTCTCCTTTTCTTGTACTAGATGAAGGTGACTAGCAGCTACTTTAAATCTTCCAATTAAAACTGCTCCATTTTTGTGTAACTGTTTACAAAATATTTTCCCTGTTAGAAGGACAGATTTTGGAGGGGAATGATTCCAGAAAGATTCTGAATCTATGCTCCCATTTGCAGAGGCAGAAACAGCTGTGTGGGGAAAAAAAATAATAAAAAATTGCATAGATCTATTCTGTGCACTGGCTGCAGTGAGAGAGTTCAAGTAATGGCCTTCAGAGTGGTATCAGTATGCTCCAGAGACAGAATACCAGGCTCAGCACAGGGGCTCCACCTGAGCAAATTAAAGTATTCAATCTTGACAACATCTTAATTACCCTCCGGGAAATTTGGTAGACTACCAAATTCTTTGCCTGCTATTTATATATAAAGAAAGGAGCATGCTGCTTCTCTACCTCCAGATGTATCATTAAAATATTTTTCTGAGGTGACATATTTTTTATTATTCAACATTCACTCCTCGTCCTTCATGCTTTTTTCTTTAAGAATGTGATGACAGCAGAATTTTCTCTTGTGATATTGTTAATAATATTTACAGTGACAGAAACCACTTTGGAAGAACTATTTGCAGAAAAAATACCTCTGTCTACCTTTGGGGTGCCCATAGCTCCTTTTCCGTATTGCAGGACAGCGCACACACACTGCACTACGTGGCCTCTCTACTTGAGTGCTTTCTCAAGACATGTCAAATTATATTACTTTGAAGTTCTATCGACCTATAGCTGTTCTCATTCACACGGCTGGGTGACCTGTTCTTCCTTGCACATTCAAGGGCTTTTTAATGGATTTGAGACCAGGCTCTCCCAGGGAGCTGGCAGGGCTCCTCATCATCAGGCACTTGACCGAGGCTTTTCAACATCCTGCACCTCCTGGACTCTCAGGCCTGGGGTCTCACCTGCACTGGCATCCCCTTTCTGGCAGAAAGTCCTGTGCACAAGAATAAAATGAGGCAGAACACAGTGGCCTGCGTGATTAAACTTAGATGTATAGTGAGTCTGCGAATGATCTTCTAGTTTAAGGATGATTTAATTCACAGTGAGGCAGTAAACAAGGATGGAACAAAGCTCTGAAACCTGTTATTCAAGAATGAGACTTAACGTTCATGTCAAAAGCTTCTATACAATTTCTAGTGGTACTGACAAAATATACCAGAAATCACAGCTGTATTAAAAATAGAGATTATGTAAAAGAATTGAAGGTGTTAAACTGTGATCACCTATATATTTATTAAAAATCTGTATATCAGCAGGCTACTGTTACATAACAGACTTTTTATGTTTCTCTTTTTGCTGGTCAGGAAATGAAAAACACTTTTTGGCATGCAAATTCTTCCAACATCAAAATAAACCAACCCACTCCGTTCAGTTTTGGATAGTTAAATACATTGCCTCCTTTTACCTTTTATTATTACTGTAGCTCAAATGTCACCCTTGTATTGACAGTAATAGTATACAAAGTTATTCCTTTTTTTCCTGCTCATATACTTTCTGATTAATGAAATGCAGCACAATATTTTACTACGATGAGTTCTCATTGCAAAATCCCACACCAAAGATCGGGCTGCAATGCTGAAAATGCAAAACGGAAAGATTTAAGGATGCACAGTGGGGTTGTGAGTGAGGCATGAAGGAAAGTCAAGGAAGGACCGAATCCATTATTTCAAGAGAGATGAACAAGCTAAAATGGTGCATTGCTTGTGATAGAAAATGGAAGCATACTGGCATTGCTACTAAAAGGAGACAAAAGATCTAGCTTTTCTTAAGATATCTTTATCTTCTGCAAAACATAGGAAGTGGCTGCAGAGGATCTGTATAACAAAACTTTGTAACACAAAGAAATCCCCTTTTTATTTGTGAATTGTAACTTCCCTTTTTTCCAGCAGCTTCCTTCTCTAAGATATTGTTCAGCACTGATCGACTTTCTTACTTTTCAAAACCAAAGACTACTGAGGATAAGTTTATCATTTCCAAACACTAATTCTAGGCCCCTTCGAATGTAAATACCACCTGATGCCTGGGGGAGACCAGGGAAGAAATGGGTGTCTGCACTGAATGAAAAACATGTCTCTCTAAGTGAAGCTGTTCTTTGATGTGCATCAGTTTTAAACATCTATTCATTTTACTGGAGTGTGGATGCCTATTGTCCCTACTCCACAACTTATTTCTGAACTTCCTCTGGAAAACAAAATCTGATATTCAGTAAACTTAAGAACTTCCAAATAATTCCTAACACATATTTAACTCAGAGAAATGTATGCAGACCATCACATACACAAGAGCTCAAGATAACACCCCAAAAGAATGAAACAGATTATTTTCATTTATTCTGGTAGTAGGTCTCGCAGCTACAGCGTAAACAGATTTCTCTAAGTGATTGTATGTGTGTGAATTTTGAATTTAGAGGAACCCTGAATTTCATAAAAGGAGTGGTCAGAACTCACTGAAAATCAGATTCCTTCAGGCTGTATAATCTGAGCACCAGAAGCCACCTGTTATTTTTGAAGCTACTAGATGGAATCATCAGAGACGAGTCAAGCACATGGATTAAAATAAATGGTTTAAACCTGAGGAGATTTACTCTATCTACATACCATTTTGTATATATTTCTAGTCATTTCAACACAATTATTTAAGTTTTCCATCTCAGTCTGAAGAACGGTAGCTTCTTGTCTCGACAGCACAGTAGTTGTGACAGCTTTTCATAGAATCATAGAATGGTTCAGGTTGGAAGGGACCTTAAAGATCATCTAGTTCCAGCCCCCTTTTACTTCCTTTCAGGCAGGCAGACCTGATAACATTGGAGACCTCCGAAACCTTAATTAATTATACTACGAACCCCCTGGATAAGCACTTTTTAAAATCTATATTCAAAAATTAAAGAGCAGAAAAAAATACAATCGTAAAGATTTTTTTTGGTTTTCTCCTTTAGGACTACTTGAGAGATGATTTTTTTTCCTCAATATACAGGTCCATCAAATTCAGGGAAAAGAAATACAGAAGTTTAACCACAAGCAATTAAAGTCAATATAGAAGACACTGGAAATAATATTTCTAGACAAGTAGTGCACTCATATGAAGTTTGGCTATGTCTGACGATATAAAAAATATCTTCACCCAAGAATGCTGAAACTACATTAGTAAAAATGAGTTCTTACAGCACTGTTGTCCAACTGGGGAAGGAAACTGAGTTAACCTGGCTACACAAACACACCATCAGCAACAGCCAATATCACAGTGTGGAAAATCTTCATATTGCTTATACTTATTTGAATGAATACAGGCTGTTGACTGCAGATACCCAAAATAAAAGCACATCATTTTAGCACCATCACAGTGGTGTTTTCTCCAGGACGGATTTTCATAGAAGAAAAAAGGGAAAATAGTTTATCAGACAGAGTCTTATGGTACACACTTAGAGGATTTCTCATCCAAATAACATTTACTAATCATTTAAGGGCCTATATGAAGCTCTTAGCAAGAATTCCCAGACCCCAATGCCAGGTGGCAGTTCATATTTGACCAGGAAGAAAAAAGACCTTAAATCAGAATCAGGCCGCTGTATATAAAAACAACTGGGATATTAGATTAGAGGACACCACATGTCCCAAGCACAAAAGTTTTGCTCACATGGAAAATTTCAGCTTATGGAGTACTGGGATCTTTTTTCTTTAGAAAAGAAATACATTTGTGTGGACACATGTGGTGACATTCTGAAATAACCCCTCTTTTTCTTTTTTTTTTTTCTTTAATTTTTGAAATAGAAAAAGCCATTCTATAGTGGGTCAGTGCCTTACATTAGCACTTAGTATTTTCTAGATAGTAAAGAAAAAATCATTCTTGAGATACCTAAAAACTAATCAGAATTTGTTTGGGTTTTTTTTTTGCTAGTACCCTAATGTGAAATCAGAAGTACAGAGGAAATTTATGCAAATCCACAAACAGGATGCACTATGCATTCCAATTTCGCAACAAGAATGTTAGGAAAACAAGTTAAATAGGTGGTAATAAATCTTTTCAGAAGGAGGAAGACAAATGACAGAATGAGTGGCAATTTACTTCACAATAATTTCCCAACCCTGTTTATAAATAGAATGATCAAACTGCAACTCTGAACTTACCTTTTTGGCTGATTAAAAGCACCTCATTACCTCACAGAAGATCATCAACATAAAGACATATTAGTCTCTTCTCACTGGCAGTGACTTATTGCTAACTCCAAATTGAATATTGATGTTTTGCTATTGAAATGTCAATGCCAAAAATTACACATAACCCACTAGAATCAATGGCACCTTAAGATTTAACTACACTCACAATGATAGGAAGCCAAATAAGTCAGAACCAGTTATTTTGGATAAAAGCAATAATAATAATGGCTTTTTAGAAAAAAAAATTAAATGCTCTTTGTAAGTTGTATTTTAAAATATTATATTATTTTTTGTGACTTTTATCTCGCATAAGATACCAAGCTATCATATATGACGGAGAAAAACCACCATGTGGCTGCTGTTATGTCACATAGAGATGCTTTGGAAATTTTACTCATTATCTTCACTGTCACTTTTTTAGCTGTCATTGAGCCAAATACATTCCAATTCTACAAGTGTTTAAGTACATGCTTAAATTTTCATTAAACAGAATGCAACATAATAATGAAAAACATAATCATGGAAATTGTGTTTAAGCTCTTGTAAAATTACGGCTTTAGCCATCAGACTGCTGATTGCCAGTGACTTCTCCGCTTCTGCTGGATTCAAAAAGTCAAGACAGATGAGGCCTATGTAATACAAAACAAAATCTGGGGAGCTTCACCAGCACCTCTTTGAAACACAACATCACCCACACTTTTCTGGCAAGTCCAATTGTTCAATGCCTAACCGTCTGCATGGAAAAATCATTGTGTTTGTGCTATTCCTCACAACTGGAATTTTTCTACTGTTTTTAGCATGTGAAAGAGAGAGAGTGAAAACGGCCACACTTTTTCACTATTTACAAATGGCTTTCATCGTCAGAAGGTGCCTATAAGGAAATGCTGCCACTTTTCTTTTTACAATCACCACCCACATCTCGTAGCAGGGTTTCACTCACAGCAAAGGCTGATTCACCTTTTTTTGTCTCCCTACTAAAGAAATACAATACATTAAAATGCACAGCCTTGGGGTTCAGCTTGTTAAATAAATGCTGAAGAGTTGCATATTAACTCCCCCGGTTTAGGTGCTGTGAAGGCTGCTGATTTTATTTTTCAAAAGGGCCAATTTTCCACCTTGAATATACAGCTCATAGTGGCACTTCTGTAGAGAGGGGGTAATTCTTCTGCTCAGTGCTTCATTTAAAGGCATGAATTTGGAGCAGCTTTTGCATAGCTTCTGGTTCAATTCTTTATAATATGTAATAAAAAAGCTTTTGAAAATCTTTTTTTCACCATGTGTAAAAGAGTTAGTTTCAATGGCAGAAAGATTCAGAGAGGAATGTTCTTTCCTACAGACAACTAAGACAATTTCAAAAATAAAATTCAGGCGTGAAACAAAGTCTCAAAGGAAAGAGAGTAATATTAAGCCTAGACCCTTAACCAAAGCTAAGGAAGGTATTCAATGACATATTTTTCTTGGCAGAACCAGCCGTTCTTCCACAGTAACAAAATTAATTATCAAAAGAAGCTAGTTTCCCTGAGGTATTTTTAAACTCTAGAAAACTAAATTTTCCAAATATTTAACATGACTACATTTCAAATATCACTACTAAGAACTATGTTCAAAAGCACATATAAGAACCTCTCATTTTAAATACTGTACAGCAACAAAGATTGTCAAACAAGTACAACTGAAGAATCACCCTCAGTCTCCCTTCTAATAAAATCACCAATAAACACAAAATCACCAATAAACACAGAATATAGAGAATACATCCTGAAATAATAAATGCATTCCCATTCAGATTTAAATCCTCGTGCTCAGCTTAACTGTTCTTTCACTCAAATTGATGGAAATATAGGAGCAATAACCCAGACACTCACAAATAGCCTAAATCTTGGCAGCCTTTTCCTTTCTTCCTGAAAGGGAGGTGTGCTTGTTAACGAATACAAAGAAACCTATCGCATTGATTTTAAGTTATAAGAGGGTTCTCTGCTAAAACTGTAGATGAAGCACTAAGCAAGGGTATTTTCTTCAAAACCTAGAGGTACTGTAAGGTCATTTTAGTCACTGGAAACCATAATAGTATAAAATTACAGGTAATGAAAATGGAACATTTACCTTGCAAAATACAGGCTCCACAGAAACAAGCAGGAAAGACAAAGAGTTTGCTGCCAAGTTTTCCAACTCCACTGCTCGCTAACTAGAAAAGAAGAGGAAAATTTATTTAGACTTGTCGGTTCTACTGAGTTTTCTGAAATGGTGATGTTTTTAGTGAAAATCCCTAAGACGTTTTAGGATCATATTTAGCTCCTATCCAAAAGAACAGAAAGGACTGTCAGAGCTATAAATGCCTCTGCTGAGGTAAATAGGGTTAGAGGCAAGTGAAAGCAAATAATACCAAATAATAGTGCGCACTCCCTGGCACTCAAGGGGAGCAGGCAACTGTTGCTTACAGTAGCTTAGAAAGCCATTTACTGAAGTAACTGAAGGAGAAACTGACAAAGCATTAAACCCAGAATGGAGACAAAGAAAAAAATATCTTTGCAACAGTAGGATTAACTACTTGTCTCTGCTGATGCTGGAGTTTGGCACCTCCACAGCTTTCTCCATCCATGTCTCCAACTCTACAGTAAGAAAGGAGGTTTTTAGAACTGTATCCCCTTGCTATATTGAATTAAAATCTGAACTTTCCATTTATTTCAATGGGACATATGAAAAAAGAACTGTCTTCAACAGTGAAGGCAGAGGAGTTAAGAAAAGTTCTGACTCTTACGTTTGTCAGGACCAGAATAACTCCTGATAGAGCAAAGGAACTATAGATTACACAATAACCCCGAACTACGCTGATACCAAAGACTAGTAATGACTGTGCTACTTCAAAATTAATCTGAAAAAAATGCCATGAACAATTTTGGTCAACATGTTCCCCTAAGCTTTTCAGAAAGACAAACCAAGAGAACAAAATTATTTGTCTTCCTGCCATATAGAAATGACTTTTCCAAGACCTTTCACAATGCCTGAAAAAGAAGACTCTGCACCTCTCCATAAAGCACATTATGATCTGACAGAGACTATCCTGAAAACTGGAAAACAGCATACAAAAAAGGAAGAAAAATATTACTTTAAAATGCTCTTAGGATATTATATAAACATAACACTGCAATTATGGGAAAGATCAGTATTCTAAGTAAATGCAAATTTCATTATGAAATATAATGTTTTATCGAATTCTCCTTCAACTAACTTTTTATGTGGTATACAAATATGTGAGTTAATTCAATCATTTTTTATTATATATATGCTTGATCATGGACAACTTGAAAGGACCAACATCTGAAATGCAGAAGGAATCTGTAACATAAGGAACTTACGCAATTTGCAGAAGGAATCTTGGAAGGCAGCAAAGAGCTGCCAGCACTCCAGGCAGGACCGTCTCCACTAAACAAAGCTGCTTCCCTAGAGAAGTCAGTTTGCTCATTCACTAAAGCAGTAGTTTTAGCATGAGACTTGCATCAATTCCCTAGTATCTCCCTAGCATATAATTTTCAGCCAGCTTACTTTGTGAAAATAAAAACTTTATACACTATTCATTTTTTTTGTAATGCAGGGTTACAATGGGAGCTAGCCGAAAATATTCTCCCCTCAAAATGAAGGAGTAGACTGATTCAGCAAATTCTCTAGAAATGCATCTCTTGGGCTTCTGAGGCCACTTCATGCTTGGCTTTGTGTTGCTTTGTATGATCAGTTAGTATACCAAAAACAAACAAACAAACCAAAAAAAACCCATGTTGCTTAGGTGAGGAGATTAACGGGTATGGGCAGAAAGTTTGCCTCAGTATTTTTTTGAACAATTGCCATGGAATAAAAACTTCAATTCTCCAACATTTTGCTGAAATTTGAACACCTCTCCAGACATTCAGAAACTTAAATATTTTCTTCTTTATGGAAACTCGCATTCTTGCCTAAATCTGATTGTACAGCTCTTATCTTTGTATCTACCAGAGATACTGAGAGAAATATTTCAGAAGTCAAATGCTATCTTCTATTAATAAAGAGGTCAAATTATTATTTGAAGAAATGGAAATAACCAGTGATACAAGGAAGCAGGAAGGAAAAGTTACTAGAAGAAAATAATATTGTATTGCCTGAATGCATTAGAATGACAACAATGATGTTCTATTAGCAGACAGAATTAATTTCTAGACAGTTTATTTAATCTTTAGCTTATTTTCTTTATTCCTGCTCTCTAGATAGATTGAAAACGCCTTATCTAGATGAAATCATAAGAAGTGTCAAAACACATAGCAATGGTAAAACAACTTATTTCTGAATGTAACCCTGAAGGTAGAAAAGTTGGGCATGGAGGAGTGAATTTGAGAAAGGGAAGATGGGGGGAGGGAGGCGGCAAGGGGAACGTGGTTTTAGTTTTATATTTGTTTCTTACCCGCCTATTCTATTTTTAATTGGCAATACATTAAATTAACCTTCCTTAAATTGATTTGCTTTGCCTGTTACAATAATTGGTAAGTGATCTCCTGGTCCTTATCTTGACACACGAATTTTTTCATCTTATTTTCTCCCCCTGCCCTGTCGAGGAGGAATAGTGAGAGAGCAGCTGGGTGGGGGTCTGGCAGCCAGCCGAGGTCATCCCACCACAGTTTCTCTACATGCTCTTGGTAATTCTTCATTAAGACAGACAGACAGAAATGTCTACTCCTAATGAGCTGTACTGTCACCGGCCTAAACCCAACATTATGAGGTTAAGTCAAAAAAGCAATGGCATTTCAGTGCTGTTTTGTGGTGAACGTTACAACACGACAATTCTGCTTTGGTAAGAGCAAATATGTGGTCATTCGGTGCATGTGCTGTTATACTGATTAGGTCAGCTCGAGAGGGTGAAGGGTAAGGAAGTTGTTCCACCATTGCAATATTTCACTTCATTATTACTGCACCTTTTTAGTTGCAATGACAAGGTACTTTCCTACAGAAGAAAACAGTACTATATTCAGAATTGCAATCTTTACATAGTGCTTTCCCACAGAAGCAGCAGTTCTTCCACACCATACAGGAAGACTGTCTTGCAGTCTAAAAATATATTCTACTGTAATGTGAAAGGTTTCAACACTGTATTGAATACCTAAATTTATTACTTACTATTAAGTTAAATAAAGAGCATGCTTTGCTTTCATTCCTGTGTAGGTTAAAGTAATAGGTTCAAAGCTAAGTGATCTGGTGATTTTAATGGAGAAGGGGAGAAGCTTTATTTGAACTAATGGCAATATTTTTTTTTCAGGTTTTTCACTTCCTAGGGGGAATTGTAATGATTTTTTAATCTTGCCTTTTGTTACCTTGAATTATTCTCAGACTTAATACAGAATAAAATTAGAATGAAAAAAAACCCACACAAATAAGTAAAATCCACCACATCTCTAAAAATATATTTGATTTCTTTTATGCTGAAACAAAAGGGAAGTGTTTTAAGTATTGTAGCCATTTCCCTTTACCTTTGGTTGCACACACAGTTGACTTAAAATAAAGATGAGCCGTTGGAGATGAAGGGAATTTAACTCTGAACTGTGCTTTATATTCTATCTAACCTTCAAAGGATATTTAAATAAGCAGATTTCTGTCCTCCCCAAAATGCAGCAGTGCAATGGAGTATCAACATTAAAACTTATCACAAGAAGGACATAGATCTGTTGGAACGGGTCCAGCGGAGGGCCATGAAGATGACCAGAGGGGCTGGAGCACCTCTGCTGTGAAGACAGGCTGAGAGAGTTGGGGTTGTTCAGCCTGGGGAAGAGAAGGCTCCGGGGAGACCTTATAGCAGCCTTCCAGTACCTGAAGAGCACCTACAGGAAAGATGGGGAGAGACTCTTGATCAGGGAGTGCAGTGATAGGACACGGGGTAACGGTTTCAAACTGAAAGAGGGGAGATTTAGATTAGATATTAGAAAGAAATTCTTTCCTGTGAGGGTGGTGAGACACTGGAACAGGCTGCCCAGAGAAGCTGTGGATGCCCCATCCCTGGAAGTGTTCAAGGCCAGGCTGGATGGGGCTTTGAGTAACCTGGTCTAGTGGGAGGTGTCCCTGCCCATGGCAGGGGGTTTGGAATTAGATGATCTTTAAGGTCCCTTCCAACCCAAACCATTCTGTGATTCTATGAAAATCTCCTCCATTGAAGAAGCTCAAGAATCAAACTCACAAATGTTGACAATATCTCCATGTCATTATTTCACTATTTCTGAGGGCAAAACCCAAGTGGTAGTAGATGACTAGAGGGGCGTTATTATGACAGATCCCAATGGGAAATCAACAAAGTCCATCACAAAAGGTTATTAGAGAAATTAAGTTTCTCTGGGACAAGGAAGAGCTCCTTATAGAGGTAAGTGATTACCTAAAAGGTGAGAAACAGAGGAACTTTAAAGTTTCTCCAGCAGCATGATATCACTAGCGTCTCATTTTATAGCAAGCTGCTCTTGGCCCCAACCTGCTCTTTAGGTGCTACCAACTTGATGCTGGAGAACTGCAAAAGCTTACTAACCAGCAGAGGAAATTCAGTGTTGCTGTACGAGTGATACACGTGGAAAAAGAATCACTTACATTAGATGAAAAGTAGTGTGTTCTGATGTTATCAACACCCCTCAGAATAAGATTTGGGAGTCTTAAAAAGCAGGTCTGTGAGGACATCAGCTTTTTAGTCAAGAAAGCAATCCTGAATGATAAGAATTACTGTGAATGGAAGAGAGAAAAAAATGGAAAATACCGATAGAAAAATAAAAGGGGAGGGGCTACCACAATTTTCTACAAAATCTTTAATGGCACAGATAGTGCCCACTACAAGAACCAGTGGGAACTGCACAATATCCAGCAGAATAATAGTCCAAAATAAACAAAAATATGCACTTCGTTCATGGATTGCACAGGGAAAACAGAACTTTTTGCCCCAGATGCTCATCTTCATCAAATTTTTGGAGAAAAAGTCATCTGTGGGAACACCTCTTTGTTAACTCTAGAATACTTTATCTAAATTTGTCTATTGCGACAGCTTAAGTGCAATCTAGTCAAGATGTTGCTTTAAGGAAGAGGACAACTGTCACAAAAATAATGCCGAGAGTTTCACAATATCAAAACAAGAAGTCATCAAAACTAGAATTCACCAAAACACACTATACAGGGACAGCCTGAAGATATTACAGAGATTTCAGTTGGATTTTTTGAGGCACATGCCAGGCATGTGAAATGAATTAAGATAGTTTTGCCCTAAAAGCACACAAGAAACATGAACATCATGAAAATAAGTTATGTGACCTACATATTCTAAAATACTGACAACATTAAAGGCCACAGAGCTAAAATGTTGAGATGCAACACATCCAAAAGCTGACTGCTTTAACTGCCAAACAACAAATATTTCAGATTTTAAAAAGGGTTCAAAATTGTATTAGTAATAATAAAAATCCTCCAGACCTATATGTTGACACCATAATTAATTAGTTTTATATGCAATTTACACTAGGGTTTCAGGCACAAAATAATTACATTCTTGAGACAATATAATTTTTTAAGGCTAGCGGTCATATTTAAAATAAATCACCAATTTTTTTTACGATTTCCGAAGAGATGTTACCCAAGACGCACTGGGGACAGCAGCATTTTGTTTTGTAAATCTGTCATAGTTCAAAACATTACCTTAAAAAGTATGTTTCTTCTCAAGCATTAAGGAATTGAACAAATAAAAATTTCCATACAAGCCTAAGGCAGGCAACAGTTTGGGGTTTTTTTCAACAGATGTGTTAGATTTCTTGCAACACATACTAAGCTTAGTCCCAGTTTTTTAAAAACCTAAATGAACTAGCTAATAAAAAGTAAAGCCTTCCCTGAAAGCATATCTCAAGACTTTGTATTGAAGGAATTAATTTAAAAAAATCTGCTACCCACAGAGGTCTGCAATCACAGCCTTTGAGTCAACTTTACAAATATATAGCAAAACTTCCCAAAACTTTGCTGCTCTTAGCAGAGTTGCTAAGTTGTGCCAGACCACAGCAACACACAGACACCTATTTCTTTTCCTGACTCCACTCCACTCTCCCCAGCTAAGAGGAGTTTCAGAGTGACACAGTAGAAGTGTAGCTTTTTGAGAGAAGGCATTGCACTGAAATGTCCACTGCTCCCTATTCAAAGTTACAGGGTATACTATGCTCTGTAGAAATGTAATTGCATTTTTGCATTTCAGATCCTGCACAAGAAAATACTGGAAGTAGAAAAAACATGTTAAAGTTGATGCAACTGATTGCAGAAAAAGAGATTAAACTTCCGGGGGGGTAGGGTGTGTGTGTGTGGGGTGGGGCAGGCAGGGGGAAGCTTTCTAATTCTAAGGGTAGTTCAGCACTGAAATGTAATGTCTACGGCAGTCATGGCACGTCCAGTACTTCCATCATTATGGTACTTAGATAAACACCTCTCAGAAATGACATACCTACAGCTGGAGGCAGCACTGGGGGAGGGGAGTGGGTTATATACTCTAAAAGATCCATTAGACCTACCTTTCATGATCCTTTCAATAATTTCTAGTATTTTAACAACAGAAATTGGTTATAGGATTGGGTTCATATTTTATCGTCCGACTAAAATACACATCTCTCATTACTTTATTTCAGTTATTAAAAGTGATCAAAAGTGAACTGAGGCAGGATTTTCACGTTTAAAACAATGAGAAAGCTAAAAAAAAATTAAAATTTCCCTTTTTAAATGTCCTTAAGAGTTATATGATCTTCAGTTACAACAATTTCTATTTTAATAATTATGTATGAGATTTTCTAAAAACTAATACGTTTCAGATTTCTGAAGCCAAAGCATGTATTATCTCATTTGCTTTGCAGAAAGCCCATACACATTCATGACGCTTTTGCTGAAAGTTGAAAGAATGGATACTGAGCCATTCTGCAACAAGAGAATTAAATTCTGTTATTCTCTTTATTTTTCATCACCATATAACATTCAATTAGAATGAATGGTTACTAAGTTTAATGTGTAAGAACTACTACAGACAAAAGTGACGTGAAGAAGATCATGGTCTTTGTAAAATCAGTCCTTCAAAACATTTATTTCTTATGGCACTCAAAAATTTACTCATTTTTCAATAGAAGTGACAATAATTGGTCACTCTTTATCAAAATGCCACAAACAAAATGCAAAATTAAAATTACCAAGAAATGAAAGCAAAAATACTGGAATCTAGAATAAGTCAAAGAGTCACCTGATGAAATCATAATTGTCTGTCTCTCTCCTTTCAGTGTTTATTGTCTTTGCCACCAACAAGATTCCTCCATAAAGACTATACACAATTGTTACTCTCATTCCTCTACATATGGCTCAATTGCTATCCAGGGTTGCAGCCCTTTACCAAAATCAAACTACATGTATCTGGAAAAGCAGAAGGCAGTGTTGTTTATGCCTTGACTATATCCGTAGGTTTTTATTTCATCTGTATCATTCCAAACATAAAGATAACTAATATCGACATATGCCTCCTACTCAAATCTCTCAGCCATCCTATCCCATCTCCTTGCATGGTGGGTGAAACATGGTTTGGTATGGTACACATCAGTAGAATTCCAGCTATTAAAATTGCCTAATGACGGACAAATGTTCTCAATACTTCTTTCAATGAACCTCGTCATCAACTCACTTCTGGTAATCTGTGATACCACCACAGGGATCAGACAGGTTCTCTTATAGTTGTGAAACACCTCATGGTAGACTGGTGTTCCGGGAACCACTCTTGATTTAATTTTGTTTAACATTTTGGAGGCATTTAGGAGTAAGTGGTTACAATAGCTGAAGTTACTATATCAACCTCTTTTTATGAGAAATCATATCTTTATCATGGATATCAGGAAGACACACAGTCTTTTATGAACCAAAGACTTGACAAAACTACATTAGATAACAACTGAAAATTGCCATTCAGTGTAAAACAGAGTTAGTGACACAGCATAAACATGTTACACTGAACTGGACAAACACAACACGAACATCTAAATGCCCAATACTCACTTGCACCATTTGACATTCAATCATCGCTATTAATTGTAGGTTTCATTCATATAAAGTCTGACAGACAGCTTTATTTTGCTGCATGATAGTTCAAAGAAATCACTCTTTGATAGAAAAAAAAAGGAGCTAGGGAAATTATATGATGTAATATTAAACTGTTGCAACAGTCCATTTCACAATCCTTTCTCATTAGCTCAGCAAATGGAATTGTCAGGAGAAAAAGTGAAGGTATAAGACCTTTATTCAGGATTGTTTCCCATTTCAGTCAGATATGTGCAGAGACAAGAAGAGATGAGAAGTTACAAGAACAGGGATTAAGAAAACATGCATTTTTTTGAGCTTAAGTCCAGCAGTATTCCTCCATTTTCTGCAGGTGCCGATAATCTTTGTTTTTCAGGTGCCTTCCACCTCTGTAATTTGGCTGCCTCTATTATTTGCAATAGCAATGATGCTTTCCATGACCTACCGCTAATTTCTTGTGGAAGAATGAATATTTAATTTTCTGCCGTTCAAAAACAAGGATAACTTACTCTCAGAACTTAAGGACGAATTCATAAAAAAAAAAAAAAAAGTTATGTATAATGTCAAAAACACCTAACAGTACGCTCAATATATAGTTACAATTAATATGAAACAGTAAATCCTATAGTTAAGGTACTGTTTGTTAGATTTTGTGGGTAAGCATGTTTGATCTTTTATTTCTTACTCAGAATGGTCCTGCATCTCTTCTAGGTCAGAGAACGGTAAGAAATAATGTGTCATGCTTCTATGGATGCTATTTGCTTTAGCCAAGGATACACAAAGCAGTATCAGTGCTAGCGGTATGGCTTAACGATATCACCTAGTGCTGCTAAAATCCATGGAGATTACCAGAGAAGGAAGAACCAGTCAAGGTATTACTTTGCTTACCACTTCTCTGGCATACTCTGAAACAAATATGAGCTGCCTCTGAGATTTTCTCTTTCTCTTTCACAGCCAGGATTTTTCCTTATTCATAGTCATACAGAGAAACAAGTGCCCGAATTAAAAAAGTTACACCTATAAAATAAGGCAGCTCTCCAGCATACATACATAAGAGGTACTTCATTTTATAGCTATAATCTACCCGTAATGTAATTGATCTCTTTTAGCAATATAAAAAAGAATATAGAACTGTCACTATAACTAAATCAACTTTATATGAATGTTCTTATACTAAAGCAAAATGTTATTTGACCTTGCACTTGTAACTTGATGGATGATTCAAGTGCGGGCCTGATTCATTTGGAGGACTGTGTTTATAAAACACATGACATTCGTCGTCAGATTGAGAAACTGAGCTCTTGCCCTTAAGGTTTGTAGTAATCTTAGCGGAATTGTAGTCTGGAAAAGAGTACCAATACATTTATACTTTCCTTACCCTTTGGCAACATTACTTTCAGGGTAAGAGCTCTAGCAGCAAATATTTTGTTATATAGTCGGAGCCTGCTGCAGCTAGTGAAGCAAATCAAAACACTCTAAACTCCAGATGCTTCATTTCATGAATTCACCCCAAAGCAAACAGATTACCATCTGGGCATATGAAACAGAAAGATAAAATATACACTTAAAGTAGTCTGTGTTTGTGAGTACAGTGAGTGCAGTTGGAGTTTAGTATATCAGTATAGGAATTACGCTATTTTAAAAGCTAACATACTGGCAATACCTGAATAGTATTTGAGATATTACTGAGATGCTGAGGTGTTATTTCAGGTGAAATCTAATACGCTTTAATTTATCTGATAAATACACCAAGAACATTAAAAATTTTGACCCAACACCACTGATAACATCTGGACTACTGATTTATTTTTCCAATTATTGTTCTTCATTTCAGACATTCAGAAAACATATTGAGGCTGTTTAAAGCATATTATTTCAGAGAATGAACTGTAACTGCCCAAACAAATTGAACTCATTTGCCCGAGTGTCTTTTACAAACCCGTTTCTTATCTTCACACTGGTTAAAAGCTCATAATATAAATATATACAAAACAGATCATAAACTCTTCCCCCATGATTTCTACAGGTATACACTTCAAACTTCTTAAAAACTGAAGTTCTTTCACAGGATTTTGAATATCTATTATGAAATTTTGGACCCACTGAAGACCATGGAGGAGAATTCCCACCAATTCCAGCTGAGCTTATATTTAACCTTTCAATTTCTTTTGCCACAGAAACATATTTTATTGCCTGAAATGTGTGGAATCATGGAGACCGAAGCCTTTCATCTAATTTTGCACCATGGACGCGCTTATTGTCTGCAGCACAGGGCAAAGGCAGCAATAAATATTGCCTGAGGGGTGACCTCAGTTTGGGAAACAAGACAGCCATGTTTTTCCTGGACTCAAAAACCCTCAGCAGAGCCACTCTGGATGCAGATGTTCGTGGCATTGCACTCATGGTGGAAAATACAAACTAACACTATTGAAAGTTTCAAAAAAAAAAAAAAAAGTAATAGTGCAAATGGATGCCCCTCTTTTCGAACTCTTCATAAATACAAACTTGTGAACATCTTAGTTTTCGTCATGTGCTCATCATCTTGTGATTTCAGAGCAAGAGCTCTATGTATGAAGAATGTGAGCATGTTGGGCCCCTCCTCTGTAGCAGTGCTAGGATAATGGTTGGGCTTGATGATCTTAAAGGTCTCTTCCAACCAAAACAAACAATTCTATGATTTCACAGATAAAAAAAAATAATTGTGCAGATTTCATTGGAAAAACAGATTCTATAAAAACTTTCTCAGATATATTAGCAACCCAGAAGGTATCAGTTGAACTACTGGATTCATTTATGTTTTTCCTAGTGTCTTGTACTCAACAAAGAATTTCTATGTCCTGCAAAATTTGATTTAGGGAAAATGGGAGAAAATCCTCAGTGAAATAAATAAAGATGACTTGTCTCTAACTGTGCAGAGAAAACATTTGATCTTTTCTCCCTTTTTATACACAAAGGACACAATATTTTACAGACGATTTTTGTGAACTTTGACACTGGTTTGTTTTTTGTTTTAATTTTTATTTTCATTTAAGAGATATAACAAAACCAACAGGTTTTCTTAAGAAAGGAAAAAAAGGCATAAAGATCCACTTTTATTATGAGCTAAGTGTTAATAAGGTCCTGGGAGAATTAAAGTCAGTAACTGTGAACTTAAGACTTGACAACTAGGATAAGTAACCTCTGAAATATGTGTCTTCTGCCTATCTGTGCTCTATGGCTTCAAACTGTTTTCTTTCTGTCAATCAGAAAGGATTTAATGCAGAAACTTTGAGAGAAAGTGTTAGATGCACTAAAAGAGAGACGACCCCTCCCTCCCTTCCCCCAGCTACAGGGATGGCATTACTGCAAGTGCTGAACAATAGCAGCAGCTATTGAGGTTAGAATTTTTGAAGGAAGATTTCTGTATACCATAATTATTTTTTCCTATGTTTACTGGCAAAGGTTCATCTGAGAGCATCAACCTCTTTCTCACATAACCTTCTACATCAGGCCACAGGTTTAAAAAGCTCAAGATATATTTGCAAATGCATCACAGCTCATTTTAAAGGCAATAGCAAAATGTAAGTGGGTAGAATTGTAGAAAGAAACTATTCTGATCCACTGAATAAACTTTAATTAGGAACATAAAATATGTATTAATCACTTGGTGTCATTAAGAAATTACATGGAAGTTCATCACTGCCAACAGCCACAGTTTGAATTTATTACTTTGCAATGGCCTAAGGGAGTAGTTACAGATCACCGTGTAACCTAAAATAAGGAACTATTCCTCCCTAAGTGATATTATTTCCTTGATCTGTACATATCACTTACTGCATACCACTTAGCTTTGCTGAGGTTATTTTCAAATCATGTGAATATTTGCTTCCATTGACTTGAACCTCCAGTACATTTTCTTTTTTTCTAGAATGAAGCCAGAGGTCTAAAATAAGAGTTTGCCCCATTAGGCTCAGAATAAGTCATTTTACTGTCAGGTATAGCAGATGGTATTCCAAGTTAATGTTCACTTTGAATTTAGCCATTTGATTTCTTTCCTATAAAAGTAGCTAAAACAGGTGACATTTAAGAGGGTTCACGTCCCAGAAAAATAACCACTGGAGGCAGGAATGGGTGTGTAAACAAGCTTGTCATTTTAAGAAAGTCTGGATATTATGGCCATATAAGAACTGACTGAAAAAGAAAAAAAGAAGCGTTGACTAAGTAAGAGTTTGGTGGTTGCTGTCAAGATACAGAAAAGTAGTGATTACCTTAAAAATATTAATTGTATTACTAGTTGCATTGTTGCAACAAAACATTCAGCTGTAAGCATGGAAGAGATTACATATTAAAACTATTTTACGTGCAAGATATTTTGCCAAGCTACAAGAGTCAATAGGGTTTCTTGGAGACTTGGAACATTTTGGGAGGACCAAGGCCAGTGTTCTTCACATCATTCACATCTGAATCCTTCGGGACAAAATTTGAACCCACACAAAGATCATACAGAAGACTTACCACATTTAACATCCATGGTGAACTTTACTCACAAGCAAAATTTTAAGTAAAGAACTGTTAACTGATATTCTTTTATACAAATAAATAAGTATTCTACTTTTCTATAAAACCCTTATTTTTGTTTGTTTAGCCTCCTTAAAAAAATGGAGTACAAGAGACTTTTAATAATGCAGTTATGTTTCTGAGACTAAAGACTAATGAATAACTAAGTATTTTACTAAGAACAGTATTTTATTAAAATAATTTATTTACAAGTTTCTCTCCTTCATGTAGAGGGTGAAAATGCAGGACGGTACACCTATGTGCTGTGTATGCTGTACTTTTTATCACTGTACAATGGCAAAACCAGAAAGCATACAACCATCACAGAGAAGAAGCTAAGCCATCTGCTTAACATTGGTATAAGTAAAAATAAGTGGGTTTATGCTGCTGCTGTTTTTCCTCTCGCTGTGTCTGAAAAGCTACTACTACTGTCAGTTTACCTCAGACATCTGTGTTTAAAACAGAATAATATTTAATTTTACAAAATACCATCGCGCATTGTTTTCCCTGTGACAAATAAACATGGTTTATTAACTTGTAAAGATTTAGATAAACCTCTTTGTGGTGTGTTTTTACTTGGTAGCAAGGCTACAAACTGAGATTGGCTACCTCGTATTGCCTAGAACCACAAATGAACTGAGCCTCAGTGATTGACACAACTTCGCAGTTAAGGGTATCCTTCCACTGCTAATGAAGCACAACAAGCAGCGCTGTGGCCCTTCTGTTGCTGGTTCGTATCAACCGTGATACGAAGCAGAACACTTGGGTAAGGAATGACTAACTTTTCAGTCAAGGTTATATTTTTCAGAGCTACAATGTAACTAGACATTTCAGCAGCTTATTTAGCAATATATCGGTGACTCAGATTTCAGGCACAGAAAAATGCGAAACCCTTTTTTAAGCATATTCATTTAATATAGAAAAAGTTTAAAATATAATAGAAGAGAGACTTACTGGCTTTTGCCAAATCTTAATTATAGAGTTCCATTATTTTCCATAATTAATTTACAGTTGAATAGTGTCTCTAACAGGACATGCAAATCAGAACTATGATGCTGTGCAGAATTCCAATCACGCTTGAAAGCCCACAATATGCCAAAATAAAGAAACCCTGCTGAAAACATTTTAATGTGAAGCAAAAAGAAGTTTTAAAAAAACAGTCCAAATTCTGTGTGCTTGCAAAAAGAGACTCCATTCCTTTTTATAATTTTTAAAACAAGCTGTTTGGGCATCATATTAGGCAACAGAACATAGTCTAATATCATTCTCTACAAAACGTGTAGGTCTACATAAAATGATTGCTAGGTACCTAACAGATTTTTTATAAGAACTGCAGTATTTATTGCAGTGAACAAAGAAATGTATTGAAAACACGGTGGATTTAACCTATAGAGAGAATTTACTTGTCTTTGGGTTTTCAAAAATGCTCAAGAATGTAAGATATTTCTTTTTGTATAAAGAACAGTGAGATCCACAGTGACCAAGTTTTTATTCACAGTTGCTTTCCAGGAATCTGTGCCATTTGCACCTTCCCAAGGCTGTTTTGCTTCTGAAGATTTAAGAATAAAATCCAGAAGCTGAAGCAAGTTTTAAGAAGTGACTGAGGCCAAAACAGAAAGCAACCCCTCTCCCCGCAGTTTCCTTCTGTCCTGGTTTGAGGTAAAACAGAACCAGCTTTCTCTTCAGTAATTTTACTTATTAATTTTTAAACTCGTAAACTCTTATTAATTAAACTCACAAATCTCTTTATCTCTCCTCCTCCTCTCCAGGTGCAAGAGGTGGTAGGAGACCATCTGTCACCGGCCATTGGCCAAAACCAGGACACCTTCCCAGTTTTTCTATGTATCTGCCTCAAGGAGAAAGAAGCTCAAATGAGTATGGGAACTCTGTTAACATCCTACAGAACAAAGGAAGAAAAATGAAGAAAACCAACAGGCAGTCCTGATGCATGGTAGTTTTGAGCTATTTTGTTAGAGAGGAATCTTTGTTAAAAAGAGATTTATAGCAAGTAGTATGTGGGAAAAGCATGAAAATGCATACATACGAGTAAGTCAACTAATTCTCTAAGTGTGCGTGAGCTGAGCATTAACAATAAGCCAACATCCCCGAGCATTAGGGTACAAACTCTGGAATGGAAGAAGGTGAACATGAAGGTGAGGTTTTCTGCCAAGTGTAAAATCAGAAAACCTACTTAATAGTGTGATGTATGTTCAGAGACCATGTTTTATTTTCAACATCATATATATTATTTCAAGAGGTCTGATGAGGAAAAAACCTGTTAGCAGACCCATAGCAAAAACCTATGGTGGCTCTAAAAGAAGCTGAGAGCATAGAGAGAATTGCAGAATAATAAAGAGTGACAAAAGGCCTGGCATTGTGGCACTAGAGAAATGTACAAGGGTAACAGGAGCAGTCAGAGACAAGCTTGTGAGTGAGTAAAAGGTGCAGCCAACAGAGAGTCTTCATACTGCCAGGTTGGCTGCACCTAAATCAGGTCTTAGTGTCCACCCAGATTTAATAATCTCAGACTGTTAAGTGCAAAAGAGGAAATTAATTATCCATACTACCAGCTTACTCTATACAGGAAACAATCATAGAATCACAGAATGGTTTAAGTTGGAAGGCACATTAATCATCAACCCTCATGCTATGGACAGGGACATCTTTCACTAGAAAGGATTGCTCAAAGCCCCGTCCAACCTGACTTTGAACACTTTCAATGATGGGGCATGCGCAACCTCTCTAGGCAATCTGTTCCAGTGTCTCACCACCCTCATTGTAAAAAATGCCTTCCTTATGTCCAATTTAAATCTACCCTCTTTCAGTTTAATACCTGTGTCCCTTGTCCTGTTGCAACAGGTCTTAGTGAATAAGTATCTCTCCATCTTTCTTATAAGCTGCCTTTAAGTATTGGAAAGCCACAATTACTTCTTCACGGAATCACGGAATCTTCAGAGTTGGAAGGGACCTCTAGAGATCATCTAGTCCAACTCCCCTGCTAGAGCCTAAAGCACATCCCTCAGGGCTGCATCCAGGCGGGTCTTGAAAATCTCCAGAGAAGGGGACTCCACAACCTCCCTGGGCAGCCTGTTCCAGTGCTCTGTCACCCTCACTGTAAAGAAGTTTTTCCGTGTATTTGAACGTAACTTCCTATGTTGTAGCTTGTGCCCATTGCCCCTTGTCCTGTCGCCGGGAACCATTGAAAAGAGCCTGGCTCCGTCCTCCTTAAACCCACCCTTTAGATATTTGTAAACATTAATCAGGTCCCCCCTCAACCTTCTCTTCTCCAGGCTAAAGAGTCCCAGCTCTTTCAGCCTTTCCTCATAAGGGAGGTGCTCCAGTCCCATAATCATCTTGGTTGCCCTACGCTGGACTCGCTCCAGTAGTTCCCTGTCCCTCTTGACCTGGGGAGCCCAAAACTGGACACAGTACTCCAGTTGTGGCCTCACCAGTGCAGAGTAGAGGGGGAGAATGACCTCCCTCGACCTACTGGCCACACTCTTCCCTATGCAGCCCAGGATGCCATTGGCCTTCTTGGCGACAAGGGCACACTGCTGGCTCATGGATAATTTGCTGTCTACCAGGACCCCCAGGTCCTTCTCCTCAGAGCTGCTTCCCAGCATGTCCGCCCCTAACATATACTGGTGTTTGGCATTCTTCCTTCCCAGGTGCACTTGCTTTTGTTGAACCTCATTTGGTTCTTCTCTGCCCAGCTCTTCAGCCTGTCCAGGTCTTCTTCCCAGAGCCTTCTCTTCTCCAGGCAGAACAACCCCAACTCTTTCAGCCCCTCTTCATAAGAAAAGTGTTCCAGCTCTTTGACCATTATTTTCAAGGTCCATGTGCTGGGGACACCGGAGCTGGGGACACCAGAGCTGGGAGCAGAATTACAGGTGGGGTCTCACGAGAGCAGAGTAGAGCAGGAGAATTTACATCCCTCAACCTACTGGCCGTGCTTCTTTTGATGCAGCCCAGGATATGACCACCTTTCTGGACTGCAAGCACACATTGGTGGCTCATGTCCAGCTTTTCATCCACCAGTATCCCTTCTCCACAGGGCTGCTCTCAATCCATTCATCCCCCAGTCTGAATTGATACTGGGGATTGCCGCAACCCAGGTGCAGGACCTTGCACTTGGCCTTGTTGAACTTCATGAGCTTTGCACAGGCCCACTCCTGAAGCCTATCAGGGTCCCTCTAGATGGCATCCCTTCCCTATAGCAAATCAACTTCACCACTCAGCTTGGTTTCGTCTGCAAACTTGCTGAGAGTGCACTCAATCCCACTATGTCATTGAGGCAGATACTAATAGTATTGACCCCAGTTTGGACCCTCAAGGGACATCACTCATTACTAGTTTCCACTTCGATATTGAGCCATTGACTGTAACGCTTTGGACATGGCCATCCAGCCAATTCCTTATCCATCTAACAGTCCATCCATCAAACCCATATCTCTCCAATTTAGTGGCAAGAATGTTGTGAAAGACCATATCAAAGCCCTTGCAGAAGTCCAAGTAGATGACATCCCTGGCTCTTCCCTTGTCCATTAATGCTGTCATTCTATCACAGAAGGCCATTAGACCAGTCAGGCATAATATGCTCTTGGTGAAGCCATGTTGCTTGTGCCTAATCACCTCCCTGTGTTCCATATGCTTCAATGTAATTTCCAGGAGGATCTGCTCCATGATCTTACCAAGGCTGACTGGTTGGTTGTGAAATTGCTATTTGTATAGTTATGATTGGAGATTTGGTTCTTTCTAGCCCGTGTATTGACTTGTGTTTCAGGACTTACTTATCTTGGTGTGGGTTTTGGTTTCATTTTTTCTTTATTTTTTCCCCCTCATTGAAAGGGCTCACAAGAGGTGTTCAGTCCAACCTTCTGCCCAAAGCAGGCTCAACTGTGAGCAGGTTGCTCAGGGCTTTATCCAGTCAGGGCTTGAAACCCTTCAGGACATCTTCAGTCATTTCCCTTGCTGTATCTTAGATTAATCCAATTATCTTCAATGCAGAAACACTAGTGCAAAATCTATGCAAAAACATTTAAATTTTTTATTTCATATATATCTTACCCATACATCCCACATTGGTGGTACTACTCAAAATCTTCACAAATCTCTGTTTAAATCCTCAGGATTTCTTGCTAGCTACATACATTCTGATTTCACAAGGTGTTTTAGTAAGATTAAGATGGCAAAATGGAATGGAATAGAAAACAGCTCTTAGGACTGGTTCACAAACATACTGAGAACTTATGCCTAACTGAGACAGGGTATCAAGCTAATTTTAAAGGTCTGTCTGCAAACTTAAATTCACCTGAAGTTATACAAACTACTTTTGATAAAGCTGGGACATGAAATATGATCCGTGATGTCCAGGGTAGTCTGCCAAAATTCTAATATCCATAATTTATTTTAGCTCTCAAGCAATCCTGTTACACGGCTCCTAAGATAACCACAAGAAGCAAATCTTACTTTACTTCTTCTTTCTCTGAGTTTTATCCTAAGAAGTCTTCAGAGCTAATTTTTGGCTCCTTTAAATTAATGATGAAGTTCACGTTAACCTTAGAGCTGCAGGATTAGGGCCTTAGAATCCTGTATTGAGTCTGGCTGAGGTGAAGTTAGCTTTCCCCACAGCAGCCCTCACAGAGCTGTGCTTTGTGTTGGCAGCTGGAGAGGTGTTGGTAACACCCCAGCGCTTTGGCTACTGCTGAGCAGTGCTCGCACAGCATCAGGGCTGTCTCTCCAACGTTCCCCTCACCAGGAGGCTGGGGGCGGGCAAGGTCTTGGGAGGGGACGCAGGACAGCTGGCCCAAGCTGACCAAAGGGATATTCCGTACCACATGATGTCTGCTCAGCAGCAAAAGCTAAGAGAAAGGAGGAAGAAATGGGGGCATTTGTTATTTATAACATTTGTCTTCTGGAGCAACCACTACCCGTACTGCAGCCCTGCTTCCTGGGGAGTGGCTGGACATCACCTGCTGATGGGAAGTAGAGAACAAATCTTTTGTTTGCCTTTGCTTCTCCACGTGGCCTTTGCTTTTGCTTTATTAAACTGCCTTTATCTTGACCTACAAGTTTTTTTCCATCTTATTTTATCTCTCCCTGTCCTGCTGAAGAGGGGAGTGATAGAGCAGCTTGGTGGGCACCTGGTGGCCAGCCAAGATCAAACCACCACAACTCTTTAACAACTCCTTCTTTTCTTTTCTATAAGTTGCTGGAGAGAGAATTGTGTTCTTTAAAGGGCAGAGATTTTGCCTTATGTCTTCTGTGAAGTGCTTTATGTATTTACCATAGACTATAAATAATGAGAAGAAAAGATGGTTATTTCGAGTAAGAAAAGATGTTTACAAGAAAAAGAAAACATAGTGCTCCTTTATATTCCCTGTGGAACACAAAGCAGAGCCATGGTGTCTCCTCACTTTTCAAAAGAACACAAACAAAAAGGTCATAGAGAGAAAGGAGGAACAACGCACAGAAGAATGACCAACAAAACAGAAGAAATGAAACACACTCAGATTTCAGTTCTCCCCTCAGAAAGAATTATCTACAAGGAAAGTAATGGCAACATGCTGTCAGCCCTAGATATTTATTACAGCATCTGAAAATATGCCTTTTGTGACCACTGTCTCCAACTAATACACCAAGACTGGGCTGATGGAGATATAAATCACAACATAACCTAATTCTTTTGTTTCAGTCCTCACTGCATGATTATTTTGCAGAAGGATATATAACCTCAGCTCACCCCGGGATGAATGAGCAAAGGCCAGAGGAGATTTGGAAATTTTGTCTGACATTTGATGTATAGAATGCACTCAGCTTTTAGGAGGACATAGAGCCATTCAAGTCTTGCTGACATGTTACTAGGTCAAAACACAGGTACTAGCGCCTGGCACAACATAAACTTACATATTGATTTGCCTGTTGCCATGTAATGACTTGGTAATGACTGTTCCACTGGAAGAGGTATGGCCTTGGTGCAGCAGGTTGTCCCCAGGCATGCACCAGCCAACAGTCGGAGCTGATCAGAAGCTGGTTACCAGCTCACGGCTACTCACATAGGGAAAGTTTAGTTTCCACTTCCTCCCTTTTCTTCCTCTCCTGCTCCCCAATGCTTCCAGCTGTGTGCCCCTGTCACCAACCTTCCTCCAGCTACAGAGCCCTCCTAAAAACTTTGGTGAATCAACTCAGCTGAGAAGTCCAGCAGGCTTGGCTTTCTAGTAGATTAGCAAATTGCGTCAGCTTATGGAGGAGTCTGATGAGAAGCAGAGCCAGAAAAAAAGCTGGCAATGTGAAGGTACAGAAGGTAAGCACCCAGAGCAGGTAGCTTTGGAAAGGTAGGAATAGGGTAGGGAAGCTTGGGAAGGGGATCGCCTCGTTCCACAACTCGGTGTTACTAAACTGCCTTGCCCCATTTCATGGAACTGCACTGTTCTGATGTAACATAACACCATGCTATACCCTTGGCATGGGTGTAATTTTTCATGCAAGTACTGTAGAACACCTAGATATACCGAGGGCAAAAGGATAACGGGGAAGGCATAGAAGATGACTGTGCCACAAAGTACAGCAGCTTGTAGAAAGGAAGGACTTGGCTAACTCATCTAACACAATAATGACAACTATTAGCATCAGCTGTTACAGCACCAGCAGACATTACACGAATGAATCCTCACCATTCTTCTGAGATGAAATAAATAAATCTCTCGTTCCACAGGGAGACAGAGGGAGCAAAGACTAAAAATATTCAATTATTCAAATTATTATTATTATTATTCAGTCCTGTTTTTTTAAATAAGTCCCATTGTTTTCATACTATTTGTATTCACATTCTCCAGATTCCTGTTGGCACACAGGAATGATTATCAACAGGAATGACTGCCCTTTTCAGCAAATACAGCAGAAGGGAAGTTCTCAATTCATAATTCACATGGGGAGCATGATTCAAGGAGCTGCTGTATTCATACAGCCAAGTAACAGAAATATATCATATTGCCTATGGGGCCATAAAAACATGTTCGAGTACTGGATACCTGGAGGAATACTTATAGCAAGGAGTGTGGGAGCAATTTATTGCCTGAAATAAGCTACTGCATTCATGAAGCAATTGACAACAAACAGCACACTATTTGAACTGGAAATAATTTTAGCTATTTTTTCAGTTGGTAACAGAACTATATTTGGACTACTCTGTAAACCTTATTCAGCTTATAAGAGTGAAAGAATACGCAACCTTGCACAAACTTCTGATATCTTTGTCTTGCTCTTCCAACATTGTCTCCTTATGGACAGGAATACATCATCCCTCCTATTTCATATCATGATTGTTAAATTTTTCAGGTAATAAATAGCTTATAAACAGGTCTTGTCTGTAACTGTGAGTGTGCATGAATGTAGGTGAACTTTCCTGCAAGTTGGTGAAATGGTGTGCAGGCTGAGCTCAAGCATGCGAACTCACAAAAGCACATTCTTTGCTGAAAACCTATCATTTGCTGTGACTACTTCAGCTGGAAGTGATTCCAACATTTTGAGTATAATCTGCACTGTTTGTGGTCGAACACTAAGGGACTTTCCGTCTCTGACTTAACCAAAGAAATTGTAGGTAAAATCTAAAATGGAAGCTAGAAATCTTTCCTCCCTATCCTTTACTGCAACTGTAACATCAAAGTCAGAAAGAAAATTTTAAAAAATTGGGACTGTTTGTAAAACAACTCAAACTTTCCCTCCAAAGAGAAATATTTCACACTCTGTTAGTGCCAAAACCCACTGAGGCTGCACAGATCTAGATATAGCCATTTTGATACAGCTTTTATCTCACTATCTAGTGAGAACAGCCACCTGTCTGAAGTCTGAAATGTTCAAGGTTTTCTGAAACGGCTCATCTCAAACAAAAGCATGCAGAACCTGCCAATTTTCTCGGGACTGCTAGGCCACTAGAATGCTTTCTATTTATTTTCTTTGAGTAAGGCAGGGGATTTAGCTAAAAATTGTCTGATATCCCAAGAAACTGGGAATTTTTAGTGGCAATATTTGTCACTGGACTTCTGTAAATGTCATTTGGAAATTAGAACCCTAAAATTCATACCTGTCAAAGTCTTAAGCATTAAAGATTTAGTAATAACACTTTATTCCCCAGCTTGGCTGTAAATTGAGAATTAACTCTGTTCATGAGGTTCTCTATATAGAGAAGCTCTGTGCATGACTCTCTCTATATAAATATATATATATATATGGAAAAAAATTAGAATAACATGGCAATGACCACAGTTTAAATTATAAAACCCTTAAGACAATGCATATTAGCTTAAACTCATTCATGTCACTTCTTAATAAGAACTTCCACATATAAATGTTCTATTTCAGTATTTCAGCAGGGAAAGAAAGAGAGAAAGAGAGAGAAAGAGAGAAAGAAAGTTTAAACTATGAAAATAAACTTTCAGACAGGAGATTATAAATACAACCATCTACAGAAGCTATTAGAAATTCACACAGCAATGATAGGTTGAGAGCTTTAAGATTATCATAGCAAAAATATGACAATCAGAAGGTTATCAGGAAATAATCGTCAGGCTTTATCAGCTATAAACAACTACTCACAGTCCTTCATCCTCTACTGTGTTAACATATTCTCTAAAAATCTAACTAATGCTGCTGTACACAGGGTGGCATTATGACTTCAGAAGCCAAAACCAAGACTGCAGGTGGGGAGCAACATCTCCAGCAGTCTCCCGATAGGATGGAGGAAACTATATAAAAACAAAATCTCTTCTTGGTGTTAATAATGTGGAACATGTAATTTCTGTGGAAAGATCAAATCACACTGAGAAAAGCTTTTGAACAGAAACAATGGTAAGACAGATGACAACGCACAGACTAGTAAAGATGTGATGGATAGAGGAAAAAGGAAAGGGTGCAAGGCAATGGCAGAGGAAGAGACCTCAGGAACAATATTGCAGGGTGGCCGGGCTGCCACCCCGGGGTAGGCACACAACTGCACACAGATGGGGAAACAAAACCACAGTGACTAAGATGTGGAGGAACAGCTCACAGAACTGGAGTAAACAGTGGTCAGGTAAAAACCCTTCGGCACAGGTGGACAGGAAAGAGGAGGAGGAGGTTGTCTTCAGTATGATGGCTCAGACACCTCTATGGAGGCAGATAAGCCTAGCTAAACAGGGAATGCCTTTTTTCTCGGTAGTGATGAACAAGGTTTCTCTCTGTGCTTAATGATGGGATTTAAGAACAAGGAGAATGACTAGAAAAAGATGATTACTTATAAGCTCTCAACAAGCTCATTGGCTGCACTCAGCTGTGCTGAGAAAGCTAACTGATGTGCTTGCAAGGCTGCTCTCCAACAGGAAAGGTCTTGGGGATCAGGGGAGATCTCTGACAATAGGGAGAAAGCAAATGATGCATCTATCTTCAATAAAAGCCAAAAGGACCACCGCAGTAACTGCAAGCCTTACTTTGGTCCCCAGGGAAAATCATGGAGTGGGTCCTCTTGGATCACATTTCTGAACACAAGGGAGAAGAAGGTGATGGGGGACTGTTGGTGTGCGGTTTGACCAAGGCTGAATCATGCACAAATCAGCTGGTTACCTCCTGTGATAAAATGACAGGATTTGTGGACAAATTTGCCCAGAATTTAGCAAGGCTTTCACTACTTCTTCCACAATGTCCTTGTATTCAAGCTAGATGTTAGGGTCTGGGTGGGTCCCCCACCTAGTGAGTAAATAGCTTGTTAGGTGGTGGGGCTCAGAGATGGTGGTCACTGGATCATAACTGCCTGGAGGCTGGTGCTTTGTGGTGTCCCACAGGGTCTGCCCTGGGGCCTGTCCTGCTTAACACCTCTATCTGTGACCTGAGGAGGTGACCAAGTGCACCCTCTCAGATTTGCGGGTGACACCAAACTGGGGCAGTGGACAGGTCCATATGCATGAGCGTAGGGCTGCTGTCCACCTGGTGGTAAGAAGTAGCCAATGGGGCCCTCATGCACTTGGGGCAGAAGCAAAGGGCAGCCCTGTCCTAGGCAGGCAGAGGTTTTCCAGCTGCCATGGAATAAAGTCCTGAGCAATGTGGTCTGACCCACAGCTCATCCAGTTCTGGGCAGAGGGTTGGACTCTGAGGTCCCTGTCATCCTGAATTGTCCTGTGGTGCTATGATCCATAAAGTATAGTAATAGTTTTGAATACATATTATTCACGCCGGCTGATTTACCCTGCATCAGCCTTGGGCCAAATAACAAACTGTCTCTAGCAATGTGATGTAAAGGATGAAGGATAGCAAAGCAACTGGATGAAAGAACCAGGAAGCTATGTTTTTTTAAAAAGACACATTGAATGTAACTGGAACTAGAGGAGCAACACTGTATTGTCACAGGCAGCTGCTTGAGACAGAATGGGAGGTGGATGGCAGTAAATCCAGCACTAAACTAACTTAAGTTTGCCTCTGACGGACAGCAACCAGAAGTCGAGCTGCTGCTTGATAAGTTATTGCCTTTGACTATTCCAGTCAAAATACAGTTTGAGGATGTGAAAGCAATTGAGAAAGGAGAGCTATGTTCATTTTCTCACCTTATGTTTCTCTTCTGGATTTTTACAATTCAAGAATTTAAACTTTTGCTTCATGAGAATAAATTAAAATTCTTTCTAGATTACAGCTTGTCTGTTATTAAAACAGAAGATAAAGCTGGCAGCATTGGGACACCTGTTTCCTCAAAGGCAATGAGTCAGGTGAGGAGGAGTGAGCAGTCTACCTGCCATTTAAGAGGAGTTTGGGAGGTCGCGAGTCAAACTGTGCCTCAGCATAGCCCCTCATCAGGATCAGCAGATTAGTAACTTTCTGGCAGGAACAGCAGTAACATAGATCATTACTCCAGGCAAAAGCCCAAATTGTTGCAGCACTGTAGACACCAATGCCTGATACAAAGCCAAAAGAATGTGTTTAGTACTACAGAAACAAAACTACAAAAGTATTACTGACACACTTTCTCAGTGTGACCTGTTGTAATTTGTCAACATAGTTTGTCATTGTGCTTGTCATGTCTAAAACACTGTCCTATTGACCTCAGGCCAGGAGTTACAGGGTCAAATATAAAGTATTTGGCTTTGCACTCTGGCTATACTTTATCTCCAAAGTGAAATCTCCATGTCTTAAAACACAGGATTTGTCAGCTTTGCTTGAATTTAAACACTGTGTTTTCTAGTGTAAAGTTGGAAGACAATTTTCTTTTTTAGGGGTGTTTTATAAGGGATTCTTTCATGCTTTGCCTTCTAACTGATCATGAACTGATTAATGTCTACTGCACATGCTGTTAACTGAATCCCAGTTAAGTGCTCCAACAAATTATAATATTGGCAATCCAATTATTATTATTCAAAGAGTAAGAGATTAGAAAATACATTTTTGATATAAAACCATTAGAAAAACACTGTCTTTATGAATGTAAATTTTGCTTTTAGTATCAGCTCCACAAATTTGTATATTAATTTCCAATACTTGTTATAATGCAATATTTAATGGTAGCAAAAGGACTAAGCGCAGTCCTTTTGGGTTTTCCCCACAAAGGGGGCTCTCATAGGTGTTGACCCTTTTTAAGGAAGAATTTTAAACCATAGCCATTATTTCTTACTTGTGAATGAAGCTGTAAGTTACTCAAACAAATGGGGAGTCCAAAGGAAAGAAACGAACATACAACCAGGGAACTCCTCTCCGGAGCTGATACTATAGACCGCACAGTTCAGTTAGCTGGCTCGTGACTCCAGGCCTCTGCGAGGATATGTGCTGCTCTGACTAAGGGCTCTGACTAAAGCCCATGCAGTTCTCATAATGCCAAGGATCCTCCATTCAGCTCTAGTGAAAATCTAACAAGGAGAAGGAAGAGAAAGAATGGCAGGCAAACGTAAGTGCATGATAATACTGAGTACTGTTCTACACATTGTCAAGGCCCTCTTACAAGATGTAAATGTGGCTTTTGTCCAAAATCTTCAGGTTCAGTTAAGAAAGACAAGATAATGTTGACTCAGATTCAAAGAAAAATACAATTCTAAGTCTGACTTAGATACTATTAACTATTTAAAACCTTCAGAATAATTTAACTGTAAAAATTCTTAAACAGAAAACACTTCTAACTTACCACTCAGAATAAGATCCAAAGAAAAAGAGCCACAATTAAAAAAACAAGCAACATTCAGTAAGTTAACAGGGTGCATCCACCTGCCATTTACAACTTCCTTGTTCCATTTTCCATTGAAAAATATGACCCATCATGTTACTTATCTCACTTATTACCACTATTTTATGGTTTTACCTTTCAGGTTTTATAGTAAACCAAGTTATAGCTAATTTGCTGTCTACAAAGAACAAAGGCAACTTTAGTTCTGGACCATTAAATGTTAAACTCATTGATCATTTTGGAAAAAAACAATGATCCTGATCTTCCAAATGCAGCAAGCTTACTAAATATGTGCTTAGTTATAAGCATGTCTGTGTACCTATAAGAAAGCTATAAGCACATGTCTTATTGGACCACAGCATGAGTCTTACAGGAGACCAAGCTGAGACCCTGCTTATCCAAAACAATGACATGTGGGAAAAGGGAAAAGAATCCAGCAAGAAAAAATAATATAAGCACTTGGAAGCGTTAAAACACCTTAACTCCAACACAGAAAAGATGTTCATGAACTTGAATGAGCCAACCCTGTCACTTAGGGCATCAGAAGACTGAGGCATGGTGACAAACAGAAGGTGGCAATTTGTAATTCTGTGTCATAGAAACATAGGAAATGAGTATACAATTAAAGGATGGGCATATCTTTCATACACAGAACCAAAGAACAGATAGACCAAAGAAAGTTAAAGGGTTTACCTGAAGACTAAGAAAGATTGCAATGGCAACAGATGAGTTTTAAAACCTGAATTACTGTACAAAAGCTAGTAACAGACAATAACAGTTTTTGCCAGAAACTGCTCATTGCTAAACAAATGGAGAAAAAAAGTCAGATTAAATGTAAGCTCAGGAATTCTGAGCACTTGAAGCTCTTTAAGCAAAAATGATGTAGAGAAGCAGAGGAAGCTCATGACAAGGAAAACCTTAAGCTGAAACCCAAATTCAAATGCAAACCTCAATAATAATAATTCAGAAATATTTTCACACTGAATTAAGGACACTGGCCAGTTACAACACAGCAGTCAGGCATTTTGTTCTCTCTAGCCTTCTCTAATTCAATGCTAATATATTTCTTCTTCCAGCTGGCTCTACTGCATTGAAATATCCTGAACGTAATGAATAAGATGTATAGATTCTTTGACATACTTTGGAAATGCATTAACATATTGAGTGACTAAGCTTCTGTAAACAAATGTGTTGGAACTGTAACTACGAAGTGACAAAGCAGCTTTACCTGTATTTGTTCATCCACATAAACCCCCCTGCTCTCTAACAGTCCCTACACAGTTAACACAAGATGGTTTGTGCCAACAGACTGGGCACAGGATTGCCATTTGAAATATGCCTCAGAGGGTATCCAAACAGAGGTGAAAGAATGACAGAAGTGCAACTAATTTTCATGTCTACAGAGTTCCATTTATTGGAGGGCCAGGCAAGACCAGACTGTTCAAAGACAAATTACTGTGTTTGTAACAAAGTATAGAAGTTTTCCAGCATAAATATACAACTTTGCATAACATTCTGGACAATTCCTGGTTTTGAAGTTATATTTGCAAAAGCAAACAAAAAACCCCAAACACCTCTTTCCGTGTCCCGTCCCCCCCGCCGCCCTCAGAAAAAAACACAGAAATACTACAAAACAGTATAATTTCTCATACAAACTGAACCAAAACTTTTAATTCCTCGTCCAGTATCTGTTTCAGTACAGAAAAAATAATAAACCGATAAATCTTTAAATGTATATCTTTATGTTTTCCATTCTAAGCTGCTAAAATGAGATACTAATGCTGTATTTGTCTAACTCACAGAGATATGAGAAGACTGATCAATATCTGAAAATTACATGGAATCTCCAAACAAGATCAAGAAAAAACACAATTTGAGTCTAATTCTTGATGCTCAGATTGCACTTTCTCTTTTCGCAGTAGGAAGGTAAACAATGTAAGTTTAATGTTCAATTTTATAAATATTTTCACTTATTTCTCTAGTTTGTCCTTTGTTCACAATAGACTCAAGTGAAGATTAAAGATACAAATCACAGTGGTTATGAAGTCTAGGATAACCTATGGTTTAAAGCATATATATACATATATATGTACACAGACACACACACATATTTATGTTCACAAAGCTTCTACTGGAACCTTTAGTAGTTTCAGTAAATGTAACACAATTCAGCTCTTCTATGTAACCAGGGCACACAAATTTTTGTGTTTCCTATTTGACCTCCCTCATCTGCAAATCTGTTGCAAATAATAAGCTTTCACCAGTGTTTGTGGAACTGTTAGTATATCTAGGCTAAAACAACAGTTACCTACGTTATGAAACCAATGTTGAATTCATGAATATGCACAAAAGGCTAACCAACACTTAAGTAATCACTGAATTGAAAATATGATATATCTGCATATGCTACATACTTGTAGAGTACACAGAGAGTCCATGTTCAAAATTCAGAAAATTCTGCTACTGATCAAAAAATAATTCCAGAACGGCATTTCTTTAAAAAGGTCACATTTGCCTCTTTGTTTTAAAAAGTGCTAACTTTGAACAAGCGTAACGTCCATCTTCAGGAAAAAGTCTGTGCAGACCTTGTCAAAAATAGAGATATAAAACATGGTGTTTACCATAATTATCGCTGCATGACAACACATGTGAATCAGTGGCCAAAAGGAAAAGTGTCACTGGTATCACCGCACTCTTACTATTTACAATTGCTAGTCTAACCTATATAAACTATGTGTAAACTTGTACAAAGCTGTGTAAACTACGCTTGAACTAAATACATACACACATAAATACATATACACATAAATACACACATGACATACATACAAGTACGCATCTGTGCACACATACACATAAATGTATGTTCATGGCAACACACAGATATCATCCAACAAGAGGAACTTGGTAAACATGTATTTTATAGATATAAAAAAATAGATTAAAATTTACTAAAAGGAGGGAATTGTGCTGAGTGGCAAGGAAAGACCAGATTAAAACAGCAGGGAAACTGCTGATCTTGGGGTTAGGGGCATTTTAAAGGATTTTGTATGCTTGTATCAGAGAACAGAAAAATGAATGATTTTTTTGTAGTAACTGATGGTTTTATACAAGCTGCCTCACACTGAAATGAGAAAACTCTTTGATAAGACACAGCAGAATGGCATTTAAGGGATTACTCAACCTAAAAACTGGAAACCATTCAAAGGGACAGATGCAGTTTGATGACAGATTCATGGCTGAGCAATGTGTTAAACCCAGGTGCAAACTCTACACCTCTGAAGCGTCCGGCTGCTTTTACAGGATCCTGGCAGCATACAAGCCTGATTCATATGGACCATTATGACCACCTAAATTAATCTAATCCAATTCTTACCTATCAGAAGGCAGGTAGTTCCACTGAGCAATTCCTACCGCACACTCAAGAGCTGCTGGCTGAAATGGGATGTGTTTTATGGGAAGATTGTCAGCCACAAACAAGCATCACTGAAGCTGTTCAGCAGCAGCTGTAAAATTGTAAGTGAAACCTCACTGTAAGAGCTCTGCTTCCCAGTGTTCTTGGTACTTCAGCGTTGCTCTTTGCCATGAACTGGAAACTTTAAAAAAACCCAACATATAACTTATGTCAAGAAGGAAGGCAGACATAGGATATTAATTATTTCTATCCCTTCCAAACTCAGGAGATAAAATGGATATGAAGACTAAAATCTGCGAACTTTGGGAAAATTGTTAAGGATAAAAAAAATTACTTTGAAAAAGCATTTTTGACTGCCTGCACTGGACATGCTGACAATGATTATTTTTGCAACATAAAGCCTGTACCTACATTAGCAAGCAATGCAGCACAAGAGGAGCAGGTTTGTGGGGCAAAACAGTTGGGTCTAAAGACCTCCAGCTCTGTTACAGTCTAGCTCTACACCGCTTGCAGGATCTGAAGGCCCATTAATGTCTAGAGCATGCTAGGCATGCACCAAAACTGATGTTTTAGCTTCATTTCAGCTGCAATGAATCCAGCTTTCCACACAATGTGAACCAAAGTGCACACCTGATGGGGACATTCCTGCCAGAGGGGACTCCCTACTTGATAGCAAAGACACTCCCCAAAACAGATGGCAGTTGGTGGCACTTTGGCGCTGCAATACAAAGAATTAATGCACTTAAAAACTTCATGCTTGTGCTGAGGTTTTAGAAAAAATGTGTGTCCATATCCAGGGCTCAAAGGGAAACTGGAAAAGCAAACAAAAACCACAGCATACTCCTTTTATATGTTTATTTCCCTGTTGATTAGTTTCTGCAGACAGGATCCATCAGTCCTTGAAAATGTACGTGAATCAAAATCCTGAATCTCTCCCTCTTTCCCCACCGATTTCCCGCTTACTTGACAGCGTGTCCCCAAGCTGCTGCTGGCATCTTAGCAATGCTAGACCTGCTGTGAATGTCAGGTTGTGCTAGGTACCAGGAGGGCCCTTCTCTTAGTCTGCTGCTGGGGCAGGCAGGTCTGATCTGACACGACTGACGCCGGCACAAAGGTACTCTCCGTCTGAAGATTAATTCCTTCAGTTCCTGCAAACTGCAGGAAGCTTCAGTGCGACTGTCCCATTTGACTACTAACTTACATTAAGTATGAAGCACCATGGCTACCTGGTGCTCTTCCTCCTTTGGATTTTCCTTCTAAAAACGCACAAGTAAACTTCTTATGCCTGCCCCGAGGCGGCATGACTATGACACCAGGATGAAAAATGATAGGACTATATATGCCACTGTTAAGAGAACTGTTCAGAGGGACAAACAAATGTGCAGTACCTTCTAGACTGAGGACGTGTGCGTGCTACAGCACTACCACGAATCTTTTGTTAACTTGACGTTTTTTGTCAGTAGGAAGGAAGTGCCTAGTGTAGGCTGGTGAGCAAACCTACTGTCCACAGAAAACCCCCATTACAGTTTATTGAATTTGGTTTCTAAGAAATGAATGCAAGTAAGAAATAACCAGTTATCTAAAAGAATACACGTTACTCTTTCAGCAAACAACCCTGCCCCGTGTCTGATTTGATGTGAAACACTTTCTTTGGAATATACCATTCATTTGAAGGTTACTTTGCTTCCCTGGACTTGCATCTAGTACTGAAACCCAGCACAGAGACTTAGTGAGTTCCTTAGGCCTTTGCGCAAATACTTGCATCTGGCGCTACAGGCCTGTATGCACAGGTAGGGTTAAAATGCAAACAAATTCACTTCCTAGTGCTGAGTCAGTTGTAGACATTTTCTTTCTGTGGATCAACATAATTCCTGCCAACGTGTTTAAGTCCAATGTGAACTACTTTTAAGACAGCCATAGCTTATTAGACAATCTGGTACTCCTGTGTCCTAAAATTGCTTCAACCTCCTTTGCCAGAGTAGTTATGCAAGATACATATAAATGAGCAAGCACTTTTGCAGGAGAGTAAGTCTTCCCTTTGTCAAGAGTTTCAAATTAAAATATAGTGATTTATATTAAGAGACAAAAAAGTTCATGGCACAGATATCTCTTCAATGTTTTTTTCAGCAACAACTTCAATATTTGTCTCCCTGATAGCTTTGCCATATTTCCCGTACGCTGGTAGAACGTAAGTGTGCAACATAATAACAAACTCTGCATGAAAAAAACACAACAAATAAACAGCTGAAAACACAGAGTGAATATTTTCCAGCAGAAGGAAAAGTAATACCTTTCTTTTAAAAAAAAATTAGTAGCAAAGTATTTCTTAATTATTTTAACAGACCATTTAGCACTGACAACACATATAGAAGTTAGAGATGGAGCGAGGATGCGATGTTTTGGAAACCTTAGTTGAAGAGATATATGACAGCAAATATTCCTTCTGCAGTCTTAGAAAAACATTATTTAAGGCAAAATAGTCCCATAAAGACTAGTAATGGTTGAAATGGCCTATTCCTTCTAATATTTTAGAAAGCACCTCAAGGAGGAATATTAACCCAATTCTGTTTAAACAAATATCGATGTATCAGAATTTTCTTTTCATCTGGCCACACCAGTACTTCGAAAGTCCATGTGAACCATCACAATTGCCATAGTCTACAGGAATTCACAGGATTCAAGGTGCTAGCCTTCACTGAAAGTAAACATTAGTATATACTGTAAAACAACAACATCTACAGATTTATTTAAAACCCTGACCAATAATACTATCTGATGGGGTTTTTTGTTTCTGTGTAATGAGAAACAGAGAATAATAATCCTCACCTACACAACATTCAGTTTTACAGTACGTCTAGATCATATCCAATTCATTTACCTTTTTCCAGGCTCAGGAATACCTGTCTACTTAATCTCTTCATACAAAAGATGTTCCACATCCCTAACCATCTTTTTTGCCCTTCTCTGTAATCTTTTGGTTTTTTATTTATTTTTACAGTGTACCTCTTAAGAAGAAGGGAATAGGAGATATTCAGTACTTAAAGGGCAAAAGTATATTCTTGTTTGTTCCACTTTCTTTCCCAGCAGATCCTACGATTCTGCAGTGTCAGTGTTTCTGGCACACTATAGCTAACCCTGTTAACTAGGATAATAAGGAGGTAACTGAAAAAAAAAAGGCTAACCAGGGTTCTAGACAGCACACATGTCTCCACAAAAATCCAGCCTAGGCTTAGTCAACTCATATTCAACCAGTTAAATCATAGTTATTGGGATGAGCTCAGATCCAGCTTGAGTTGTTCCAGTTCACGCAAACCGTGTAGAATTTGGACTGGTCCGCAGATCAGCTTGGTGCAGCAGCATGCTTCCTAGGGGCTCCGGAGGGAACATTTACTAGGGGAGGTGCAGAGATAAACCCAGCTATGAATGGTGTTCTCATGTGTTGTTGGCTTGCATAACAAGATCCTGAAATCTGGGATGCTTGGGAACAAGTAAATAGACAATGGTTCCAAAAGAAACCACCTTGGGTAGAAGGACAGATATAACACATACAGCTGGCTCTGAATGACTTCATGCACAACCACTATACACTGACTTCCCAGTTCTGAAGGGAACAGGGTGCACACACATACCACTACATAGGGCCAGAAGAAATTTATTATTGTCAGTTCTTTCTCAAGTGAAAATGGTCCAAACAGCTGAGCTGTCACTAGAAACAGTACAGCTACATTCCTGAAAAGATAAGCCTCTCCATGACCCAATGGCAATCTCCAATCTCTGGCATCTCTCCAATGAACAGAGAAGATATCATCCGCTATTAAATGCTAGGAGGCTGGGCAACTGGTTTCAGCTTTGCAGAGAAAAAATATTTAGCGTAGAAGTAATTGGAACACCAAGGAAATCTCTAATGACAAAAAAACCTCCAAACCCAGAAAATGTGGTTTCTGTATCTCCAGGTTTGCAGCTTCTCGCTTCTCCCACTTACGATATGCAGAAAATAATTCTAGTGTGCCTTACCAGAGCATTATGAGGCTTATCTTTATATTTATGAGGTGCTTTTTTATAGAGAAAGTATTACAGCTGCACGGAGCTCTGATGCCACCAGGAAACCTAGAAAATCAACTGTTTCTAGTGTTTGCACTAACCTCATTAAGTCAGTGAAAATACCAGAATGCCCTATAGAAGGGTAGATGTTACCTGTTTTTTATTTGGACTGGTGTATACTGTATACAATGGATAACTACTACGAATATTCAATCTGCATTGAATTTTAGAAAATATTACAATAAAGAATTCTATTGAAACCTCTCAACCTGCATAAACACTATCGTAACATCTTCTCTACAGATATTATGCTCTAGTGCATTGCACAAGAAAAAGATTAGTGCTAAACAAATTAAGGGAGTGACTTGCTCTCTTGCTATTATTATTAGTATTGTTTAAGAGAATGATTATTTGTATTTATTTCTATTATGCTTTCAGTCCTCATGTCCATAAGTTTTCTGAACTTAACAATAATACTACAGGGGATTTCTAAAGTGGATGCTTTTTTTCATGTGAACTTCAGGGAACAGAAAAAAAAAAGAGACAATCCAAACTCCGCTGGCTAGGTTTGAAACGTTTCTCCGTTTACATTACTATACTTGTGATATCTATGTACACACAAGCAGAATGACAATTTTATTACATTTAAAACCTAAGGACTACTGTAATTCTCACCCTCATCTTTAAGAGATAAGTACGGCAGATCAATTTCTCAAATTAAAATACCTTCTTTCATTTCCTGGGTTGTTCCAGCACTACTTCAGTTGAGAATTTCTTCTTGAAGGGGAGAAAAAAAACTAAATTGGGATAACTCCGAGAAAAGCACAGTCCAAAGAGACCTCAGAGTCATCCAGTCAATGCAACTACCTTAATGCAAATTAGCTCTACTTACACCTTACTTGGCTGACTAAGCTACCTCACCCAGGAGATCCATTCAAGTACTTCCTTATCCTTAAAGTTACAATTTGTTTTCCAATATATTTTTTAAAAATTGCATCGCAGTTTAATTTCATTATGTTTGGTATGATTGACTATGGATACACGATATAGCTCAGTGAAAAAGGTTTTTCTTGTTCTCAAAGACTGCTATACAGGTTTCTCATAGACAGAGTATGTCCTATGACTTAAATAAACAAATCCTACTTTCTTCTTACTTTAACTCAGTTACTGGAAAACTAAAATTTGGACAATAGTATCTCTATAATTAAGCACAGAGCCAAGGTTCTTCTTAACAGTGATTTAACCTGCAAGGATGAGTACCATTCAAAGTAAAAGGCAAAAAATCCACATGAATCAAAAGCTTGATACAGATAAGTGAGATGGAGATCCATCTTTATCAACAAAATGTGCTAATTTTTGACAGCTTCAATTAACCTCACTAGGCAGAAGCGATAGCGAGGATTCTTGTTTTGCTTTCTTTCCTCTCATCTTTCAGTTATAAAGTATACTGTCTTAGGAATCTTCTGAAGAAAAGTACCTTGCTGAACTTTCAAGGCGTGAGGAAACAATCTTTCTTTCTTGTTTGGCTTAAAATGTAGCTGTTGGATTAGGCTGTTTGGTGCTCATCAAGACTAAGCAGTTCTTCTCTCTTATGTGTGTTTCTCCATGTCCAGTTTACAATCACTGATAGTGTGCCAGAAAGCCAGACTTTCATTTCCAGTATTATATGTCACTACATTAAAACCAACAGTCTTCCAAATAATTTCTAGTAGTCTGTTCAAACAGAACTCCTCTCATCACTTGGCTGCCATACTTTCAGTTTTGTCCAGAACTTTAAAAAGTATTGAACTTTAAATGATAAATCTTTCCTTTGTGAATGGAATAAGCTTGTCACTGTCCTATAGCTGCAGAGGATGTTTTTTTCATGTTTTTAGACATTCAGCTCCTTTTACTGTACATGATGCACTATTTTGGTTGCAGAAATTTGGCAAACAGCTGCACTTATTAAACTGTATTTCAAATGCTGGAAGTTTATTGGTGGCTGCGTCAAGAAATTCAGTAAGGCCCCCGGGGGCAGCATATTGATCACATGATCACTTCCTGCTGCCTTTCCCATTCAACCATACTTACCAAAATACAGTAACGATGAGCTACGTTGCTAACCTACCACAGGATTATCTTCAGAAGATTCAGATCTTTAATTCCCTTTGTTTCACACATACCTTTGGATCTAATCCCATTTTGTCTAACCCAGATTTTAGCTATACGACCCGTTCCCTGGAATGCAGCTGATTTCAAAAGCTTGAAGTTGTGTGGCACGGCATTTTAGAAAATAAACTATGGTTATAAATCAGAAAGTTTCAACTTCTATATTGAGTTTAGGTTTTCTCACATTGTCTAGGAGCAAAAAGTCAATCTAAGAATGATGTGTTGAATGAAACAACCTATTAACAAAACAATAAAGAGACACTACTTCTGGTTACTGCTCAAAGACCATTGAAAGCACATGCTTCTGTGCACACCTGCAGCAAAAAGAACACAGTATTGGGTTGCATAAATACAGAAATTGGATATACAAGACAGAAGGGATAATGTTGCTGCCTAAGACATTTCCCTGTCTCACAAAAAAGATGTTGTTAATGATATGGATTCTGAACAAAGTGATGGGAGTTTATGCCAGGCCCAAAGAATGTACATTAGAGAAAAGGCAAAGAAGGCTCAGTTTTTTTTTTTAATTAAAAATACATCCTAAGTGGCCTGGGGAAAGCATAAGGAGGCATATTATTCTTCCTATAAAAGGGGTAAACCAACTACATATTGAATATCTAAACCTGTGAAGATCTTTCATCCAAGTACACTGCACAACTCTTCAAATTAACTTACTTAGTCCTCCAGAGTATTACATAAATATTTATATTTACATTCACAAGCAACAAAGGAAAACAGCTAGGCCCCCAAATCCCACATTGTTCTGGTTTAATGGTAAATATTATTAATGATGGATTTAATCAAAATGATGTAGTACCTCTATTAACAAGTCACTTTGGTTTTTTCAATTTATGTACTTTTTTAAAACCAAAAACTCAGATGTAAATGTCTCTGCATCAAATTGAGAGTATTTAGATCCGTTTATATGTAAAAACCTCATCAAGTGTAAACTTCAGAAATAATGACAATACATCCATGCCAGCATTTACTTTTTTTCCATTGAATCTACCCATTTAGTGCTATCTATGCATCTGTCAAATTAATTGAAAAAAAGAAGTCTAAATCAGACTTTTCCTCTCTTCAACTTTAATAAAAAATTTTGCATTCAACTATGTGTCTAATCAGTGTTAATAATGGCCACATAGTTCATCACAGATTCATGCAAGAAATTAATGAAAGTAAACAAATGAAGTGGAATTAGGTGGAAGTTCAGGAGGATAAACCAAGCATTCTTAGCAAATACAAACTGCCAAAACAGACTGCAGCTCATACCTTATTAAGCCATGACAGTAAACATTGATCAAATGACGCAGAAGAATAAACCAACAGTAAGACAACCTCTCCTTCTTAAATTCTGGGTGAATAGTCTGGTAAGTCTATCCTAATTAACTGCAAATAACAACAGAGGGCAAGACTACTGACAGTAATATTCAGGCTAGCACTAGAATACAAAAAGTACAGATGGCCTTAAAATGCCTGGATAAACAAATATTACATGTACGAACAGATGGACAACTAATAAAACTTAACCGAAAGGTTGCAAACCGTCCTATATCATGCCAGACCCTGCTTAATACTAATCCTTCAGTACCTTCACAAAAGAAGGAGTGCATCTGAATCTCTTCTGAAGACAGCAGAATTCATTCCCCATCTTCTTGTTAGGTAAAGGATTACCTCATTTGGAAAGATAAGCCCTAACATTGCTGTATGTATTGTTGAAGTATAATGTTACATATCTAGCTTGGGCCATAACAATGTTAGTTATTATCACAGGCAAAGGTTTGCTACAAAGGGGTATTATGGAATCAGTAAAGCTGCTATACTGTGTTTGTAACTAGATTCACAGATGTTGTTATAGATAAGCAATTGCCTTTAATTTGGGATGAAAACGACCACAATGGCAATTAAAAGGAAGTGGACCTTGACTGCAGAATCTGATTTGTCACTGTGGTATCCATGCTACACTGTATTTACTCTAGTAGTTACTCCAATTTTATCACACTGTATTTCCACAGATTCCGTTTGCCATACCAACCATAATAAAACTGGAAGAAACACACTGCCTAAACATGGGAGATTATATGAAATAAAAAAAAAAATAAATTCCAACATTAATGAGGAAATAGAATGCAAATATTGTTGCCATTTTACTTGCTTCTTACCCTCTATCAATATAACATTTAATTGCCAAACAACGACATCACCAGATCATGAGGTAATCGGGTAAAACAATGAATTTAGTATATACTGGAACACAGGAATATGGTTTAGTGTTCACTGTATTGAAATATCTTTTTTGCTATTGCAAGAAAAGTTAAAAGAGGGAGTCAAATAGGAAGCCAAGACCGGGGCGCATTGCTCGACATAATTCCATTCTTTCAGGTACCAGATACGTTACGCTACAGCTTTTATGGCACCTAGGCCGTCTATTCCAACAGAGAAAACTAAAATCAGACAAGAAATCTTAGTTCCACCATTGCTCAGGATTGAAGCAAAGCTCTTCCCTTACTAGACAAATACCTCTATTATGGTTATCTAGAAAAAAAAGGTACTACTTTTAGTGTGCCTGGTCTACACCCAAACCATTGCAGCTGTAGTCTATTGCCTGAAGGCACTATATCTCATCTCCCATCTTGTAACAACCTCTTGTATGTTGTTTTAACAAGTTTCCATAGATACATATATTTTCAACAATGCTTAAACACATCATAAAGTTCTTATACTGTTATATACCTACACAGTAACTCTCAGTGGAGATTTTGCTGGCTATCACAGAGTTCACAGATATGGGCACTAAAGAGAACAAAATGGAGTGCAAATGAGAAAGATAAAAAGGTAGAGGCTACTTTTTATGTTTTTCAATGTGTAAGAATGAAACACTTTATCTTGTTTCTGTTTTCCTGATAATAAATAATCTATATTATTCTTGGTTTTGTATGGTGTTATTCTACTGAACTACTGAAAGTTCAGTAGAACTACTAAAAATCAGCAGTAAGGGAGAATGACAAAGGAAGCTTTTAGCAAGTTTTATCAGGTTTTGGTGGGTATGGATGCTGCAACCACCAAGGCAAGAGCAGCTTCTTTATCTTATGAACATATAAGATAAGGCATGTTGAAAAGTGAAATAAGTGCAGATGGTTAAGAAGCACATTTCCTTGTATCAATGTTGATCTAACAGTAAGCTTCCTAAAAGAACGTACAGCCATATATTCACACAAAGAAGTTACAAAGAGTTTGTGTAGAAAGCCATGAAATTAGAATGTTCTTTAATAGCTCCTTTTGCATTTGGGAAACTTAGAACAGAAATTAATGCATTCCAGTTCTTCTTGTGTAAGATGGGGCTGAACTTATTTCTCCCGAGAAGGAGGGGATTGGGGGATAAGATTACTCATCCACTCATAGGTTAAAAACCATAGTGTCAGGAGGTTTTCTATCGGACCTTGACTGCCACAGCAAAGTCACTAACCCTTCAGTTTCAAGTCAGGCCTCACAAAGGCGAAAAGCAAAAGGAGACGAGAGGAGAGAGAAAGAGAAGGCAGGACTTAACGTTATTGATGTACCAATGTATAATGCAACTTTTAAGGCTGCACCCTGCTATGTTTGCAATGTGGTGCTTCTTCTGGTGGCATCAATTAAAAAAAGACTTAATACTCTTCTTGTTTATATTTAAATAATTTCTAGTTGAGATCTATTCTAGCTGTATAGACCAGCTCTGGTTTTTTTTAATGCAATCCATTGCTTGCTAATATAGAAATAAAAAATGTCATGTTATTATGACCACTAAAACTATCTGTCCATTAAAATTCATGGAATTTTTGCTAAACTATCACTGAATAAACAATTCTCAAGTCAGAACCACTTTAGGGGAAATGAACAACACTAAAAATATTTTCTTAATCTTTTATTTTCTTCACAGCAATGTAAGAGCATGACAGATATTTTAATGTGATGATTCATCATCACATTAAAGTAGCCTCAGTGCTCTCCATGGGGTATAGTTGAGGCAAATGGCCTCATGAAGGAGTACAAAAGGGGAAGCCATAAGAAAAAGAAACAATTGAAAAGACAATATAAATTCCCCAAGGGCTACAAGTCAGAGAAGGGTTTGGGAACTGATTGGCAGAAGAAAGACAGCTGCCAGTGCTTTGTGACATTTCTTTCAAAGACAAGAACATCAGCTCTGTCAGCTGCAAAATGGGCAACTTGCGCATCTTGGCCCTCTCGTTAACTTCATCTTTGAGCCTTCAGTTTGGGATGTGAATTGGGGGGTGACATGACCTCTTCCAATGTGCTTACCTCATTTTTCTTTTTCACTTATATACACTTACTGTTGTGTCCTTCATAGGTGGCCTGCAATTGGACAAGCAAGATCTGCCAACTCATCCACCCTTTCTGCCGAGAAGTTGTTACATTTGTGTGTGACTCAACGCAACTCGACCACAACTGGGATGGAAAAAACCTTAAAGCAATGTCTGCCTCTTGGTGGGCAGAATTCACTTCTGAAGCTATAAACGTAGAAAATAAAAAATTGCATAAAACCAGTAACCCTAAAGTGACAAGAGATTACCATTAGCAGCAGCTACTTCCATGTACAAAAATGTTTTTTTTTATTTTTATTCTGCCTTTCCCTCTTATCAGTGTTTTCTTAGGGCTGCTCCTGGATATGTTAACACTTGAATACCTACGCATAGTGTCCGGTTGATGCAACACTAATTTCCTTATACAATCTGTGATTTACATTATTAAAACAATACTATGTCAATATACAAGCAATTCTTATATGTCAATGGTCTGAGGTACAATGTCTATGTAGTATCTATGTAAATAATACAAAAATTTAAAAAAGCAATTGCCTTACAATCTTGTTCTAACAACTCACAAGAATCAGCACAGTTCTTTTGCCATGTACTGGCTTCTTCCTAACAGGTATCACCTCTGTCCCTTACTATGTCTTGTTGCATTGTCATACTTTATTCCACCGTCCCTTGGTCGCACAGGCAATCATGGACAAAAGTTCTTTATTTTTGAAATCTTCAGCATCAAAACTAGAAATCTGAGTAACTGAATGCTACCAGGTGAGAGTATCCTTCCTCTGGCAGTTGATAGTGAAGAAAGATATCATGGTTTTCTTGGGTTTCTGCTAACAAAAGTGTATTATTTATGTGGCTGACAGAGTAGGGCAACTTCTTTACAGTCACAAAGCTGGAATTAACTATTTACACACTTAGTATACTGCTGCTAGAGAAAGGATTATCAAAATGCCTCTAAAATGCACAGTGCCAAATTAGACCAAGTACAGTATTAGACCTAGTACAAGTATAATTCTTTAATCAGCATCTCTATGATGGTTAGTATTCATTTAGTTAGCACTTGATCTGATTCACAAGTTTGGGGCAAATACCTCAGGACTCATTAAAAGCAGCAGCTAGGTTTGAATATACTTTCTCCACAGAACTAACAACATGTCAGTTTTGGCAGGCAAAGGCTGGGTTGTTTATGCATTTTTGAGATTTAAATTTCTTCTCATTCCTTCTCAGCACACGGTTTTATAAAACATTCAGCTCTTAGGTAGCTCCAAACTGCACTCTCCTTCCCAAGTGAAAAATTAATCACCAGCAGATTATGGTAAATAATGTGTCCAATTTCCCTATTGCCAAGCCAGGTAGCAGAACTATTAGTGCACTATTTTTGGGAGCCCTGATGATTTTTAGCTACTGTCTAGGGCAAGGTTTCTCTCCCTCCCTCCCCTTCCCACTCTCCCTCTCCCCTCCATGTTTCCCCATCTCTCTCCCTCTGTTTTACGCACACATGCACACACAGAGTCAACTGCTATTTATACAGCCTGAACAATCTTCGCATACACAGCACTGAGTAATAGGAGAAAGGTGTCAAAACACAAAGTCCTTGCCCTGGAAATCTGACAATACAATAGCACAGTATAGTACAGACTTGTAGTAAACAAGTACTGAATAGCAATTGGTCATTGTAGCCAAATTGCTTTATGCTGGGAATAAAGCTACCCCATAGAAAATACTGATAAGCAATTAATACAGCAGTATGATAAACAGACCTACCATTGCTGTATTATATTAATGGTTGGAAAAAAAATCTGTAGTTTTTCTTATATTTACCTATGATCTGATATTTATTCTTTTTCATTTGATGTTAGTCTCACTAAACAGACTATCTGCCCACTTTACTGATTAAACTGGTGTCTTGCCAAGCGTTAAATGTGTGATGCTGTTCCCATAGTGCATTACCTGCTTTGCACAGTGGAAATCAACCAAAACAGGTAGTTAGAAACACTGTATGATTTAGTGGACAGAAAGAAAAACCAAAAAACATGCAAGTGAAGTTTTTTCTGAGATAACTGAATCGGTCTAATTCCTTACTGACACTCCCAGGGACATCCTAGAGCCTTGTGATGCCACATGGACCAGCTCTGGCACTTCGTTTGCCCCTCAGGTGAGCCAAATGAACTCATGAACCTCAGATTCTGCCTCTTCTGTCAGGTTAACATCCTAACAGTTTAGCAAGATGAATCAATCCACTGAGCAGTCAAATGAGCACCAAAATCATTGCAAAGGGAAAAACCAGCATGGAGCTGTGTCAGAAGGCAGTTGACAGTGCACATGAAAGAGAAATAGGAGGCCTTTGACAGCTGTGATTTGTTAGATCAGCTCTACTGTCTTGTGAAGCCTCACCATTAATTAGGACAAGAAAAATTCCATTAAACAGAGAGGTGTATCCTTTCATCTTTCCACAGGTCAACTTATAATTTTAGGATATGTGCCATCCTGACAGAGAAACTATTATATTCCTGGAAGATAAATGTGTCCCATCATGTTTAGTTCTTCAAAGAGAATTAAAAGTTGTTTCCAGGTGTAAAAATAAAAGGCATTTCCCAAGTTAATGTAATGACAAAATCCGCAACACATGAATAGAAAAACAAACCCCTTGAAATGCTAGTTGGAAAAAATGCTAGCTGGAAAAAATGCTAGCATCCCTCTCTGCCTTTTGATTGTTTTGCTGTCCGCCTCCTCCCCAGGTTCGTCTGTGTGCTGCTGCCTGGCTGACTGAAGTGATGGAAAATGCTGCGGGTAGGAGGACAGGGAGAAGTCTCCCTTACTGATCTCAGTCCTCAGCAGGTCCAGCAAAGGACGATCCTGCAAGAATCCTGCTCACAATGAAAATCGTACACTTTCTTCAACTGCTTTTTTGGCGTTCATGAAACAAAAGCAGGTTTTTTATTGGTTTGTTTGTTTCTTTGTTTATTGCCTCTATATCTGAACGGGTGGTATGACTGCTTTTTTAATTATGGCAATCCCAAGATTTCATGAGCACTAAATACTAACCGAGACTAAACCGACGGCATCTTTGTAGCTCAGATAAGCTCTTAGCCAGCACAGCATTAAGCATGAACAGGAAAGATCATGAAACCATAATTCCAGAAATCTAACCATGATCATGTTTTACTTGGCAAATAGAATATGATATTCCTGACAGCACATGTATTTTATACAGGAATTGCAGTAATTTCACAATGTAAATTGCCATTTACATAAGACCAATTTCCACACATATTTTCATTTATTCAGATTTCATCCTTTCTAGTTGGTTCCAAGGTCTGCATAAGCCTTCAACATATTTAAAGGAACACAGTTATTAAAATTATTGAAAAATGTCTGTGTAAAAGATTAAGATTTTGGAGACAAACTGAGACAAAATGCTTGATCCAAAATCAGTCTGTATTCTGCTGAAAACTCCCAGGTTCTATTGCATGTCAGCAAGACTCTATGTCCTTGCACAACTGCAGCTTCCCTCATTCATTTCTTTTTACTTTTTTGTGTCACTTTCTCATTATGCTTTGTTGAAGGTTGTTTTTTTTGAAACGTCTTTTCCTTCCTGCTTTTTCTTCAAAGCCCAAATCTTTAAGACAAAAAAAATCATTAAAAAAAATAAATCTAAGAGATAAGGAAATAAAATTGAGTTCCTCCTTCTGCCCAGGCTGCAGGATATTTTAGGTAAGAGAGAAATTTAAACCACCCAAACCAACAAAATTTTACATAATGCAGCTAGGTTGGCTTCCAGCATGAGGATCCTCTGGCATTCTGACAGAGACCATACATCTAATTTCTTTACCTTCGGGAAAGTTAAACAGTGCTTTTGTGTCCCATGTTACCCATTTACTACACGTATGAGGCCAACATGAGATGCATCCCAAGTTCTGAATCCTCTCTGGAGCGTGAGTTTTCTTGTACAGACTCATCAATTTCTGAGCATCCCGGAAACCCCTCACAACCCAGTTTCTTAACATGGTATTAAACGATCCTTCTTCTGTAGGAAGAAGGAGCTGTAGTCATCTAGAGCTTTCCAGTGCAGTTCAAGTGTCCTGAGCTACGTGCTCCAGAAAAATGCAAGCCTGGTTGTGTGATGTTCATCTGCACCCACTTACAGTATTCTTGAGGCTCCTACTGTGGAGCTTTCTATCACTGCCACCAGTGGAGAGTTTAGCCTGAAACCTTCTACTCTGGGCTTTTTACACTGAAGGTATATACTCTCAAATGCTGTCCTGATGGCAGTATTTCCCACACCTGCATCACCCCCAAAAGCTCAACTGTCAATGAGGACTGTGCATTGTAGCAGCAGGCGTGGTTTCTCTACATCACTTTTGACCTATTATCTGTCTCTAGCCACAAACACACAGTTGCAAATTTTTCTCTTTCAGGCAATTTTAAATAGAGAAAAATAAATAGCATGAATAGGTAAGCACTGCCTTTGGCGATGAAGAGATGCATAAAAAAAAAAACCAAACACACACACACAGGAGAATAAAAAAAAAAAGACACGAGTACACGTGTATGCAAGATGTTCTGTACACTTACAAGAATTGCCACTTCAATTAAAAAAATGCATTTAGGATAGCAATAATCTTAGAAAGTTTCAGAAGCACCTATAATAAAGGTAAATACAAGATGCTGGAGAGAAGTATTCTTTCAGAGATCACTTGTGGAAAAAAAGCCAATGCATACAGTAAAGGACAACTTTCAAAGTGGGATGATTTCAAGATTATGCAACCTTGGCAGTGTCCCTCTTTACTGAAAATTAAATTAAGTACATCTTCATGCTATTTGTCACAAAAACAGTAAGCAATGAAATGCCTGATACAATCACGTCTATTCAAAAGTAAAAGCTCAGCCATCATACAGCTGTGAGTGAATGCCTACAGCAATAGCAAATTGACCATATTACATGTGCTAAGCTATCTTTTTGACCATCAAGAGCAACTGTATTATTCCTGATTCAGATACATATTAAAGCATGCAGGAAAAAAAACACCTGCAGAACTCAAATGCATGACAAATTTGCAAAATAAAAGTGTTTATTATATTGAAATAGAAAAAAGTAGATGACACTGCTGGAAAAACTAAAGGTATTCATTGTACCTTTGAGATTTGTGTGCATCATAATGGAGTTAGAAGCAATGAAGCAGATCAATTTGTTTTAGAGCTATACTTGGATATTGGTAAAAAATACTACTGCCAAGGTCAAAATTCAATGATCCATGTGGCGAACAGCTAACACACGCCCTTCTCTGCAGCTAGCAGCAAGCAGAGACAGATGTTTATAGCATTCAGAGATAGCTCTCTGACACACGCACGCCCTTTTTCATTTGCCTATGGACACAGTATCACAAGATGGCTTCAGAAGGATTAATGGCTCATTGACACTGGAATGGGGAAAGCCCAGGTACTCTCTCTTAATTCCTTTCCTCTTCATGCTTTTGAAAAGTGGTTTTAGAGCATTTTTGTCAAACAGAAAGCTAATCCCTCTCATTGCAACAGAAGAAAACTAACCTGTTTTTCTTATGTTACAGGGCAGGAGGGCAGGGGAGAAGAAAGAAACCTTGTATGGGGCTAATGTTTAAAATTTGCTTACTGTCCTACCAGATGAGCATCAGAGTTGGGACGAGGAGAAGGAGATAGATGGTGAGGAGAAGGGAGACTGGGGAAGGATATTAGCCCCCTCACTTCCAGTAGCTTGGAAATCAGCCAAATCCAGAGATGCCTCATTTGAAATAAAAAAAGTACACATTAGCAGCTGGCTCTGGTGAGGCCTCCATTGACACAATGCTGGAGTTAAGCTTGAACTTGGCAGTTAAGCAGTACGCCTTAACCATTTTGCCCCTAACTATTGCCAAACCATCTGTTAGAGACTTTCTTCTGTTCTCAAAGGAAGCTGTAACGAAATTGAGTTTCCTACAGTTCCCAGAAAGGTTATTTCTTCCTCTTGTAGGCATTCTTTTCACTATTCAAGGAGTGAGACGCTTGTATTCTTCCTTTTCTAGTTATTTGCTTTCTTTCATATTAGTGAAAGATAACCCTAAAATTAACTACCCCTTCTCATTCTTTCTCGACTATGCTTATCACTAGGAACCCAAATTCACGACCTCCTTCCCATATATTCTACATGCTGGGGCATCCCCTGTTCTCCAAACCCTTTACATGTAGGCCCTTCACTCCCCACCAGTCTCATACTCCCTTTCATGCCTTGGTGCCTTCATTTCTCCACAAAACTTGGCGGCATGGCAGATCTTAAAGCATCACTCTTCATATGGCCAAATTTCTTACCTATCTCGATTACTTTCTGTTTCATCTCCGAGACTCAGCATCCTTCTTAAAGAACTGCATAGGCTGATTTTTCCATGTTGTTACCAGACAGTACCCCAGAATTGCTAGAGGCCATCATGACCTCCTGCGTTTCTGGGGAAATCATAAAAGCACTCTTTCTTTAAAAGGCAGAAAATTAGGAAGGGATGTTCCTTGGACTGGCTGGGTATACAATTGTTTTAATGGACAACTAACTGAAGGGCCACATTTTAAGATATTTATGGTAACCCCTGTCATTAGCACGAACCAGAAATCTGTGACATCTGAATGCAGATCTCCTTTGCAAATGCAAACTGACTGCAGTTACGCATTGCTGCCTGCAAGGTGCAAAGTAAACTGGTACAGCCAGTTTTCAAGCCTGTATAAATACATTCACACAGTTAAATAATAAATTCTATTTTAAAACTGATTTCAGTGTGTTAAATTTGGTGTATTTTTAATCTTGAGCTGAGTCAGTCACCCTTTTTAGTATCAGAATATAAATAATATCTAATAATTATTTAGCTTTTGAAAAATACTTTTCTTCTCCTTATGTACCAAAATTCTCCTAATAATTTCCTAATATTTTTATTTTCTAGCTATACTCAAAATCACAAGGGTGTTTTTTTAAAAAAGTGAAGTTTTGTATCTCTTTATATAATGTTAGAGATGAACCTATTTAAAAAAAAAATCTGGCCAATTAACAAGGACACACAATGCTTCTAAACCTTTAAATACACAATAATTTAGCTTCATTTGCTATAATTGTATTACAAGTGTTTTTTCCCAATGGTAGGTATTACAAGCAATGAGTTAATCACATTTCTATAAACAATCATCGTATTTCTTGAAAATTTAATTTTCACTTAATTGAATGCTGTTTTCTAGATTTAGTAATACAATCCATCTAGTCTACCTACTGTCCACATCTTCTTGCCTCATACAACAGTTTTACATAAATTATGCTTAATTCGCAAATTCGCCATGCCGTAAACAAAACAATTACAATTTATTATTTCACAATGTAGTACACCATATTAGCCAGCCCTAAGACCATGAAATGAAGACAGACCTAACATATGCTTATAACAGAACAGCTTCCTCCCACCTCTCGTGCCCCTGCTCACTGTTTTGGTACTTATTTAGTAAAGCACATGATTCATTTAAAGCCTAGGAGTCATTTGCATTTAAATTATATGCCTAAAAAATATTAAGCATTCGCTCATGTGTTCTATGAATACAGAATCTAATTTAGTACTTTTAAAAGTTAACTTTAAAAGTTAACTTTTGCTGTCAAACAACTTAGAAAAAACCCAATTTGAATTAAACAGTCAAAGGGTAAGAAAAGTACCCCTGTCCATTTGAAACCATGGACAAAAACAGATTATGATGGAGATTTAACAACTGCTTAATGAGGGATTGTGTTTGTAACCATTCATTTTCCAGTCATTCAAAATGGTTGTGCTCTGGGACTAGATCTAACACATCTATTTGACAAGAACACCCATTTCACCAGAACATCCATCAAAATGAATGGGAAGCTGGAATTAACGGTATTTGCTTTTTCCTACAGGCCATTGTCCCTTAAAAGCCAAATGTATCCTCAGAAGAGTGGCTGTCCCTCTGACTATTATAGCTCATTGGCTTTACCCTGTATTTAATATCATGCTAACGATGATGTATCCACATTCTCGTATCTGAATAAATGTTTTAAAATTACTAACTGAAAGAAAAGTTCTCCCTAGACTAATGAAGATGTATACATATAAAATGGCCACTTCATAGCTCCTACACCCAGTACCTTCCAGAGTCTGATCTATTTCTATGAAGATCACTGAAGATGATAATACTGAAACATGTGCTAAGATTTTTTTTTTCCTTAGAGATAAAATTGCTTGTTGTGTGTTTGGGTTTTTCTTGTTAAAATATTCACTTTTCTAACAAACCCTTGCTTAATATTATCCAGAACTGACCTATTAACTTTTTAGTTTTTTTGAGCTGAGTGAATCATCAAGACAAAACCACAAAATATTTCTTCAAACTTCCATCCCTATACCCTTAAGATACTGAATCAACATAGAAAGTTAAAAAAAATAATAAAATATACCTACAATTAGTGTTACTATTTAGCTTTATAAAATCCATAATAGATTTTTTAAATGAGCAATGACTAGAAATCACAGTGCCTGACTAACCAATGAGCTGTTGCAAATGCGTCTTCATCCCAGTCACATGCACAAATGTTTCAGAAGAATACATTTGAAGCACCGCCTCCTGTGAGTTTCTTCCCGCTAAGTTTTCAGGAACAGCAGAGCACACCTCACACTATGCCCAGACGAGAACAAAGCAGAGTCGAGGACTGATGCAGCAGTCCTCCATAGGAGTAGGGCAGCACTGATTGCCTATGATTCTGTGCTGCAGCTGGGATGAGCGAGGACCAGGAGGAGTTTATAATAAAGCAGAAAAAAATCTCTCTCTACTCCCATTCATTTTAACAGCAATCTAACTGTGGTTTTACATGCTTATTTTTCTTTGGTGCATCTGGCCTTGAAGTCCATGTGACAGTATGATAGGTAACATATACCACAATACATCCACGGGTATCGTGAAGACAAGTACAGCTCAGGGCCAGTGATATGAATTCTGATCATTTGTACCCTTTGTTAAAAAAAGTTTGGTAACTTAAGTTTTGGCTGTACAACCAAAATATGGCAGCTTCTCTACTAACCCATTCTGTCTTGCCGTGGGAGTGTATTACTGCCCATCAGCAGCCAGATGACGGGCAGTAATATGGGAAGATCAACAAATCATATGCACAGATGCTTGTCAGAAAGTCTACTTGCTTGCTTTCTTCTCATTCATTAGATCTATTAAATCACTGTGTCATCCAGCATAATATTTTCTTTTCAGGAAGCAAGTGTATCTGCGTTTTTCTGTACCTCATTTCACTGAAAATGCATTTCCAAGTCTCTGTAAGATTCCCAGCCGTTTTGCAAACAAGAAAGGATGATATTCTATAAAAGCACACAGGATGCAAAAAACCATGTATGCACTAAGCATCTATTTTCATTTCAATAATAAATAAGCCCATGCAAAATCATATTTTAATATAGGAAGAAGGCAAGTACTTCTGTTACTAGTTTAGCTGACAGAAGAAAAAAACAAGTATGGGAACTGCTGGCTTAGCAAGGATAACCAATGAGGTGTTGAAATAAATTCTGGGTTTTCTCAGTGTGATTTGAAAAGCTATTAACCACTCACAGTGCTCATGAATTCATTATACTCATAGGCAACATTCTCCAGTAATTCATCTTTTGATGTATTTAGGCAAAATAAGGAAATCACAAATTATCTAACGCAATATAATTAGGTAACAGAGAGCACACAAGCAATTAAAAGGTTCAAAATAACTGCAGTTGGAGCAATTTTGAAATACTTTAATCTGGGTTTATGAAAACTTTTTTAGTTTAAAATTAGTATCTGTGAATCCAAAACGGCTTAGAGTTGACCAATCCTTAAAAAAAGGTTTAAAAGCAACTTCTGAGCACTTACCACAAAGATCAAAGCTAAGGAAAAAAGGCTGTCCAAAGTTCAAAATTAACGATCACTCCTATAGCTTTACTACTAACTTAGCAGAAGATTATAGTGACTCATTTTCAATATAAAGACTTCTACCAATTCCAGCTGCAGGACCATGGCCAAGCTGCCCATAAAAGCAGACACAGAGAGCAGTAACAGAGCTCATGGTGAGATAAAAATAACCAGATAGTGGTTACAGGGAATGATGAACCCAGCTGCAAAAGCAAAAGCAGACCCACTCCTACTGCTGCACTCTGATACTTGCAGTACTAACAAATGGAGCTTAATTTGTCAGAATTTGGGAAATCCAGGCATCTAGGTGCAGCTGGATTTACTCCTCAGCTTCTTCCTGAGAAAGGAAAGGCTTTCTACCCTTAAAACTGTTCACATCTGGTTGGTCAGAAATAAAAAATACTTGGACTGCTCGCTAATATTTGGATTGCTCTGCTAATGTACAGAAGATAGCATTATCCAAATGAATATACTGAAAACAAATGACGTTTTCATGATGAATACTGTTTACAAATCATGTTTTCATGACCTGTCGGACCAAGTCCAGAGGAGGACCACAAAGATGATCAGAGGGCTGGAGCACCTCTCCTGTGAGGACAGGCTGAGAGAGTTGGGGTTGTTCAGCCTGGAGAAGAGAAGGCTCCAGGGAGACCTTATAGCCCCTTCCAGTACTTAAAGGGGGCCTACAGGAAGGGTGGGGAGAGACTCTTGATCAGGGAGTGGAGCGATAGAACAAGGGGTAATGGTTTCAAACTGAAAGAGGAGAGATTCAGATTAGATATTAGGAAGAAATTCTTTACTCTGAGAGTGATGAGGCACTGGAACAGGTTGCCCACAGAAGTTGTGGATGCCCCATCCCTGGAAAGGTTCAAGGCCAGGTTTGAGCAACCTGGCTAGCGGGAGGTGTCCCTGCACATGGCAGGAGCGTTGTATCTAAATGATTTTTAAGGTTCCTTTGAAGCCAAACCATTCTATGATTCTATGTTTTCCATTTGAGTCTGTAGTTTACAGTAACTCTTCACAAAAATTAAATTCTAGAGACAATAAAACTGCTTGATCTTTGTTTCATTAACAATTGAGCAGACCCACTCTATATTGAACTGAAATGTACATCTGCATAAAAAATTGCAAATTACTATGTGAATGACAAGTATTCATATGTAATTGACCTGAAATAGTTGTTTCTTCCAGCAGCTGAAAAAACTTTTATGTAATTAGGAACCACATTATTGCAGTGGCTTATAACCATTACATAATTTAGCACTGCATTAATTTTATGGTTGTTTAAAAGATAAGAAGCCATTTTACCCAAACCATTAACAAACTGCATCCTTGCCTAGTAATATACATTAAAAGCAGTAACAGTTCTACTGAATACCTAAGACTTCTAAAAGACTTTGTCTAGCTACTTTTTTAACCATTTGTCAATAGCTTTTTTACAAGATGAAATTACCTTCCGATTTGTTAAGGATTCTGTGATGTAAATCAGCAAAAAATGTTAACACAAGTACCAAAATACGGAAAACTTCGATGTAGCGTACACTAGACTTTTTAATAAAACAAGATGATTAGAATCTTGGGGGGAAAAAAACCCCACATCTGTGGGCACCATGAAAATTATCTTACATTCAAAAATTTTGCAACAGAACCTTATTAATTGTTATGAACTCCCAAAATATGGACACAGGAATGAGAAAACAAAGACGTGCAAAGCTAACATTTCTAACATTTGTTTTGAATCTGTAACAGGACTACCTCCTGCCATCCAGAAATTAAGATTAATCAAGCTACCAGCAAGAATCTTGTACTTCTCTGTCACCTCCCAGAAGATCTGAATAGCCATAAGCTATGTCCCTGCACAGCTTTAATTATAATAATTTCTTGAAATGTAACCAACTCTGTTTTTTTCTCTGCAGTGTTACCACCCTACTACTCTGTCATAAAATAAAAAAATACAAACTGTATGTTACCATTAAACGCCCGCCCATTTAATTCTGCGTTTTTTAAATCCTCAAGACATCTTTTTTTGTGTCAGCTGTTACTGTTCCAATGCTGAATCTATCCTTTTTACCTTCAAATCTAATTGATTTCCCTTGTATTACCACAGCCAAAATACTCAGCTGCATCATATCATTTCCCATCAGAAAATCTCCCACCGCAGTCAAACACAAGAAATCTACCAATGATCAGGAAGTATTTGAAATGTCATTTTGTTTTAACACCATTTCACAGGCATGTCATTAGGAAGAGAAAATCCGGCGTGTGAACTAACGTGTGCTAGTAATGCTTCTACAGTTGTATCTACTCTATACATGGTTTTTAAACTTAGTGATATTTCAAGAGGTCTCTAGCATCCAACAAAAAATCAAAACCAATTTCATGATTATGACTTGTCATTGCTATCACCAGTACTGAAATCACTCAAATAGATCTTGTGGGGCAGTAATTTTCTGTTAATAGCCATTAATTACTAAATCTTTATTTTAATTTCATTATGCTTCTTGGGACAAATCCACCATCATTACTGGTACTTATGAAACTTCCCATATTATTGGGCAGTGGAGTTAGGCTTGTATTGCCCTTTACACTAATCTTTTTATTCTGGAAAACACATTTGTCTTCTCAGAAAAAAAGTAATTGGTTTGTACCATTTCTACCCTTACTTTTAGAACACCAAACAGACATTCGCAGGAGTCAATTGCTGGTTATTTTGGTACTACTGTGCTTCTTATTTTCAAGTAAGGTGGTTAAGATGATTTAGTACTCTAGAGGCATGTCAGGTGAACATTTGAGGATAAAAAAAGACCATACACAATCATATACTGAGTCATAGCAGGTACACAGAACTGATGTTGCATAGATTTTAGAATAAAAATCTGTGAGTAAAGCCTGTGCATGCTTTAGTTTAGACTTTTTAATACTAAAAGCAACTAATAGGTAATATATCTTAGATTACAGTTTGAATATATTGTAGAGTCTAAAATGCTTGAGGAAATACACTTTACATACAACTTAAAAGAAATGGAAAATCCTAGTAGAAATACTTAAATTATAAAAGGACGGTGGACATGAAAGGCCTTTAGCTTAGTTCAAAATAGGAAGTAGAACAAAGGAGACTTTTTTTTTTTTTTCCTGAAATACATAATACTGACTCTCCACTGAGACAGCTAACAGTGTAGAAGAGATTAATAATCTATTTTTCCTTGATATATTCATTACTTTCCTACCTGTGGCCACCACTTGCCTTCTTACAAAAGAAAGACCACAGTAATTAATGCAAAAATTGTGACTAATCAGTGCAACATTATAGCTTCACAAATTTGATGGTTGGACTCGATGATCTCAAAGGTCCTTTCCAACCATGAAGATTCTATGATTCTATGATTGAAACCATAGGAGTATTTGCAACTAGCTTCTATGGCCTCATCCAAGCCACAACAACCCATGATCATCAAAGTTTACAGATTAAAATATTTGTTTAACTGGGAAGCTAGACAGTTGAGCTGGTAAAAATATTTCAACTACATTTCAGTTGTTAAAAGGAAAATACTTCATGGGCAGAAAAAATTAACAACTTAATGCTCAACAAAACTTTAACAAAATTAGTAACATTTTTCAAAGTAAAATAAAATTGTTTCAAGTTAACATTTTTGTATTTTGTATTTTGAAAAAACTATTTAGGACCAATATGGAATTCTATAATTAAAAATTGAATTTTTAATTTCATATAATTTTAGATATAATTTATATAAATTTATGTACATTTTTATATTTTTATAAATTTATATACATTTTAAATTTTATATATACATCATGTATATATAAAATACCTTCTCCTCCTTCAAAAGACTGAAACTTTTCACAGTCTCAATGCAAAATAATAATCCATTTTTCTCTAAAACAGCTAATTCTCTATTGAGTTCCTTTCCTTCATAGAAGTATTACACTCCTGCATGCATTTGTTGTTAGGGATTATGATGTCATCCTGACCATTTAAGGTTAGTTAACACTGAAAATTACTTCTTTGGGAAAAGAAGGAAAAGAAGAGTTGCAAGGGCAACTTGCATGAGTTTAGGTTCATAACTCTTTCCATAACCACAATTTTGCAACTGTATTTATTGAGGTGGATGATCTGGTAAATAAGGTGTGCCTTAGTAGCAAAAAAAATAATTACTAAGCAAAAGGAGTTGATTGTTCTGCAAGTCTCTCTTTAGCAAGTTATTGAAAGTATTGATTTTTTTCAACTACCACAATTTATAGAGCACTTTTCAGGTCCTTTGTCCTTATCATTGTGCCTGAAAGACTAAACTCTAAGTTTAGAAGCTAAAGTCTCAGTGCAGAATAAAAACTGTGAAACATAATTAATTCAAACAGCAAACTAAGAACTGTACTAATACACATTCAGACAAGCCAGATGTACTGAGTTACACTTTATCCCTACATTTTTTAAGGTAAGTATTTAACAGAATGTTTTGGGTTTTGGAGATGGGAGGGAAATGAAGGGAAGAAGATTTAAGGCCTTAATTGCCTCTTAAAATGAACATGCCATGCACTTCAATAGTCCCCACTTCCTCTGGGGTTAAAATAGGTCTATTATAAGCAAAACCTTTTATTACATTCAGTCATATGTCTTCAGAAATTAGTTATGAGATGAACTGTCTTCATGTGTAATAGTCATGCATTTCTCCCTACTTTATACAGTGGCACCTCTGCAAGAAAAAAATTAATTACAGCAAATAGTTTTAATTCAAGGGGAATAATTAAAGGCAGTGTGGGGGAGTGAAAGGAAGATGATGCCATTTTCTAGTTAACTGGAGCATTTAAAGATTCGCTATCCTATTCTTTGAGCTTAATTAAATCTATTAAAATTGGTTGTGAAGCTAATATATTCAAGCTATGAAAAGTGATTAAGATTTTGTAGCTTTTAAACATAAACATTTTCAGATTTCTTCACTTTCACAGAGTAACTTAAATTTGCGATCAGGACGAAAAGGAAGTAAAATTTGGAGTTCATTCCAAATGCCAGCACTGTCAGCAACACTTCACTGTGCTCAGAATCTATTCATGGTAGAAAGCAAAACTTCAAAGCTAAAGAAAACAACCTACACCCTTTACTTAGGAGATTATCAGCAGTACTGCTGTAATACAGCAGTATTGTAGCCAACTACAGCACCTGCTAGACCAGTCTACCGACCTGTGATTATTTTCCCACTTTTCTGTTGTCTGAATTTACTTGAGTTGAGTTCAACACCGTATTCATCTGTGACCACATATTCTGATTTTTCAGCAAGACCATTGTGGCCTCAGAAGCTCTGCTCCCTAAAGAAAGAAATATTCTGTTAATTAAGTATAGCTCTGAATCCTACCTCTATGATACCTAAAAAGGAGACATCTGAGAGGTTTTTTCCAGAGGCAGATATTTGATACATTAGATGATTACTTAATCAGAGGCATCCACTGTGGATACACTTTTAAGTGAGATAGACAAAAGGTTCATCCAGTCAAGAGTCCATTATGAAGTCATAAAACCATAGCTTCCAAAAGAAAGTATAAAGATACTGTAAACAAAGGCTTTTATCTTTTCAACTACACTGGTATTTCAGACTACAGATCAACTGAAAACATCTGCTAAAACAAGATTGTTAAAAAAGAAATATGATTAAAAATATCTGATATGAAATTGACACTCATTTCTGTATCATTTTCCTAATTGATATCTGCCAGATATTGTTTTATCTTCACTAAGTAGTGTCATGTAACTTGTCAAAATGTTGGTGATTTTAGTCTAACGTTAATTAAACATTTTGAATGACTTTTTTTGGATATGGATATTACAGCAAAATTTTTGACAACCACCATATATTCTATACCAATTGCTTATTCATAGAGGACCAGACTTAAATCACTCTTGCAAACACCATATTGCTTTGTTCCAGCAGAAAATAGGGTTTACCTATGGAGAAAGGTTCATGTATTATCTTTGGCTTTCATAACGGGAGCAGTAGGTGTCTGGCAGAACATGCAGAGATATTTCCTGATTTGCCATGTACTCTGGTACATTGCTCAAAAACACACCTAGATGTAGCTGCTCATGTCTTGGACAGGTGTACTCTTTGCTGGGTTAAAAACTGTCTGGCTGTCTGGACCCAAAGAGTGGTGGTGAATGGAGATAAATCCAGTCGGCAGCCGGCCACAAGCGGTGCTCCCCAGGGCTCAGTATTAAATAGGGCTCTGTTTAATATCTTTATCAATGACCTGGATGAGGGAATTGAGTGCACCCTCAGTAAGTTTGCAGACAACACCAAGTCGGGCGGAAGTGTTGATCTGCTTGAGGGTAGGAGGGGTCTGCAGAGGGATCTATAATTTTATAAGCACATATATGAGGATTGTATGTAAAGAAATATGCATATTAACCTGGCAAGTTTGATAAGTCTCATGTAACATAAAGTATACATTTTTTGGTATGACATTACATTTCCATATTGGGAGAATTTTAATTTTTGGACTAAAACAAAATCTAAATTCTTATTTACTTTGCATTACTGATTTTATGCCTATGACATTTTAAACCACATCTATTAGTTTTACTGTTTCAAATTGTTTTCAGGATTTAAAATCACAGTTTGAGACAGATAACAACAAAGGGCAATTTAATATTCTTGAAAATGACCAAATATTAACACTTACAATTAAATAATTCATGGTTGGTTACTGCATAATTATAGCTCAGTAGTACAACAAGTACTTCTGCCTAAATCCATGTCTATATTACTAATGCTCATCTAAAAATCTTGTTTCCCTAAATGCTATAAACAATTTTCCATCCAGACTCATCCACTTGGATGAATACAAACTTAAGTTTATTTCAGTACCATTTGTCATGGGTTATTTCTTTCAGTTTGCAAACTACAAGAACGTGGAAGGAATGTATGCTGTCACCAGTTCAGAATTCTTTTTAAAATGGAAGCCTGAAAATTGATGGAGAGAGAAATGATATCTTAAGAAGTTTTAGGAGCTGCAAACAAAGAAACATTTCCGTATCATCGACTAAAATTCAGTATAGTTTATTCACCTGGCCAGTAGATTTATTTTTGCAGGAGACAAAAGAATGGGTTGTCTTCTTCTTTGGTTAATAAATAAGGGTAAAATTAATATCGGTGTATTACAGGTCTTCTGCACTTAGCAAATGGTGCTTTGTGCTTAAAGCAAAATGCTTAAAGCATTTTGTATGTTAAATTCTACACCATCTTCAAAGAGATATAGCTTATATGTAAGGCCCTTACTAAAAACCATAGTGGCTTTGCACAGATTTTGTTAATTCTGAGATATTCTAGGCCATGTGCCTTGAGAGAAGATTGAAATACTGTGTTTTCTTTCCCTACAGATATACAGTGGTGTTTTGTGATGTAGCTCACTAAAATAATCTCTTTAGGATCTGGATTTGGATACTGAGTCCAGGTTTGAATCTGCACTGCTTTTCAAGTTCGGCAAAATGTCCCCAATTTTATTTTTATTTGTATTCTAGTACAACTGTCTATGGTGTTTCATAAAACATAAATTGTCTGTCTAGCATGAGAATTAAAGAAAAAACATGACGAACACTGTCTCTACTCCAAGAATAAAAATAATCATTTGGGTAACTCAAGATTATTCCTAATGCCTTATTAAGAAAAAAAAAAAAAAGCCAACCAATTATTTTATACGGCACTAACTTCATGGTAAAAATTTGCCCATATGGTTGCAACATTTGAACAACCAGCCAAATCCTGTGCACTTATGTGCACACGTTCTCCTCAGCTTCTAGTCATTCTTTTTCTGTCTGTAGCATTTCCAAGAAATCTATCTGTACATACAGTCACTTCCAAGACTTCAGTATCTAAAAACTGAAACCATTTAGAGCAAACTGCAAATTTTAGATGAGATTACTAAAACAGCTCATATTTAGGGAAGAACCTTAATATACAGTGTTTTTTGGTTCTGAACAGCAGTTCTTTAAACTTAACCCTCAGATGTTCCATATTTTACATAAATCATACAACATGGCATAATACTATTTATTGTAGATGATGGATAAGACGACTACTGTTCACATTCTCCAACTGGTATATGTGAAATCATGCTACCTTTTCAGTGTAACTGATTGTCAGGGCCTGACATTTGTATCACCGTGCCATTCATCTAGAACCGGACAGCCAGCCAACACTCCTAACATGAGATAATGCCTCTGGCATTGCACGTACAGAAATGGTGATTCTTGGAATATAAACCTGCTTTTGAGCTCAATAGCAAGTATCTTGGAAAAAACCCAGAACAGTTTAAGTATGTATGTTAAAAAGTGCACGTTTTAAATCCACTGAAGGCAGAATGTGATTTCTCTGAAAGATCATGAGTAAGTCTCATTTGGTAGTTTCTCCATAGCCCTCTCTCTCCCTCTTGGACTTTACTCCAGGTCCCTTCCAAGACGCCTTTACCTGCTAATCTTGTCTGTTAGCAGCATCTTAGATACACATGGGAATAAAAATTAAACCATTCATGTTGCGCTTCATTAAATAAATAACCCATGATCATGCATTTCATGCCTTCAGTTGCCTGAGATTTTGAGTAATCAATGCAATGGTTAGGCATACTTATGTAATTTGTAGAGCAAACACAGAGTTGGCAAATGATTTATACATTTAAGTTAGGGTGTCCTTAGAGCAGAATCATTTGGGCTGTGGAATGACAAATCACAAGATCCAGAGATTATACCAATTATTTGTGTCTTCACAGTGTATCCTTTTCTAAGCCCACATTAGCACTTGCAGACAGTCCTATAAAGCACTTAAGAAGGTAATGAGGACATACGCTTTATGTTTAATTTGCAGTACTGCTGTTCCTCATGAAAACAATGTGTGACTAACAGTGACATCGTGGAAACTTCTCCTCAATTAAAGATGGACAGACTTTAAGATTTAGCACTAGACAGTAGTGTGCGCGTGGGGGAAAAGTCAAGAACTTCTCACCCTTTAGTCTTGGCACAAATCTGTACTAAACCAAGCTCTGCCAACAGGAAAGTCATAAATATTTATACTGGGGGAAGGGTTATACAGGAGAGGGTGAGTGCAATAAATACCAGTGCCGTTGTCTGTTTCTGTTTCAGGCTCGGATTTCCATTCCTGTCACCCTGCTTCCACAATGATTTGTGGAAAAAACTCCCTTCTTCGCTAGTAGGCAGTTTTCTTAAAATAATACAGACTGTCAGCAGCTAAACAAGCTCAATCAGGGTCAGATGTAGATCCTTTGAAACAATGATGATCACCATCATATCCACTCCTACTAGCTCAGTATTTTTTTCTGATTTTCCTGCCTTTATGAATAAAAATAGCTATATTCTAGTAGCATGGAAAAAAAAAAAAAAAGAATGTATTGTGGTCCCCTTTTCAATGATCATGGACCTGTTTACAGGAGAATTCCATTAATTTAAAGAACAGGTTAAACCAGTGGAAATTTTGTTAAACTTCTGGACTTGGGAAAACACCACAATTTTTTGTTTTCTGTTTATTAGGAAGTTAGGTAAAACATCTTTGCCCTGCTTTTAGCCACAATGCAAAAAGCACCTAGGTGAAAAAATCCTGCCTGATCCTGCCTCTTAGATTTCCAGGCATATCGGCAAAATCCATTCTGGGTGATAAAAGCCTGGATCTGCATGGCCATGAAAAGTCACAAGCCTCAGTTCTCCAGGGATTGTGACCACCACCCTCCTGCGCACTTTCTCGATGCTCCAAGTGCAACGGGAAAATTAATATCTGGCGCTAAGCAGGTACTCTGGCATCAATGAAATGGAAGAGACTTCCTGAGTGCCCTGATGAAAACTGTTTTTTAAAGCAGATTTGATTTGACTCAAATTATATTCAGTTTTTTTGTGTACATTGTTTTCCTTCAAGGTTTTTGTGCAAATCCCAACTTCATTGTTTCAGCTAGGGCTTTTTTCCTCTTTTTTTTTTTTTTTTTTTTTAATAACACAGACAAATAAAGTCTAAATTTATTCATGGGCCTGCAACAGTCAAGTTCCCCTTTCACAATGAGGATTCAGAATAATTTCCTACCTAAAGGATTGTCCTTTTGTCTGTACAATCATTGCTGCCAAGCGTCAGGTCAGATCTATTGACATGAGACAATGGAGAAGGAGCGCACACAAGACACAATGCAAAGCTGAGAGAAAAAGACCTCAAACAAGAGAAAATAATATCTGCTTCTTCTGAAACTCAAGGCTAATGCATTCTGCCGTAGAATTGAACAATAAATTCCTCCCAACCCAACAAAATGCATGTTTTAGAAATCAAAATGAAGCAGATTTAGTATTATTTCATATAGCATCGTTGGGTGCTAGCATGTGGAGACTGCACCTCACTTTCTGTAACCAAGTAAATTAACCAGAGCAATACAGTTGAGCTGGTAGTAAGAAAAAAAAAAAGCATTTAATAACCTTGACACAATCTTATAATCATTAAATTACATGAAAGAGTTAGCTGAATATTCAGCAAAATGCTGTTAATACTAGGTTTAGAACGCATAGCAAATAATGGTTTCTGCCAATATTACCTATGTAAACCTAGTCAATCAGTTAATTACTGAGCGTGTAGAAGATTCCATAACTTATCCTTCCCTTCAGATACTGACAGACTTATGTCTCAGTGAGCAGTGTGACTTACCACTACATATACTCCACGTGTTTTGAATAGCTGGGTGATTGCCTGGTGAACAGCCCGTTTGAGAAACTGCAGATGACACAAACAGAGCACAAAATTGCAAGTCTCATGGAAGAAAAAGGTGCATTAGTAGCTTCCTACCTCAGCTGAAATAATTTCAAATAGACTCCAAATCCATTTGTAAAATACAATGAAGTTTTATAATAAAAAAATTAGAAAACAATACTTACAAAAATGCTTGGGACCCCCTGATCACTCTCCAGTGCTACCAAGTCAGCACAGAGGAATGTTGTGTCTGAAGAGATTCAACATGACCACTCAGCTCCTATACTGCAGTGCCTCTAAATATCGTACTGAAGTAATCATGCTTAATAGACACTTTATGCAAAAGGAGCTTGATGTTTCAGTGTCAGGGGGCAAAAAGAAGCCTGCAAAACTTTTAAAAACCTTTTTTTTTTACCTAAAAAGAAATTTTTCTGCATTTTTTTGGTTAGCTGCCATCTTTCACGTATCACAAGAGATAAGCTTGAGGACCAAAATGCTTTAAGTTTTTGGTTTAGATTCTAGCTAAATTAAATCTCTAATCTCTAGCTGTTTCACATATGTGTGTATGTTTTACCTTCATCAGCAATACCTTTGGGTAGTTTCCATAAAATATATGTAAACTGAAACATCCACTATGTTGCAGGGATGCAGCATTCTAGCTGCATGTCTTGGAGATGTCAATCTTTGTTATTCCAAATTTTACCCACGAAATAAAAAAAATAATCCCCTTTCAAGATTCAGCTCTTTTCACTATCCAATGTACATGCCACCTACTTTCCTTGAACTAAAGACTAAAAACCTTCTGCCTTCACTAGACCAAAGTGCTGATTCCAAATCCCTCTCCCAAGAAAAACACCGCAACCTATACAACCTACCATGTTTTCTTACTTATATGCTTTTAAACATCCAGGTATGCAAGACAGAACTTCTCTGTGTTGCAAACTACTTTCCTCTCTAAGGAAATCCTAGTACAGATCCTAATACAGATCTCTCTATTCAAATTCAGATTTCTAGGGGTTTCATATCAATGAACTTACTAGTTGACAGACAAATGAAAGTGAAATTATTTCAAATGACAATGGAAGCAGCAGTGAGCATAAGGGTATCACAGGGAAGAAACAAACAGTCTCTGACAAATTGCGGCACCACATAAACCTAATTTCCACAGGAATCTATGCTAAAAATAAGCCACCAACCTTACTTGTTTTATCAAATGCAATGTCTTCCTCAAGCATCATCATTATAATTCAGTCTGCCCATGAAACACAAGAAGGTGTTTATAAATTCCTAAGTAAAATGGTGCATGTCCCAAACAGGTAAAATTCAGTGAAAGAGTACAAAGGAAGAATACAGTAAGATATATTAATACTAGGAAAAACACAGAGAAAAACCTTATGTTTAGACAGAGGAACTACACAACTGCTATTTAAGAAGATAATAAATAAGATAGGAACTAGAAGAGTTGGGTAAAGGTCTGAGGATATTGTGGGATCCACAAATATTAAAAGTGATGCTCATACAACCTGTTCTTAGATAAATACAGGAGGTTTGAGGCAACTTGTAGCCCAGGATGTCCCTAGAACAGTGATTTCGAGAAGCTATACATTCTCAGTTTCTTACACCCTTACTTGATCATTTATGGGCAAAGGACAGGAAACTGAGACGGGATAAAATGCAAAGTAACAGTTCTCAGCTGATCTCCATGACTGATTCTGAAATCTTAATGAGTGCTGAGTAATGTCATTGATGCTGTAGAGGGAAGGGTTGTCATCCAGAGGGACCCGTACAGGCTAGAGAGGGGGGCCTGTGTGAACCTCATGAAGTTCAAGAAGGCCAAGTGTAAGGTCTTGCACCTGGGCTGGGGCAAGCCCAAACATGAACACAGGCTGTGGGATGAAGGGATTGAGAGCAGCCCTGAGAAGAATTTGGGGGTGCTGGCTGATGAGAAGCTCAATGTGACCCGGCAATATGCGCTCGCATCCCAGAAAGCCAACCACATCCTGGGCTGCATGAAAACAAGTGTGGCCAACAGGTTAAGGGAGGTGATCCTGACCCTCTACTCTGCTCTGGTGAGACCCCACCCGGAGTACTGTGTCCAGCTCTGGAGCCCTCAGCACAGGAAAGACATGGACCTGCTGGAGCAGGTCCAGAGGAGGGTCACAAAAATGATCAGAGGGATGGAGCACCCTTAGGACAGGCTGAGAGTGTCCAAATAGACACGCATCTACATTACGTTTCCAGCAAAGTACACTGCGGAAGCACTCTAACCTTTCTACAAAGCATTAACAGATTGAAAAAAAAAATTCTTTCAATTGCTAACTATAAAAATAATTTGACATTTTCATTTAAAGAAACTGCAATCTGGGATTTCGGCGAGAAGCAGCATAACAGTCATATGATGTCGGTAAGGGGGAATACATGGGACACTCCTATCCACTTATCTCCTATACACTAAAAATAACCTGAATGCTGTCTATTTTCTTCAAAGAAAAGGTAGGTGTTACAAATTTCTCACCACGTGTCTCACTCCTGTAAAGACATGACAATTTGAAATACAGATTATAACTCAAATTCAGTCACACAATTAGAATTATAAGAATTCAGTACATTTACATTATCTTTTTAAGGCTGAGATTATGTTACTTTGACTTTTAGGGCTTTATGTGTCCTAAGAGTATGGTACCATGACTCTTCAGACTACTGGTACCGGAATACATACTCACATTATCTGTGAACTAATTGCAAGTTTGCAACCTGTCAAAATGGAAATAAATCAAGCAAGAAATCATAGGCTGATAATACAGGCAGCGAGGTGAAGGAACTGGATAAAATGGAGGGAAGGAATAAAAAATTACTAAAAACGATTTGAAAAATAAAGGTGACCCAAGTCCAATAGCATTTTTGAGTAGTAGAAAAAAAATCAGAAAGGTGTGGAGGAAAACCCATGAAGACAATTTGAAATCATGCACTCTCTGACAGTGAATAGCCTTTACCATTTCTCAACATCTAAACACAGCTGCAGTTCTTTGCTAAAGAAAAATATTAGGAGGCTACATTACTGTCAGCTCTCTCATGAAAGAACAAAATAAGACAGAACACCCAAAGCTCCTGCAGCCATTTGATCCTCTACGTCTTCATTATTATCATTATTATTATCAGCCTGACTTTTAAAATCAGACTTAATTCTGCTCAAAGTCTCTCTAGGGTTGAAAAACTGGTCAACAAGTCCTGTTGATATTTTAATAGCACATATGCATCCAGAGTATCATGTAAGGTACGCATGCCCAAAATATTCCCTTCAAAAGGAAAAACTCCATTTAATTTTACAAATCTGACAGAAAGAATGTAAAGGATAGAAAATTTAACTAAGATGCAGAAGAAAGCAGACAGGAGATATGATGGGTAAACTATTTCAGTACAAAGGAAACCTCTATATGAAGCCAAAGAGAAGATAGAAGAGAGCTATCCTTAGCATTGTTTTCCTGTTCAGGGCTTCAACTAATTTGTTAGACTTTTCTGAAGCATTTTTTTTTTTTAAATTGTGAATTATTTTCTAAACTTTTCTGAAGGAGATATTGAATATCTACTAGCAATAGTCAACAAAGAGACCATTCAGAGGATAATGAATTTTATTCGTAAAAGGTTTGTGGTCCAAGCCTGCAAATGCATATCAAATCAAACTCTGTATATAAACAGTTCCCTTGTTTTTACAGGAAACATTCCTACATGCAAGGCGAAACACAAACAGACAAGGACTTCAGGCAGTAGAGCTTTCAGACACTCAAAAACTGACAAAAGCTTATTTTTACAAGAAACTAATTCATCAAAAATAATGGATAATTTTGCAAAGATCAGATAAATCAGCATTTCCTGATGAAGATTATGATGTTGTATTTTCAGTTGGCCATTATTTTTGCATTAGCAAATCCAAGGCAGACTGAAAAGAGAGGCACAATTTATAGTTGATTTTCATACACTGAACTGAAGAAAATGTTAGAAATATTTGACAAAATTTATTATGGTTTTTGAAAAATTTTTACAAGTGATTGTAGCAATGCTCAGTTCCTAGAAATATGCAAGTACATCTAGGCACCTAAGACCGGAACTCTTACATTCGAGAAAAAGCAGTACAGGAAATCTAACAACTAAATTTATTCTTTCTGGTCAGGAAATGGGCCACCATAATTATTTTAAAACTAACTAATTCTTTTCGAGTAGTAAAAAGAGTTGGCACCTGACCATAACTTTAAATATTATGTCTTTCGCTGAGCACTCATTACATTCTCATAATTTAGACTAATGACATTCCTTAGTCTGGACTTAAATTAATGCTTCGGGAGTGTATAAAGTACTTCAGTTATAAACACCTAAATAAATATTACTAAGCCAACACATCAAAAAGCACAGGTGAAGCTAGTTGTGAAGGAATATGGTAGACTGACACTCCGGAATCTCCATGGAGTTAATTTCTTCTTTCAGATCTCAGCTGAGAATCTGTCTTCTCTGAATACTCAACTGAACTCAAAAGTAAAAAGGCATCTGCAAGTCGTCAGAAAATGGATCACCTAAATCCCTCAGAGATTTTCTGGTTTCTGAACTGCATGCACTGAATAATTTTTGAGATTTAACCTTGGCACTACTGAAATAAATGTAAGATTTTTAAATGATTTTTAAATGAACTCATAAATTTTAGACTTCTTCAGTGTTATATATTATTATGTACTCTGATAGACTAATTAATTTTTCATCTGTTTACAGCTTTTTGAAATACAGCATGTATTTTTAAGACTTTCTGAGGCCAAACACTTTAGGAAACAAAAAAAAGTAATTGAAAACTGTTTATGTTCTTAAATTCTACAGGGGGAAAAAAAAATCAATCTAGGGAAATCAGAGGTCAATTTTATAAGACATGATGCATCTCAAAAAAAGGGTTAAACACGCTATTGATTTATTCATACTTTTGTCCTGGGGACAATGAACACAGCAGCAAAACTCATACTACCTTGTACTGCAAAGCAAGTACCACGTGCTGTGTTTCAATCTTCCTCCATTTAGTACCTAAGCAGAGTAAGCATTTTACTAAGTTAATTCCAGACAACCAATATCTAATATGAAGCACATTTGTCTAGCACTCTCATAAAATCCCTAAATGGTAATAAATCACTTTATGCAGTCACATTGCTTTTCATTTTGCTTATAAATGCGAATACAAAAATGTAGCCTGATACATGCATAGTCATTTGTTTTCTTACTCAAACAGTACAGCAATTCCTATGCAAATCTCTATCAATTTCCAAAACTGTATTATGTATGATTTTTGAAGTCACTACTGCAGAAGATCAGAAAGTGAGTGGGAATCAGGATCCACTTGCATTAGATATTGTTGATATTGTACAATGAAGATTCCCATTCTGGGGGGCATACTCCCTGAACTAAAAGATAAGCTTAACTTGTGCAAGAAGAAATTAAACACGATAAAATTAAACATTTTTTTCCAGGACTGTATGATGATATATGGCAGAGAATTATGGTCTAAAAGTCCACCATAGTTCATCACTCTATTGTTAATTCCCCTAGTATTCTCTTTATTTTGTTAAATCAAGACATCAACTTGCTTACACTTAAAGTTTTATTTGAAAAGTCACACACCACAGCCTTCCAGAAATCTAGATAAAGGCATTCTGCTTTCCAGCTAAAGAACTCTAGGTTCTCGGCAAGAGTTTTTATAGGGCTGCAGACTGTTCGACTTGTATCTCAGAGACAAAAATGGCAGAGCTGATACACACAAAGAGGCCACTAGTCTATCCTTTCTTTTTCTATAGTTAGTCTTACCTTATTTTAAAATCATACAGCTTACTCTTTCACCCCACCTTAAAAATAAACCTACCAGGACCAGGCTGGATGGGGCTTTGAGCAGCCTGGTCTAGTGGGCGGTCTCCCTGCCCAGGGTAGGGGGCTGGAACCAGATAATCTTTAAGGTCCCTTCCAACCTGAACCATTCTGTGATTCCATGATTCTAAGACATATTCAGCCAACCCAAGGAGAAAGGTGTCCATAAGCACTAAAGGAAATCAGAAAAGTCTGTGATTAATTTTAGAGTTTACACCACAATATTATCAGTTTGATACCCTTAGCAGTCACAATGTCTGTCCCCAGAAGAAAGTAGCTGTAACTGTAACTCTCACTGGCTCCTGTGCAATTTGAAAGGATCTCTCCGTTCTACAGACTTAGCTTGGTTTATACATCAGTTTGGGACAACCGAAACAGTGATACTTAGCACCACACAGCCTACTGCTGTTACTTGTTTCATAGACAGCAGATTCTGAGGAATAACAGAAATTATTTGTGTAACACCATTCTTTATTGTCTCAAAGGTGATACAATATGGAAAAAAGACAAGTACCAGTCACATGAGAGCTGTTTGGGTAAGCTTGCGTAAGAAACAGAGAAAAACAATATGTAGCACAATGCACTCTTTCCCCATTTATGTTCTACAGAGGGATGGTATTGCTGGAAGTGTATTTAAATAAGAAGACTCATGAATTCAAAAAGGGAATTATTGGTGGGAGAACAAATGCTGTGGAAAGTACAGTAGTAAAACCAACATTTTCAATAGAAAGGCAGAGCACTTGAAATAACGTAAGGAGCAGGAGTAAAGAACAAATGACTGACAAACTGCTGATCTAACAGGTATCCAGTGACAGGACATGCGATAATGGTCCAAACCGCCGTCAGGGAAGGTTCAGGCTTGACATTAGGAACCACTTCTTTACTGAGGGGGTGGTCGCGCAGTGGAACAGAGTTCCTAGAGAGGTGGTCAATGCCCCTGGCCTGTCAGTGTTTAAAAGGCACTTGGACAATGACCTTAATGATACGGTTTAATTTTCGGCCAGCCCTGAAATGGTCGGGCAGTTGGACTAGGTGAATGTTGTAGGTCCTTCCAGATGAAAAATTCTACTCTATTCTATTCTATTCTATTCTAAAAAAAAAGAAAAAAAGAAAAAATAGTCATCTTCATCATGATTACTTAAAAGAAGTAGTTATTTTTCATATAATTGTTAATTATCTAAAGAGAGACACTATGGCACTCTTCAAATAATTCAATGGATATAGTATCCCAAGAGTGACACGAGAAACACTTGACTATGACTTTTCATATAGCAGACAGCTGATCGTTCTGTGTTGACTGTTTAGAAAATATTCCAGTTTTTCCATACACGAGTAACTAGTGTTGTTAAATATATTTAGTCTGACTTTTAGAGTAGACCTAACTAGACATCATCAGGTATTTTCAGAAGTTTCAGGACTGAAATAAAATTCAGATCTTATTAGGGAGGTACAAATTAACAATTTATAATGTGATAACAAATATATTGGGCTCAAGTCAGAAGACTCCATACTCCTTACTTTAGAGAAAAAGATTTAATTTTAGTGGTGGGGTAAGGAACTGCACTAGATCACTTATTCATGGAACATCTACATTATTATTAAGTGAAACTACCAGCACTTTGTTCCTGTCCTCTACTCCAGCTGCAGTTCCACAAAAGTCTAAAGTGCAACTGCTGACTCTCAGGGTATCAGTCCATGTACTGCTTGGCAGATCATGCACTGATCCATTTATGAATGAAAATATAGTTTAATAAAATCATTCACTTTCCACTTCTCAGCATCAAAAAAAAAAAAAGATAGGCTGAGGAATCGCAAAATTTTCATTTTGTGTGTTGAATCTGTTACTTCTCAATTCCTCACAGAATTAAAAAAACTGCCAATGCCTCTATAAAGTCCAAATCTTCAAATTTGCCAAGAACTTCTGCACTTTTCCCTAATGTAGCTGGTTTTGCATAAAAAATTAAGTCTTCTATGCAATGTGTAGGTTTTCTAAACTGGCTCTGGAATATCAAATGCTAGGTAATTTTTTTCTTAATGTATAACCATCTACTGTCTTCCAAACATAAATCTGAAAGTTTCCCTTAAAAATTTGAAAGAAAACATTATTTTTTTCATAAATAGAGAAATGTTCTAAGGAAGGGTTGTAAACATTTCCACTAGTACATCATAATAAAGAAACTACAGATTGTGGCGGTGTGATACAGTCGTGCGACACAGATACAGTTTGTATAAGCTAAGAGCATTTCACAAAGTATAAATGGCACATACATATTTTATTATTCGCAGGAATACACTTCCATTAAGCAGTATTAATGATGTCTTTCTGGATTCTTAAAGTTAAATTAAAAGGCATTTACCCTCCCCTGTATTGCAAAGAAATTTTTCTTATAGGTATTACAAATGAGCAAGATTGACTTTAAGCTACGTTCACAAGTGCGTTATTTTTGTCATGTATGGTTGCTACTTTATTTAATTTCTCTTCTTGCCACATTATTCAGTACAGGTATTCATCATGTTAGGAATTGTCCACGCTGCTGAAGACTAAAACACACACCTCACCATTTACTTAACCTGCTGTGTTTTGAGTCCCTTGTGTTCTCTATTACAATGACAGTCTCCTAATCTATTTAAATCACTGATGCAATTTGTACCTACAGAAAATGGAGAATGTTAAATTCTGCTTCATCTAAATCACTGAAAAGCTAGAACACATTATAACATGATCTCAAACGTCTTCATATAACTGACACAAATGCTTACTGAAATGATTGCTATTTCCTTGCATGAGAGAAAATATGAAAAAGTAGCATTATAAAAACCTTTCAACATTTTATGCAAATACGAACACTTCAGTACAGAAGCAATTATAAGGTAGAATAAATTGGATAGACAATCTCTACTTTTGATAATTCAGGATTTCTTATTAAACTAAGTGCAACTGGCATGAGAGGAATACTAATTTTCCATATTTGAAAGGTGGTGTCCTGAGAAAACTCTGTGGAAGGAAAAATCTTCATACACCTAATTTCTTATGGGTACTGTAGGGGAAAAGATTAACCCTAAACCCCTTCTCATTTGGGAGAAAAATGGTTTCCCAACTGTTTTGAAACTGTAGTTATATTAAATCTGCAAAAACCAACACTGTTTCTCAGGATTTTATAGGCTACATAAGATATGTAAAAAAAGCATGCTCCTTACATTCTAATAATCCAACATTTATTCTGCCCATGGCATACAGATTCATTATTCGTTTTTTACATCTTTTATTCCACCAAATTAGCTTATCTAAGGAAATGCAAATGTAACAGAAATAGAAAATCCAAAAAATACTATCTATCTGCAGCTTCTTCTGTATACTCATCATGCCATCACCTTCCTGCAAAAATGCTTACAAGGTACCACAAAGTCGGGGTTTGAGTCTGGTGAGAAGATTGTTACCATTTTACAATGGGAAAAAAATCACATTTTTGGAAAACTAACTTTAAAATTAGCCTCTGGAAAACAAAGAACTGATTACTGCAATTTCATGAGAGGAAAGTAAAAAAAAAAAGAATCCAGGCCTCCTGTAAATGTAGTAGAACGTAGAAGAATGCTGCAGCTGCAATATTTAACATAGTTCTGGAGGCTTCAGGGAGATGAGATGAAAAATTTCAAACACTACGTACTGTATCTTAGTAATTCAGAAGCCCATTCTGTTTTAATTGCTGACCATCCTGCAGATAAAGACAAGACTAATGTCAGTGTTCAGTTTATGAATTCAGCACCCCATGTAATCAGTATTTTGCATCAAGAAAAAATGCAATCTACAACAAAGTTAGGCCAGAACACTGCCTAAAACATACATTTAATTATTAATCAAGGTTTTCTCTCATCACAGTCAGACTGGTCTTGCTAGAGAGCTTGCATTCTTTGATATTAGGTCTAGAAGGAATTTGAAGTTGAAAAACATAACAGTTAAGAGAGATGGGGACTGCTGCTCTCATTTGTTAACTGCTATAAAAAGCTGCACCACCTTTTCAGAGGACTATATGAAAATGGAGTGTGTATTAAAAAAAATAAAAAATTAATATAGCTGTTGGTGTAAGCCAGATAAGGAAGTCATTGGCTTGTGTATAGACTAGGACTTGGCCTTGCCAGAAAGAGAATGACTTGCTTACGAGTATTACTGCTCTAACATAATGGAAAGACTAGATTTTCATTATTCAGATGTCCTTTTCTCCTCCTGAGTTCAGCTTAACACATTGTTAACAGGCATTTCCTTGTAAGACAGTAACTTCTTGTAAGACGCAGTGATTCCACTGTTGCTGAATGTTAAGTATGCAATATGCCTGAAGTCTGCATTTTCAATGAGAGCAAATGGAGTGCATAAACCAAGACATTACTGCAGCTGTTGATAAGAAGACTGCCAACCTCAGAGTTACAGTCAACATCTTGCCCTTTACTATCTTTTCTGCAAAGGTTACTGACATCTCTTGGGACTTGTTTCGATACAAGTGCTCAACATTTTCTGTAAGCTTAGTCATTTCTATTCTAGTTACTCTGCCATCTGAAGAAATGGCAGGAGAAAGAAACATAGCAAAAGTGTCTAAGCTGTATTTTCACTTATGCCAACCAAAGAGCTACTCCTGACCAAAAAAATCATGCAGACAGCATATCTGAAAAAGGAAATCTGAAAAAGTCTCATTAGTAAGCCAGATGTATTAGTGTCCTGGTTTCAGATAGAATAGTTAATTTTATTTTTACTAGCTGCTGTGTTTTGGATTAAATATGAGAGTGATGTTGATAACCCATAGTGTTTTAGTTGTTGCTAGGTAATGTTTATATCAAGTCAAGAACTTTTTCAGCTTCCCGTAGAAGCTGTGAGAGAGTACAGACACCACAGGCTGACCAAAGGAATATTACATACCACAGACGTCATGCTCAATATAGAAATGGCGGTAGGCCAGGAGGCAGAAACCTGTGATCACTGTTTGTGACAGGATGGGCAATTGATCATCGGGTAGTGAGTAACTGTATTGCATCACTGGGTTTGTATACTATTTTACTGTTATTATTATTTTCCTCTTCCATTATTCTTCTATTAAACTGTCTTCACCTCAACCCACAAATTTGGGTTGTTTGGGTTTTTTTCTCCCTCTTCTCCCTTTCCTACCAGGGGAGGTGCAGGGAAGTGAGTGAATGACTGCCATGTTCCTTGTTGCCAGCTGGGGTTAAACCACAACAATTACAAAAGTTTCAAAACCAGTATTTTTTTAATACCTGCATACTGCAGTGGAAATGCACAGAAGTATCCATTGTCAATCCACACGGTTAATAATGAAGACTAAGAAAATATTAAGGATTTTTTTTTCAAGTCACATTAACTAAAAAAAGAGGAAAAGAATGAAGTTGAGTGAAAAGACCAAACAAGAAAATCCATTTAGCTCTATGTCTAGCAGGTGAGAAAAATACAGTATTTCTCATAAACGCTGAAAAAAGGTATGCAATCCCTTTGCACAGACATTTTTGGTACATATTTTTTCTGCTAAATTCAGAGAAATTATGTGATAAAAATGGTGTAAATTACTCAAAACTTAGGTTCTCAGACAGGTATTTGGATAAAAAGAAGTATTTAGGCTTCTAACTCTTAGAAATAGAGACTGTTTACCTCCAGGTTTCATGTCTGTTATACTTCCACAGTCCTAATGGGAGTCAGAGATCCAGATTATGCTAAAAATTTTGCCCAGATGATGACATTTCTATTTATGATGAACAGATGGGATGGTATTCAACTATTTGTCTTGTCATCCTACCTATCAATAAACCACTACAAAACCCCTTATTCCTCTCCCTTCTTCCTCTGTCAATCATAATGCAAATTTTCATTGAAACTTATGTTGTATTCTTATTACATTTCATTAAAAAAATTTCCCCAAAATTTTTCTTTTCACATATAACCTCTTTTGAAATAGCAAAACTTATTTCAAGGTTGATATCACCATTTTTCTTTTTCATTCGTTTATTTTTAAATATTGTTAGTGACTCCGTTTAGTCCCTGAAAAAGATCACGTCACTAACAAAATACCACTATTTGGGAAAGCTTACATAAACAGACAAGACAGATAAAGGCATTTTCCTATTTTTAAAACAAAGAAATAAAGGAAAGGAAACATTATATATCTTGGCAACAGCTATGGAGGAAATTAAAATTGGGAATTTAATTTAGATCAAATAAATCTTGGGCACATCCTGTAACTGCAAGACAATCTAATCAGCTTTCCTTTCTAAGCACAAAATAGAGAAGAAAAAGAAGCACCCTGATGTTGTCCAAATTGAGAAACTATTGTGTGACACCATATACTCCTGGATTTACCTCCCACCATCTCCAGTAACTACTGGAAACCAGGCTTCCTAGCAAAGTGTCTCCAATAACGAGGGTTTTTTTAATAAAGTATATTTAGTTCTGTATGAAAGTGTATAAAAATGGCTAAAAAAGTTCTTTTCTTCTAACAAGTATGGCTGCATTTCTATCTTTGTAAGGTCTACTGGCAATTGCAAGGCTTTAATTGGAGAATGAAAGAGAACACCTACAGAGCCAGATAATGTAGAGACAACAGTAGTACCAATAACGTCCTCGCATTTTTGATTTTTTGAATAGTTTCCACCACAGACGTTATCATTTTGTTCTTCATTGTTGGACAGATTGCCTGCATGGAGATTCTGCATAGAGGGTCTGAGGAGCAAAATTACTCTGTTTGAGAATACCTATGGCACAGAACACATTGTAACCTCAGTGGCTATCTTACAGGGATCAAGGATTATACTATTCTCCTCATTATTTTCTGTTCCAGCACCATTGGCCAAGGTGCAAGAACAACTCTCTCCTTCCATTAATGAAGGAAAAAAAGTAAAGAAAAGTAACCAAAAATTACTCGTTGCAAAGTTCAAATAAAAGCTACATTCTTTCTTCAAAAACAGACATCAGTCCAAATACCATTTTCCAAGTTCAGGGCACTTCTGACCACAACAAATACCATTGTGTTTGCCAAGAAGAGGAAGAAGAGGAGTACTACGTAGCTTAGATTAGTATTGCATAAGCATAGATTTTCTTATAGAAGGATATACACAATTTTCAGCTTCACATGACAATAAAAAGCAATTTACCCTGTATGTACACCCTTCTCTAGCGACAAGAGTGTACAAAAAGGTTTCCTTCATTAGCTGTTTGTTACCACATCTAATAATAGTATAAATGCACTTACACCTGGAGAAAGAATATTTTATCCAAGCAAAGATCTGTCATGAGTAACATACCTGGTTTCTTCTGATCCTTTCCGTGCATTTTGAATCCATTTGTACTGGTCTTATTTAACACAGAACCAGGCAACAAATTCTTCTTTTCCCTTCAGCAGCTTTTAGACAATGATGTCACCTCTAACAGCTGCTGTGTTTTGTTTAGGCTAAAGGATACCACTTTTCTTTAAGAAGAAATGCTACCTACCTCCAGTCATTCTTGTTCATCGTCTTTGAATCTTCTCCAACCGTCTACTCTGTCCTGTAACTCAGCACTGTAGCTTCACTCCCACTTTCCCAGATTTGAAAAGAATAACCAACATATTTATGTAGTTTTAATTTCTTAATTTAAGCAAACAATGATAAATGAAACACATCCCGCTCTATTTTCATTGAAAGTCCATTTTAATGTCATCTAACTAACACTAATTCAGGACATTTTTCTATACCACATGAAGCAATTTGACCACGTCTACAGGTCATGATATTTCATAAATTCATCATCATGTATTTCTGCATTTGCTTGAATGTCATTTTCAGAGATGTTTTTAGTGATGTCATTCTCTTGTAGTGACTTCAAATGACAGATCAGATTTATCTGAAAAGTTCCAAGCCAGTACCTAAGCATGATTCCTGAAAGAAAATGTCCATTTATGTTTTCTAGCATTTTAACACTTATACAGTCCATCAAGTCTGGGCTGAAACCCAGTGGAACTAGTTAATATCTTGTAAAATAATTAACTTCAGTCATACAGTGTTGCTGTAAATAACGTTGTACGCTGCTTCCACTTGACTTTTGTTTTCATTTATGTAGCCCTACTTGTATTAAGGTCACTACAAACATTTTTGAATTGTACTGGTACTGCAAAAAAAAAAAAAAAAAAAAAATCTGAACGTACCTCCTTGCAGAAACAATAGAAAATCAGTGTGGTCATTAAGCATAGATTTTCTTACAGAAGGATATACACAATTTTCAGCTTCACATGACAATAAAAAGCAATCTACCCCCTATTGTCAGTGAGTTGGATTCTGCCTAGAAATTCTTATTTTATGATCTGCTTCTCATGCAAACAGAGGACTGCAATGCTAAGGTTCTGTATAAGCTGAAGATGCCAGCAAGAAGAAACTCCAGTAGTATACATAAAGCATTTCTACCTAGAGATTATGAACCTGCAGCCGTAATGATGACATGTTTCATAAGAGGTGGTCTCTAGGGAGCTGTATAGTATTGCTTTCACAGATGCTTCATTCAATCAACAGATCGCAATGCTTTAACCTGGCTAACAACTGAGAAGGCTGAAACCCCCCTAGGGTTAAATGGCAGAAGCGTCATTGCTGCAACAATTTACATTTATAAGTCTTGGAAAGGAAATTCTGTCTCCTCAGTGTCAGGTATAAAAGGATCCAAGATTAAATATACTTCAGAGGTTTCCGACTGAAATCAAGTATCTGCACAAGAGTTGCTGAATGAATTTGACGTTTTTTTCCCAGTGTGAGGCAGCATTTATTTTAAAGAAATGTGTTGATACTATAGTAATACACAAGCCACAAGCGCTTTAATTCTCAAGCAACACTGAATATGACATGCACAATGTTCATTAATTTGTCTCGGTATTCTACTTATTTAATAATAAGAAATGTGATAACATAGTTTTAAAAAATATCCTTTAATTTTCCTTCCCAAATGTTGGGAAAAACAGCCCTGCAAAAAGAACAAAAATACTGAATATTCCATTTTGATATTTCCAGCTTGACTAAAAAGTGATGGTTACATACACACTGATCTCACAGTAACATACAGTATGCAATATAAAAAGACTGAAAGTAAACAATAATAATAAAAAGATGTCCAATTTACTTAAGACTAAAATTTTACAATATTCTTTTTTTGTATCTGTAACCTAAAATGATTCCAATGCCAGGAGTGCTTGGATGAAAGAGGATTCAATTTAAATTCAGGCATTATTAATAATACATCTATGGTATGGTAAAGAGTTTCATTTTATAGCATGTTTTCATTAAAAAAAAAAAGAACATGCACAACACCTTAGAGATTATATTGGATTTGCTCTTGGCTGCTGCGTCATGTTGCTATTCTAATTTTCACCTTCAGAAGCAGGCGAAAAATGTTTACACAGAGTCTCTGTAAAGACTTCAGAAGACTCCTCAAAAAATATACATTCTTCAAACCATAATCCAGTAACATTGGGTTTAGGCAAAAAAAAAAAAAATGCTATGGAAAAGTGCGTACAGCACAGGATAGACAACAAGACTAGGACCCAACAGATCTAGCTCCTATTCCTGTCTCTAACCTATGGAAAAGCTGTGAAAAACCTAATTATTTCTCAATGACACTTTTCCTACTTACATTTATTGCTGATTTTGTGCGGATTTGGAAGGATTGCCTCCCAAATATTTGTGTAAAACAAACTCAAAGATCCCTAATGGTGTCTTGGGCCTCCTTGTCACACAGCAATTCAGTACAACCATTAAATCTGTGTGCACACTATAAGCAAATTTCAGCATTAGTTATCGTACTGGTTCCATTTTCTAAAATATCAGCAATGGTTATATCCTGAGTTAAAATGGCACTGTCGATTAATTGCAATATTTATGCAGTAAATGATAACAGTGTTTCCTCACGATAACTACTGTCCAAATAACCGGGCTAAGACATCCACACTGCACGACCATCACATAAAATGAGGTATTGCTTTGCAGAATACATGCAATTTTCATTGCTTATTTTGAAAGATTAGTGCAAGGATTTTTTTCTTCTTTTAATTATTGGATCTATATTTTAAGTGGTGCACGTTCATCAAAAAGAGCACAAGACCGATTTAAATAGTGCCTTGAATGATCCCTTCTTTTCTTGCTTTTTCTTTTTCTCAAATAAACTTCTTGGGTTTTTCTGTTCCAATATTAAAGTCCTTGCTAAGTGATCTTCTGTCCAAGCCAGTAGGCTTGCTTTTTCATATTCTCTTAATTTCACTACCTCTAATAACCTGACTAGAAGTTGGGAGAACTCTTCATATAATAGAGAAGAATTTGCACTATGATTGCTGAAGACAATCTGAAAGAAAGTGAAATTTGCTTTATCAATACCAAAAAAAGAAAAGGATTGGTTAGAGAAGAAATTAAACTAGGGCTTCCATATTTTATTTTATTTTTTCCACAGAGACTAAAACTCCTATAAGAAACATGAAACTGACAAGTGACACCAGAGGGATGAACACATTTAAACATTAGTTTTAGTAGATTGAAATTTATCTTTTAGTTAATGTTAGGAAATAAGATGAGCAGTGGTAATGAAAATACTAATTCTCAGTCATCTGGAGCCATCCAGAAAAATTGGAAAGCAGTACTTTTCTGTAATAAATGATGTGGGTTTTGGAGTCATTAATATACCTCTAAAGTTAACTGTCAACTCTGAAAGTTCACTTAGAAAAATATCTGCAGACTGATTCTCTTTTTCTCAGGGGTACACCAAGCTATACCAGACATAGTATTTCAAACAAAACATAACCAGAGGAAGTTAACACAATGGCACAAAACAATGCCATAGGAGATGGATGAAGGATAACTACATAAGAGTCCCATACAAGATTTTCAAATTTCCAGAAGTCAGCAGCTGAACACCACTGGTATCAATCAGCTCCAGTTGGCCAGCCACATCTAACCAGGACCCAGGAGATGAAGCTTCAGATACCATTCTAGAGAAGCACCTTTGCAAGCCCTCCAGCCCAGTTTTTCTTTAGCTGCATAATTCAATGCACCAAGAGGAGGTGACAAACTGAACTTCCAGGGTAAATAATTTTAGAACAGTCAACATCTAGACATCAGTGTGACTCAGCTTTCCTCTTTTCAAAATTTGGGTCAACTAATTCACTCGAGACCCTCTCTCATCTTCAGTTATAACCTGTGTCTAAATTATTATTTAGAGAGGACTGTTCAGTTGCCTCAACAACTATCAGGATTGCAAAAGACATCTGTACTTTTTGAATGTATACAAAACTTTAACCTTCATGCTAGAATATGACTTTCAGCATAAAACTCCCAAGTGTGTGGATCTATCAATGTTGATTCATTTAAGGTCTTAATAGTTTTTGTCATCTTAATGCTCAGTGGACTGTTTTTGTCGTTTCTTTCAACTATCATGATACTTTGTCAACAGCCATTAGGACATGCCCCAAAACCTCAGGTAAAATACAAAATGCAATTGCCAGCAGCTTCCATAAGTGCACAGCACTGTTGACAGGCAACCCATTAGCAGCAGACTGTCCCTGCTTTCTGGCAGCAGTAGTAAATCCAAGCATCCTGCTGCTTGCAGAGCTTTATCTGAACACACAATGCCAGTGCAGGCTGATCTCTTCAGGACTTTGACAAGTACCCGGAGAGTTTTGCAATTAATATTATTATTATGTACTTTCTGCCAGGAATGCCCTTGAAAGTATGAAATGTTCCCTACTGTATCTGGGACGGAGAAAAACACCGAGGGACAAGGAAGAGAAGCTCATTTGGATAACCAGGGCCTTCTTAAAATGTTAAACTGTGAAGTAGCAAAATCCTTTTGAAGGTAATTAAGCTAGTCATTAGCGGTATTTTAACGACAGCAATTTCAGAGATTTCTGACCAGCGCTGGAAAAAGCAAATAGCCTTGAAACATTCCTCCATGCCTGAGAGATTAAGGGCTGCATTTGCAGTCTGAGCAAGGAATTTAATTATTCTGAGTATCTTGTACTCAAACGTTTGCTACCCGCTCTATCAAGTTGTGAATGGACAACTTAAATTTTTATCTCTTTTGATCTAAGACACGTCTAAATCTAAAGTGGGAACCCATTCACCTGGCCCAACTCTGCACCTATTTCTGGTGCAGCTGTGAAAAAGCACTCCATGACTATTTGATGCATAGCGCTGGAGACACTACCAAGTGGACTTTTAAGGTCGAATGTTTACATAATGTTTTGATTCAAAGTAAAAAAAGAAAAAAACAAAACACAACAACCCCAAAATCCCACAAAGTGCATTAAGTTTCTGCTAGACCATCCTATCCTATTCAAAGTCAGTCCTTAAACATTTTTGATTTTGTGTTGGAGACAAGGCTAAAAGTTAAGCTTAGTCTCCTGTATTAAATTAACTAAACTAAAACAAATAAATCTAATTATTTGAAACTTAGACAAAAACTCAGAGCTTTTGTGAATTTTCGTTATTATTACACTGTTTCTCACCAATGCTAAAAATACCGAGAACAGAGGTAGAACCAGATGGTTTCACAGGAAAGCAGGAATTATTGTATTGTGTCAGAATAATGGTTCATATCTTTACTCTGAGAATGGCCAATACCAGCTGCTTTAATGAAGAGTACAATAAACCCAACAGTAGGTTGTTACTGCTTTTCTTGAATCAGAAACACCACGGAGCCAAGTAATTATTTTTTTTTTCCTCAGCAAATTCTCTGTAATAAACACATTCAGAAACTATAATAACTATTATAAATGGCTGTGCATTTGAGCAAGAAAATGTAATTATTCTTCAGTAATATTTCACATTAGGCTTAGAGATACTCTAATCATCATTAAGTTGCAGAAAAAATGTGCATGAAGGACCCAGGCACAGTGCCCATATTTTTCACAGGATGCCACAAATATCTTGGCTATTCAGTTTTTGTGAAAGCTTGTTTCTTTACATATTTTTAATGTCTTTGGGGATCGCAAGGGAAAGATAAGAAAGGCGGGATAATGCCACTTCTCTATTATCTTTACGCCAAATTGCACATCATCACAAGTTTAGCAACCACCACGTTGGGCAGAAGCACTGGAAATTAAATGTTGTGAACTGAGCTTCTGAATCAGCATCATGATATTCCAAGGTGCTGAGTGAGGCAACCCATCAATTGCAGAAGAAAAATGGTGAGTATCAATTACTTCTGGAACCGAGGCTTAAAAAAAAAAAAAAAAACTCAGAAAAAACCCCGCCATCCTCTCTTAACAGAAAACCAAATCATCCTTTGTATCTTTAGGCAATGTGACCCGCATATGGTCCCATTTTAGAAAACCCAGTTCACTACTTTTGTTCAGCTATTTTTACGTTATTACGTTCTGGTTTTAGGTAGGTATCTCTACGGCATTAACGTTTTTCACTAAAAGATACACAACGGGATGCCTGCAGACCCTGCAACCCACCTGCTGAGACTACTGGCTCCGTCTGTGTGTTTGTGTGTGTGCGCACGTGTGTGCGCATGGCTTGGTGCAGAAAGGCTGTTCAAAAGCTCAGCTGTGCAGGAGCTCAACCTTCCTCACCCTCAAACATTTACTGGGCTTAGAACACCTGCAGAAAAAACTACTCCACGCCGCTGAGCTCCCAGTCAGCAGTACTGTAAACTGACAGCAAATGCTTTGTCTACACAAAGTGAAGATTCAAGACAAGTTTTAACCAAACAGCTGTTTTTTACCTAAACATTATTTATATGGGGTAAACAATCACTTAGCTGACACTTTTGTCCAGGCACATTTAAACCATATGTTGAAGGAAACAGAACAAGCTATACATACATTACGTGTATGTGTCTGTGCATACACACACGTATTTACCCTAGTAAGCAATGCGGTGAAAATCCAAATTCTCCCTGTCCCCCAAACAAAGGGACATCTTATTCAAGCACTGGAGGCTCATACTCTGAATGCAGTACGAAGATGCTACACCTAACTGGTGCACAGCACAGGAAAACGTGTTCATAAATTTCACCTCTTTGCCATAATCATTTCTAAATGGTAAAGCAAGATAGTCATCGTTTGGAGTGGTATCAGTGGTAACATATACCCCCAGAGTGAAAAGATGTTTATGGCAACAAAAGTCTTACATGCTGCCCTTCAAAGCCACCCTGGCAGAAAGGGACATGATTTCTGAGAACTGGTGTGAAGAGTCTTAGCCATTTTTAGAGCCGTTTCATTATGCAGGTGCAAATTACTCTATTTACAAGTGATTGCAGGTAAAACCAGTTGAAGGAGTCAAGCTGTTTTAAATACGACTACTGCTTGACTAAACAAGCCTTGTACAGCACTAATGTTACACACAAATAAATGCAAATATTTTTATGTATTCGACTGACATTTATCTTTGATATAGAAATTCATGAAAATTATCTTACCATACCGCAAAGTGAATTTTGTTTTCATTTTGCTCCTTCAAGTAGATGTGCACATATTGTGCTGTTAAAGAGTTTACCTCTCAAAATCATCTCCAGAAAGTTTCCAAATAAGGAACACAATTTTTTTTTTCTTGAGAACTGAAGCTAGGTACTAGCTCTTAAATTTCTTACACATCATTGCCATCCAGGATCTCCCTTGTCTCTCTACCAACACTAGAGTATGCATGCATTGATAGTTCCAAATGATTCACAAGCCTTTGCAATTCCAATTATATTAGCTTTCGCAGATTTATATTTGATGCATAATTCAATATAGACTGTATAAAATAGCAGGCACGACTACTCAACCAAGGTTGCATAAATATTTCCAGTGAAATATCTTGTTATCAGCTACTTATAACTTGCGCTTAACAGGCTGTCACACAAACTCTTGATCTAGGTCTCACGTCGACAACTGGAACACAACAAATTTGCCCATCTTGTGTACGAATGCGTACACATACTTTGCCCATCTTGTGTACAAATGCGTACACATACTCAGGCTGCCCTGTCCCTGCACATTTGTATGAGGATTCCCACTGCGCAGACCTCCCTCTCTGGTACATATTTCCCCATATTTCAGAGATATGAATAACAGTACAGTCTCAGTAAGGCAGAAAAAACAGAGTCTGAGAAGGGCTGCAAATTTACTGAGGGGAGCATCCTCAGCGCATCCATGCAGAAAACATCATGTAACCTGTGCCATTCCCTGCGCATCACATCACACACGGGCCATCACCTGGCTCCGCAAACTATTGTCCTACTGTTCAGGCTACATGTTTGATACAGAGCTTGTTGCTCTGGATATGATATAGTGTAATTTTGAGCCATGGTAGACATGTTAAGAAGGTAAATCTTAAGAAAACAGAGATTTTGTCCAAAGTAATTGTTTCCTTGATATTATTACTGAGTTCACGCTAGTGAATTCTTTCAGGAACTGTCCTCATTGCTAAGAAAAACGTTAACGCTTGTGTGCTCAAATATACAGAAATATCTTTTATAAATCAGGGATAGCAAGATTAAATGACTGTTTTTTAATTACTATTAACATAAACATAAACAAGTTCTCCCACTGCAATGCACAGTAAAAAATTAAATGCACCTACATTAAGGATACATGGACTATGCCACTGGAGATAATATGATATTCCAGTAAATGTAAAAAAAAATATGAGGAAGAAATATGCACTTGCAATAGAATTTCACCACCATGATGAAACAAAAAAAAGGGGGGGAAAAGGAAAGAAGGATGATTTTTCAATTTTACAAAACTTATGACAAACTTGAGGGAATAAGCAAACTGTTCTTGTAAATACCCTAGTAATCCACAGATGTAGCTGTTCAGAAATCCAATTTATACAAACTGCTTTTTAAAAACACCCCTTTCACAGTGAAGAAGACTGTTTGCATACAGTAGGACTTCATGAATCTTCACAAATTGCTCATCCCATTACCAATTTTCAGTTGTCCTTTTCTTTTTTACCCCCTATCCTGTCCTGGCTAAGGGTCCTAGAATTCAAAGATTTTTTTTCATAGAATTCATAATCTTTCCCAATTTTAAAGATTTCTTCATTTTCCTCTTTATGTTACATAATAAATATGTACACAAAAGTTGCTTCTGCCCTAAGCTACAATGAAGTACTTCAGCAGATAAAGTTTTCTTCTTTTCCGCATGACAGTACAGTTTCTTATCAAGTTTAGCTTTAGGAACATCTAAAACTTGCCCCATACAATAACTCAATAAATCTACATGGTGAAAACACACCCACCTACCCACTCCCCCCACACATACTTCCCCAAAACCAATCCTAATGAACCGAATTCTAGTATGTGTCCACTGTTTCTTATTCTGCTTTGAAGCATGAATGCACACGCATATGCAGCTAATGCCTGCTCCCCATTTCTTCCCTGTGGCCAGTGCCGTTCTACTCTGCCAAGTGATTTTGCCCTTTACTGGGGCTATGTGACATGCATAGTGAGTAATACAAAACCACGTCCTTAGAAAGACACCATGAGCCTGAAAGGAGATGCTTTTCTTGTTTTGGTAGCTTGAACAGGGAAGTGAGAAGAAGAGGAAAGATTTTCTAAGTGGCAGAATGCTGTTCTGCTACTTTTTAGAGGAAAAGTTATGTTTTATATGTGTTCTGGATTCTTCAACTGGCTAATTTTAGTTCATATTCTAAAACAGTTTAAAATATCTTTTAAGGGTCAAAATTAAATCTAAGATTTTTGATTGACCTTATTCAACTGTTGTTTGTATCCTAATTATCAATCTGTAAGAGAACTTACCCTCTGCTTTCTGTTTTGTGTTTAATATTTCAGCAATCCAGAGGATATTTAAAGTTTGGAGAAAACATAACAGTTTTTTGCTGTCCTGGTGGTATAAATGAAGACCCATTTTGTAAAACTCTGGCTCACTAGATACAACACACAGGAAAAAAAATATTTTCTCTTCTTGATAGCGCATCTGCTTCCTACTGACCTCATTAAAAACCTTGCTCCCTTCTGATGGGGCAATATAATTCTTGTACTGTGAAGGATTTTCTCCCCCTACCAGTACCTGAAATTTTTCATTAAAAACACAAGAACCTGGACTAAAAGCAGACAGACTTCAGGGTGTACTTTGCTTGAGGTGAGGTGAGGCGAGGAAGGGCGAGGGAAGGAAAGGAGAGGGGGCAAACTGAAAAGTTTCGTAAGGACTTTAGAGTGAGAAATTGTACGTTCGAAAGACTGTAAAAAGAACACCGCTCTGTCACTTTTTTTACTTAAACATTTTTATTCTGAGGATTCCTCTCACAGTATGCAAGATACTACGAAACAACGATAACTCAGGCCTTGTCAAGTAACCCTTCCCGGTCAACTGGAACCAGCTTATTTGCGGGAGAAACACAAAAACATAAAACACACCAAAAAGCCTTTCATTCCCAGGGGTCAAGCTTGACCTTGATCATACTAGCTGTACATGCTGTTGTTGCACTGGCTATTTTTGCGGAGGACCAACCTCCTTCACAGTCACTTACCTGTGCTTTACTCTGCCCACTCAGTCTTGTGGGAGATGGAAGATGCTACCAATGCAATGGCTGAGCAGCTCACATACACACTTTCCCCACCACCCTCTCATTCAAGCAGCTGTCATTCACCAAGGTAGAAAAACGTCCAATATGTTAATGCTCTAATGACGGGTGAGAGATTGAGGACAGCAATTTCAGCGGTAGCGTAAGAATAGGCGTGCTGCTGTTAACTAGCTTCAGAAGGAGAGCAAAGCACTCATTTGAAGTTTTGCTGTATGCTCCTTCTTTGTTCTCCAAAAATATAACAATTATTCAAAAGGTAGTCAAAGAAATAAACAAAGTTGAAGAGGCCATCACACATTCAAATCTACCCTCAGAAACCTCATATTCTAGTTCCTAAAGGATGAGTTTACTGTTTTCAATCCCGCATAACACAGGAATGACACCTATGGCAGGGCAGTATCTAAAAATGATCGCTGTCTCTAAGCACTATCAATTATATGCAGTCATTTTCAGACTTCCAACAAAACATATGCTGATGAATACAGGAGGATTTTACTCCTCCTCAACTTACCAGTAATAAATGCGCTGCCTGAATTAATCATGTTCTTGTCAGGCAATGAAAAAAAACCAGTAGCTGTCAGTGACTGAGGCCCCTGGAGTGTTAGAAACCACGTGCCGCCTGAGTGTGCTCAGGCACCCAAAGCTATCTTTGGCATCTGGCGTATGAGATGACACACAGAGAGCTGCCTGTTTCAAGTCAATCTCTGTTCCAATAAAACATTTTTGGGATTCCTGGTCTGGACTGCACCAGAAGCTGGGGGCAACACGTGCTATGAAGGAGAGGACAGGTCCCCTGGGTTTGCTGCACTAGAAGAAACCACTAACTGGGTACACAGGGTCTTCATGTCTTACACGGGCCACACTGGAATCCAGACTGAATTTTGTTAATTCCATCCCACTTTGACAGCGACAAGAAATAAATATCTGTCTATATCATGGATCAGATCATGGAATGGATCCTCCTAGAATCTATGCTAAGGCACATGGAGGACAGGGACGTGACTCAAAACAGCCAGCATGGCTTCAGCAAACGCAAGTCTAACCTAGTGGCATTCTGTGATGGAGTGACTACATCAGTGGACAAGGGAAGAGCTAGGGATGTCGTCTATCTGGATTTCTCTAAGGCCTTTAATACGGTCTTCCACAACATCTTCCTCTCTAAATTGGAGAGATACGGATTTGATGGATGGATTGTTCAGTGGATAAGGAGTTGGCTGGATGGTTGCATCCAGAGAGTAGTGGCCAATGGCTCAATGTCTAGATGGAGATCAATGACAAGTGGTGTCCCTCAGGGGTCCATACTGGGACCAGTATTTTTTAATATCTTCATCAATGACATGGACAGTGGGATCAAGTGCACACTCAGGAAGTTTGCCGATGACACCAAACTGAGTGTTGCGGTTGACATGCTGGAGGAATGGGATGCCATCCAGAGGGACCTGGAGAAGATTGAGAAGTGGGCCCGTATGAACCTCATGAGGTTCAACAAGGCCAAATGCAAGGTCCTGCACCTGGGTCAGGGCAACCCCTGCTATCAGCACAGGCTGGGGATGAAGCGACTGAGAGCAGTCTTAAGGAGAGGATGTGTGGGTACTGGTAGATGTAAAGCTGGACAATGTGCTCTCACAGCCCAGAAAGCCAACTGTATCCTGGGCTGCATCAAAAGCAGCATGGCCAGTGGGTCAAGGGAGGTGATTCTGCCCCTCCACTCTGCCCTAGTGAGAGCCCATCTGGAGTATTGCATCCAACTCTGGAGTCCTTAGCACATGAACCTGTTGGAGCAGGTCCAGAGGAGGGCCACAAAAACGATCAGAGGGATGGAGCCCCCTGAGGACAGCCTGAGAGAGTTGGGGTTCTTCAGCCTCGAGAACAGAAGGCTCTGGGGAGACCTTACAGCAGCCTTTAAGTACTTAAAGGGGGCCTACAGAAAAGACGGGGACAAACTTTTCAGTAGGGCCTGTTGTGATAGGACAAGGCGTAATGGTTTTATACTAAAAGACGGTAGATACAGACTAGATAGAAGGAAGGAATTCTTTACAGTGAGGGTGGTGAAACACTGGAACAGGTTGCCCAGAGAGGTGGTTAATGCCCCATCTCTGGAAACACTGAAGGTCTGGTTGGACAGGGCTCTGAGCAACCTGATCTAGTTGAAGATGCCCCTGCTCACCGCAGGGGGGTTGGACTAGATGAACTTTAAAGGTCCCTTCCAACGCAAACTATTCTATGATTCTATATGTAAATACTAAGTGCCTGGATGAAAAACTGGTAAAAATAACATAAAAAACTTTAAGGTAGCATGTAGCATAATATAACACAACATTGCTACTGCTGTACTTCAATTTCTGCCTCTACTTGTACACAAGGATGCCACAGGACAGTATAAAGCAGCATAAAGCCAAAATATTTTTATCTGTTTTTTCTAAACAACACTTTGAGAACAGCATGTGCAAAATGTTACTCAAGACAGGAAAATTGTAAATGCCATATACTAATATTTCCATTTACTATTGTTATTTGAACACATAGTTTTATCAAACATGCTATACTCTAATCAAGATTAAAATACTGAAGCCAGGTATGTCTCAGGTTGGCTTCTGTAATTTAATTTTCTATTCTCCTAATTACCCAGTAATGTAACTTGAAGTTAGGCACCATGACATTTCTTTAAAACAAATCAAATTACATTTAACATTTGTTTATGGTAATCACGATATACTTTACTTCCCAAAGAAGCCAAAATAATCATTGGCAAGGTTGAAACTACTTTATACCCTTAGTCCAATAAAGTATGTGAAGCCTGAAATCAAATGTCAAAGCTGAATTTCCCTCCACAGTATGCATCTCCAAATGATAATTTCTCAAAGGGATTATTAACGTTTAATCCTCTCTAGCAAAAGTGCTCCCCAATTTACTCTTTAATATGCAAACTGACTTGTGATCCTGCTGATATTTCCATAAGAAAGTACACTGAACATTGCTGGCAAGTCTTCAGAAATGGCATCACTCGGCTGGGGAACTAGAGCTGCTCAATGCCTGTGTAGGACACAGCAGTTCAGCTTCACTGTAAGATGTTCCTGCAAAATCATTTAGTACTACTGCTATTTAAATAAAACAGAACTCAAATAATTAAGAATATCGAGGGCTCAAGAGTATGCTCCATTTGGTTGTGGCTGTTCACTTACAATCTTGGGAAGTTATCCTGCAAACCCATCCTACTAGGAATACTGTTGACTGCTGTGATGAAAATCAATTTCAATTTTCCTGTACTGCTCTAGGGATTAATCCTTGTACCAGGTTGTGTCTGTAAAAAACAGAGGGGGCACCAGGGAAAGCAATCTATTTAAACAGAGACATGGAAGTCCACGCTGATTTGCTTTCTAGAAAATAAAGTGACTTTTAAAAAATCACGTTTTGGGTGACTATTAATGAAACATATCATCTGCATTATTTAAACTTTTATTTTAAATTACTTTGGAATATTCAACTTCCTTGCTATCCTTCCCCCAGACATTTCAGTCTCTTCTTCCTTTCACTATGTTAACAAATTGTGTTTGGAAAATAAAGAGGAGGAGGACAAGACCACTGGAGACTTTTTAAGATCAAGAGATCTAAAAGATAAGAGCAACAGGATGAGGATATTACCTTGCATCAACAACTAATGAAGCTACCTTGCCAGTGCTAGACAATTATCTGTGACAGCTGAAAAGTGCTGGGTATCTGGTTTCCTTCTTTCTTCCTTGGTGGCATCTGAGATGACAGAAGGTAATAGAAGATAGCCCAATATATGGATTTTGATTCTCATTCTGGAAGAACATGAGGCTCAGGGAACATGCGTCTAGCCTATGAAAGACAGCATGAGTTTCTGTGCAACTCAGTCTCAACATGCAATACCAAATTCACATCACACTAGGTCAAAGATAAAGTCTTTGTGTGTCACCCTATTCTGAACTACTCCAGAGAGGGAAGCAGCCCTAACAAAGTGCAGCGAAGACTCTGAGGCTCTTTTAAGTCACAGCAGCAGCTGTGACCTGGCCTGCAATTTTGAATACCCTCTTCTACATCCAAACCCACTTTCTTCATAAGGGCTTATATAGAAATATTTGGAAAGAAGATCTGTGGTGGTTTTTTAGAAAGTACTAGGATTATCCATTTCCTGGAGACTCCAAAGAATGTTACTCTGACAGATAATCCAGGGTCTCTTTTTCCTAATATGCTAGGTGTGCCCTTGGGAAGCTAGCTTGTGACATGTGATGTGAAGATGTGAACCCTGCCCAGCAGATAGATACAGTTCCCTTCATCAAAGGTACTCTTGGGATGCAGTTATGCAACGTGGTAAAACTGCCATTGTCTAAATATAGCCTGTGGAAACTGGCCTGGGGAGCTGCCAAATGCATGGCTTGTTAGAGATGTATGACAACTGGAACGATGCCACACAGAAGTCCCAAAGACCACTCGCTGGCCTTCTAAAACAATGTTTTAACAAATTCTTTATTCATATTAATAACTACAAGGGTTCTGATGCTGTTTCAGACTGTTGTCCAACACATACACACACACAAAAGGCTTTTTTTCCCACTTGTATCTCACTGCAAATAATGATGGCACTGCAGAGAAAATGCAATCTGTGCAGAGAAGCAACAGCATCACAGATTAAGTCCTGTATCCTTGCCTCACTCACCAGCAAAACATCTTTAAATGGAAAGTTTTAAACCTTCGGGGATATTAAAATATTTTTCTGAACAGCTGAGCTGCAGAGGTGATGTCAGGACACAGCTGCCATCCTGACATACTAGTTGTGTCGCAGCTTTGGCTTACCTCAAAGGCATCTCCCACTGAGATAAATGATGCTAACTGATGCCATCAATACCACGGAGTATTGCCAACAAAAACCAAAACCCGCAGGGCAAAAGCAGTACCTGCTGGTCATTCACTACCACTTTCTGTAACAAGCTTCCCCACTTCCATCTTGTTTACTTTCGATGCTGTATCTCTTTGCTGCAGGTGACAACAGTGCTACAAAGCATTTCTATTATTACTTTTCCTTAGAATACCAATGCATATTCTGGCAACACAAAAATACTTGTATAAAAGAACACAGTTTCTTCCACTTCCCATTCTCCATTTTTAGGGAGTCAGTTGTAATGAAATGGCAGTTGTAACTAGATTGCTGCAGCAGCGAGATAGAAATGCAAGACTGGCTGAATCTCAACACTCAAGTGCTGAATTCAAGATTTTTTTTGTGAATTGAGATTTTTTGAAGGTTCAGATTCAGACTTTTTGAAGGTTCTTCCTAAATTTAAAGAAAAAATAATTAGCTTTACTGCCCTTTGTGTGCTCAGTTTTCGCACTAAGTGCAGCCCATTTGGTGACTGTTCAACTGAAGTCCAAGGCAGGCATTCTCAGACTACAGACTACAGTTATTTGAAATGGCATACAGCAGCCTTATGAGCGTAATGAAGGTGACGTGTGAAATAACCTCTAATTTCTATGAGCTTATGGTCACTGTAGACATGAGAAGGATTACTCATTAGTGCTCCAATAAATGCAAACTGAGTGCTATGCTATCAACTGGCGGTTGATTACAGCTAATTAGACAACGCACTAAACTGTATTCCCACTGATGAATGAGCACACTGAGAAGCAGAAGTTTAGCTTCTGTGATGCCATTTGCCACTGCATGCCTACACCTTCCTTCTTTTCCAGTTCCTATCCCAAATAATTGTCTGTGACATGGCACCTAAACTAAGCACTTCTCTTTTCCAAAGCCTGAGGCTTCATTAAATTATTTTGCCAGACTATAAAGCTCATATAAACTGTGAGGTCCGTAAGAGGCAGGCACGTGAGGTACACACATTGAGTAAGTTATTTCTCTTCACATTAGGTACCAAGATTCGCTTCCAGTTTTCCTTTGCTGACTTAGTAAGATATGTGGTTCAAGACAAAAAGAACATATCTCTCCTTTTACACCACCTGTTTAATAGTACTGTCCAGTGAGAAATAACACACCAGGATCCCATCTTGCACTACCACCCAATATTTTTGGCATTTTTTCCCTCATTGTGGGCTGTAAGACTCATTTCCCTCTTGCTTCCCTGTAACAGAAAGAACTTGAATGATCTGTTGCAGGTCATGATGGGGATAAATAAGAATTAGTGTTTTTTTCTCCATAAAATGTTATCGTTCTTAGTGAACAAGCGATCTGAAAATCACAGAGATATACTAGGGAGTATCAACCCTCTTCATCATTTATGTCTGCCACCATACTGCAGTAGCAATTACAAGCCTGTTCTTCTGGATTAAAAAAACCAAATTGTATTAAGCTTTTACCTAACCACCTGATGTATAAAATAATCCTACTGAATCAATATGTATAATTAATACACATTCAAGCAAATGATTCATAATATGCACTGGTGTGAATATTAGTGTGAACATTCTTCAGTTTTACCATACAAATTTAATTCAAAATATTCACTTATCGTGAAGGAAAATAAGTTCCATATAGGCCTGATATCACAAAACAATTGCGCTAAATTTCACCTGGTTTTGCTGAAACCAGAGTGAATTTTACTTTATCGCACTCTGTGTACAAGTGAAGTGAAGAGAAGGAAAGGCAAAGGGAAGAGAAAGGAAGCACTGAAGTCAGTTTTGTGGAAACAGCTTTATTTCTGAATATCAGAAATAGAAAGAATAGACAGGAAATGTTTTGTCACAGAGTATTTAAGGGTGCTTTTTCCTGCACGTGCCAGGAAGATATAAGCCCATAATACAGTGGCAAGACTTTGGTGCTCCTGACTGCAAAGCTGAATTAATAATTAGCAAATTCTTTCTCTCATGGACCGTTTATCAGTATTTCTTGACAAAAATCCATTTTATTTTTTTTTCTTGGCAGCTTTTTTTTTGTGTAAAGGTTTTCTACAATGCTACACAATTTACCAAGCCACATTATTTTATAGGCTTGCAAGTTACTGCTGAAATCAGTTGTTACTGATTCAGTTGAACATCGATTGTCTCATATACAGGTTTTAGAAATTATTCTAATTAAATCCCTCCCTTCACTAATGATAGTAGTGATAATATATATGGGACATTAATTCAGCTCAGACTGAGCTACCAGAGAGGCTTTGAGGAGTTTTGGTTCAGATAGATTGATAATGCTGCTGTTTCTTCTGTGGCTTGGACTCTTCAGCAACCTCCTTCTATAACTTGTACAGTTCACTGCTGTACATTCAGCTGTAATTCAGCTGCAGGAAAACAGCTTGGGTTTCCAAGATGCGTAATTTCTAAGTAATGAAACCAGGAATCCCTACCTAACATGGAAAGAGAGGCAAAGGCATATTCAAAAAGGATGCCCTTTGCCTGTAAGTTCAGTTTCAAAACAAACCAGATGAAAACAGAAAATTATGAGCTAATTTTTTAAAAGCTTTCTATCCCATTACTATTATTGTTATTTTGAACTCTGCAGTCAGGATTGAAAACAAAAATTCTTAATCACTTGTTTTTTTCTTTTCAGATATGAATTCTGACATTTTGCACAGCCTCAGAGTAAATTTTAATAATTAATAAATAATTAATAAAATTTAATTTTAATTAATATATAATAAAATATTTCACAGTAAAATATTAGTAGAAGCTAAAAATGCAATGTAAAAGGTAAGTTATTACATCACCATGTAATCATAATGATTGTTTTTCTATCTAATCAGTCTGAATACAAGCAAGCTGGGTATTTAATTCGACTTTGTACGCTCTGCCTTTTTTTTCTTACAAGTGGTGATTAAATAGCAGAATTGCTTCTGTACTTAGAAACTGCACATTTTTAAACCAGGATGAGGGAGTTATAGAAAGCCTAGTAATACAGTAAGTCTCTTAATTAGTTAATACATACATGGCCCTGCGTTCCTCAGGCAGACAGGAAAACCAAATATTAACAGATCTAGAATGACTTTGAGATGTCACCTAGAATCAGGGTGTATGCTTTGCCTTCTGGGAAAAAGACCACTGAGAACTGGAGATACAAACATTCCACAGGCAAACGTAAGTTTTCTCCAGTTTGCATTAAATGGTAACCAGACTTTTGGTGAGCAGACAGTGAATTGCATTTGTTTCTAAGGCACAGATCCACACTTAGAAAATCAAGTATTGATTCTTCTGTGCAATCTCTGATCCACGATTATAGTTTGGGTCTATGGATGCTTGACCAAGTGACTACAAATTTTAGCTATTGAAATGAAATATTTTAACCAAAAGCATTTTGCTTGCTACCCTACACAAAAAAAAAAATAAAAAAAAAATAAAACCACCCCTCAGAAGTGCATGGTTAAAAACTCATTCATGTGCTAGAGAATACTCCATCCATTCTAACTTATCTTTTACCAAGACTATGAGCTAAAGACAGTGGGAATTCAGAGCTAACAGAAAAATACAAACAATAGCATGAAAACCATGACAGAAAGAAACAACTCGAGGTTCAAACTGCAAGTTTAAGTCTGCTGGGTTAGCTCATGGGTAAAAAGGTAAGCAAAGACAAATGACCACGTTTTCTACACAGAAGTAGGCAACTGAAGTCTTCCAGACACATTTTTCTGCACGTTACCTTCTTCTGACTCACTGACCAGAGAATAAAGAATCATAAGGAAATAAATAGCATAAGTTGAGATTGTATGCTTGAGCTCAGGTAACGTATTTTCTTTACAACTGCCCGCTGAAACAGAAACTCCGCAGTTGGAGAGAGGCTCATCTACGTTCTTTACTGCTGCGGGTCAGCATGTAGCTCCAGGAATATAGATCTATACAGTTAGATTCATGAAGGGGAGCAACCTTAGTAATTATTATTCCATCAGAATGGAATAGCTTGAGTCTAAAGGGACTGAGAAAACTGTAGCAAGAAAGAAGCCTCACTTCATCGTCTGGCGTAGATGTGAAAAGCATGAAACAAACCACATCCTGACAGAATGGTCTTTTACATTTCTTTTAAGCTCTCCTTTTACAAAAGGAAGTAAGTACCACACTGCCAGCCATGCTATTACTCTAAGATTTCTCTACTCTGCTCACCTTGTTCATTGACTTATATTTCCAATTTCTTACAAGTCTCCTAACCAATAAAGCTGATGATTAGACCACGTTGTCCTTGATATCCTAAAGAAACTACTGTGCAGGCTAAAAAATACTTCATTTATTTAAAGTCTTTTTTTTTTTTTGAAGCTGAAAACTATGCGGCACTTTCTGGAACCAAAGTTATCCTTTTAAAACCTGCAAGTCATGTGGGTTGTACACAAGTATAACTTAGCAAACAGTTAATTAAAAACATGTGGTGGAAAATTGTGCTCTTATTAAAGATAACACACTGAAAATGGCTAAGCCTGAGTACCAGTAAATCAGTGATTCATCTATCATTGCCCTGGAGTATATTGTATGCTCCTGAGCAGAATGGTAGATGTTGAATAATTTGACGATAAACACCATATTAAATCAATGCCTTATTAAAAGCAGAAAGCACTACAAAAATTACAACGCAGTCTAGCTTGTGGAATTTTTTTCTGGAGAAGTGACAGTTAAGAAATGGTCGTCTGTTTTCAGGATCATGCACTTCCATGGGTTGATGTAAAATGGACGGGGTGCTGAAATACAGTTCTAGTATCCTGCTAAATCTGGCACATACGTTTGACATTTTCTAGACATAGACGCCAAATGATTTACTAGTGTTTATGGGACTGAACGGTACATTTATTTCTTGTATTCACTTACATGTCAAGTACTCATTTGCTCAAGGTCTTCCTTCTGTAACAGTTGCAACCTTTAACTTGGAAATCAACCTAAAACCTACAGCTGACAGTTCCAAAAGAGCACACGGTTCAGTTAAATCTCCTTTTAGGACATATAGGGTATTTTTATCTCAATTTCTAAAAAGAACTGGTCAAGGAGCATAAATAACTTGCACAATGTCATAAAGAAAAGTAGATGTGAATACAGAAGACTTTGTCTAACATTTCTGATGTAGGCTTTTCTACTTATTTAAGAATTTTGGGATCTGTCACTTACTAGTCTCAGTTATGCCTATGTACAGTCTTAAACATAAAAGGCTGAAGGATCACATGATGGAAGTCCACTTCTTTTAAAATATTAATGGTCTATTCTCGATCAAGAACTAATGACATAGATAGACAATCAAGACGGTACACACTGTGGACACTCCTGGTGATTTCACTCCATACTCCATAATACACAATGACAAGAGACTGGACAATTAACAGCGAGAACACCTGAGATGCAGATAATGGATGCTTGAGCAAAACAATAACATGAACGAGCCTGAAGAATTCTCATCAAGAGGCTCTAGAAGCTCAGCTGCTTGGGACATCTATGTTCAACTGAGTAGTGGCGAGGGAGGGGAAGGCGGGGAGTGGCAGTGCCCTGCAAAGAACAAATAACACCAGGAAACTGAGCTAAGAAGTCTTCACAGTGCTTGAGTCAGTAGTAGGAAAATCTGACACAGAAACTTAGTGCCATGTTTATATCGGTTACATACAGAATGCAAACAGTAACTGATTTTGAAAGTAGAGGCTTATACTGCAGACGGTAGAAGGAGTTTCACGTATGAAAAATATCCACTTAGTAAACCACTCGTGCCTGAGTATGACTTGACCACACCTCAGTATTAGAAACTAAACAGACATTATATTAATGAATCAACTCCACCATTAAATACAAGGGCGTAAAGAAGAATGCCTAAATCTTCCTTACATGCAAACCAAACTGTTTGGTTTTTTACATTTTTGTACATTTTTTACATTTACAAACTGTTTGGTTTAATGCCAATATTATGCATTTAGTATCCTTATCAATTTGCAAAAATGTTAAGGAAAATCATTTTTAGGAGGACTGAGGTGACTTTCTGAAGTGCAACATATGCCCATGGGGCATCATCCCATGAATAAATGTAGTCCATGCATTTGGAGCATGTTTGAAAGCATACAGTAAGACAGATCAACAAAATACATGTGACATGAGGTTTGTAGTGGCACATTGACATTTCTTCCATTGTGATATAACAACTGGAATGAGAGATTCTTCAGCTGAAAGTCAATCTTGACATTGTTTTCCCTTCTTGGTTCTGCAGATAACTTCTGTAACAACAAATCTATGTATGCTTTTGACCCTGCTATCTACAATTTCCAATAGCCTGACATGTAAAAAATATTTCTATAGGGACACTGGAAGTCTTTGTTTTAATAACAGGAATCCTTAGTCATTTTAAAAGGTCAAAATTATACAAATACAGTATCCTAGGGACATATGCTTGTGCTTTTCAGCCTTTACGAGCATTTTTGCTAACCTATAAAACTGAAGTAAAAATTTAACTACTTTTTCAAAATATTCCAGCACCCTTTTGTTTAATACATCTGCTTTTCTATAAGGCATCAGTTTCCTCTCCTTCTCATTTTTGGTGTGATCTTAAAAACATGAGATTATTAAGGTTTATTTTGTTAAATAGACTGTGGATGTAGTTGATATGGATGGTTTTACAGTATGAAATGAAAAAGAAGTGGGAACTTAATAGATAGATAAGAAGAACAAAAGTTGGATTATCAAATTACTTAAATCCATTTTCAATTTATCAAAATTCATTTCTGTAATTTAAAAAAAAAAAAGAATCATAGAATTGTTAGGGTTGGAAGGGAGCTTAAAGACCATCTAGTTCAACCCCCCTGCCATGGGTAGGGACATTTACCACTAGACCAGGTTGCTCAGAGCCCCATCCAGCCTGGCCTTAAAAACTTCCAGGGATGGGGCTTTCACCACCTCTCTGGGCAACCTGTTCCAGTGTCGCACCACCCTCCTGGTGAAGAATCACATTCTTCCTTCATTCTCATCTTTTCATAGAAAGTCCTAGCAAAGACAGACTTTTAATATACTTAGCAGCAAAAGTGTGTTTTGATGTATCTCAAACATGTTTTACATTTTCATAAGACTTTCTAATCAGCAGTCATGATAAAGCTTAATATATATACATATATATATGCACACACACACATCCACATATACACTCAGTTTGCCCCACGACAAGCCGTGGGAGCTCTCAGTCCACAGGTGTAAGAAATCAGGAAAGGAAGGCAAGAGACCGGCATGGCTGAGTCAAGACCTGCCGGTTAAACTGAAGGGCAAGAAGGAAATGCGCAGGCAGTGGAAGCAGGGACGGGTATCCTGGGAAGAGTATAGGGACACTGCCTGGGGTGAGGAAGGCCAAGGCGTGTCTGGAGCTGAACTTAGCAAGGGACGCAAACAATAATAAGGGATTCTGTAAGTATTTTAGCCAGAAAAGGAAGGTGGAAGGTCAAAGAAAGCATGCTCCTCCTGATGAACAAGACTGGCAAACTAGTAACAATGGACAAGGAGTAGGCTGAGATACTCAACAAATTTTTTGCCTCAGTCTTCACTGTCAATCTCTCTTCCAACATCTCTTGAGTGAACAGACCTCAAAGTAGGGATTGGGGGACCAAAGTCCCTCCCACTGTAAGAGAAGATCATGTTCGTGACCACCTGAGGAACCTAAACAAACAGAAGTGTATGAGACCTGTTGAGATGCATTCCAGAGTCCTGAGGGAACTGGCTGATGTAGTTGCCAAGCCACTCTCCATATTTGAAAAGTCATGGCAGTCAGCTGAAGTCCCTGGTAACTGGAAAAAGGGAAACATCACACCCATTTTTAAAAAGGGTAAAAAAGAGGACCCTGGGAAGTACCAACCTGTCATCCTCACCTCTGTGGCCAGGAAGATCATGGAACAGATCCTCCTAGAACCTATGCTAAGGCACACGGAGGACAGGGACATGATTCAAGACAGCCAGCATGGCTTCCCTCAGGGCAAATCATGCCTGACTAATCCAGTGGCATTCTATCTTGGTGTGACTACATTGGTCGAGAAGAGAAGAGCTAGGGATGTCGTCTATCTGGATTTCTCTAAGGCCTTTAATACGGTCTTCCACAACATCCTTCTCTCTAAATTGGAGAGGTACACATTTGATGGATGGATTGTACAGTGGATAAGGAATTGGCTGGATGGCTGCATCCAGAGAGTAGTGTTCAACAGCTCAATGTCTAGATGGAGATCAATGACAAGTGGTGTCCCTCAGGGGTCCATACTGGGACCAGTATTGTTTAATATCTTCATCAATGACATGGACAGTGGGATCGAGTGCACACTCAGGAAGTTTGCAGATGACACCAAGCTGAGTGGTGGAATGGGGAGGAGGAATGGGATGCCATCCAGAGGAACATAGACAAGATTGAGAAGTGGGCCTATATGAACCTCATGAGGTTCAACAAGGCCAAATACACAGTCCTGCACCTGGGTCAAGGTGTGTCCTGGGCTGCATCAAAAGAAGCATGGCCAGCAGGTCGAGGGAGGTGATCCTGCCCCTCTGCTCTGGTGAGACCCCACCTGGAGTACTGTGTCCAGCTCTGGAATCATCAGCACAGGAAATACATGGACCTGCTGGAGTGGATCCAGAGGAGGGCAACAAAAAGCACCAGAGGGATGGAACACCTCTGCTACGAGGACAGGCTGAGAGAGTTGGGGTTGTTCTGCCTGGAGAAGAGAAGGCTCTGAGGAGACCTTATAGTGGCCTTTCAGTACTTAAAGAGGGCTTGTAAGAAAGATGGGGACAGACATTTTAGTAGGGCCTGTTGCAGTAGAACATGGGGTAATGGTTTTAAAATTCAGATTAGCTATAAGGAAGAATTTTTTTACAATTAAGGTGGTGAAACACTGGAACAGGTTGCCCAGAGAGGTGGTTAATGCCCCATCTCTGGAAACACTGAAGGTCAGGTTGGATGGGGCTTTGAGCAACCTGATCTAGTTGAAGATGTCCCTGCTCACTGCAGGGAGGTTGGACTAGATGACCTTTAGAGGTCCTTTCCAACGCAAACTATTCTATGATTCTATGATATATAGCAAATATTAAAACACTATTGAAACTGAAAAAGTTCAGCTTTTATATATATTTTCAATTTGTGCAGTGCAGAAGTGACAAATATTTTAAAAATCCTCTAGCTAAAACATATTTATGTCTTAAATTACTTACTAGCAAAGGGAGTGTAAAAAGCAGTAAATCCTAATTAGCCTAGAATGAAGACACCTGCTAGATTCTTTGGCAGATGGCTTAGACAGCAGGGCAACCAAGGATTAAATATTTTTGGTATTTACTTTCAGTCAAATAGGAATGTCCATGAGTTACAACCTTGCACTTCAGACTCAAATTGCTTACCAAAACACGAGCATGTGGAGTTACAGATACTTTTCCTTAGCTTTCGTTTAACTTCCAAAAGCCTAGAGTGTCAGTGACCAAAGCATAGACACAACCTTCCTTCCAAGATTTTAATCAGAGTTCTCAGATACCAATCTACAGCTTTTGCATGACTCCACTTCACCGTTCTGCAAATGGATCTGGCAGTAACACTGCACCACAGATGGAGAGAAATGGAGAAAAAAAAACAACAATCAAGTGAGCCATAGCAATAACTACTGAGAAAAAGAGAGAACATTCTTGAAACAAGATTTTGAGAGGGAGAAGGCAGTCAAGGAGGACAGATTGAGCAGATGTCCTTCAAACGGGCTGTGAAGAGGTTACTTGAGGCATAAGACAATGGTAGCTTCCACTGACGAGACAGGTTGAAATCTGAATTTGAGAGCAGTACTGCATGGAAATTGTAAGAAGGCTGAGTAAATTTTCAACCAAAGAAAATGCTTGGAGAAGGAGGCAACATCTGCATATGGGAAATGCGGAAGAACTAGTATAGACTAGCTACAATGGTGGCAGAAAACAGAGTTAAAGCGATGCAGAGGAGTAAAGACAGACTGCAGAAGCCTTGAGGACAGAGCAGGCAACATGGCCAAAGAGGAGGCGATAAAGGTACTATGGCTGGTATGAAGATGAAAACTGCAGTCATGTCACTTCCACTTGGAAGAATTACATTAAGTTCTCATTTCTAAGTTCTTGTATGAGACATGGCATTGCAAATGCATGTGGGTGAGAGAGCCTGGTTAAAACAGCTCTAAGAAATACTAAGCAGCAGTTGCTTGCCTAACTTTCTAGAAGAGGTAGGATGATAGTCCTGTTCCATCAGTGAGAGCATGAATGGATACAGTCTGCTTGGTAAGAATGACACACTTCAAGGCTATGGAAAAGGAGTAAACAATGCTGAAACAAGTGAGAGGGGTGAACATGGAGATAAAAATGTGCATCAAGAACCACAGGGAGTATTTATGACTAAATCAACGGCGAAAAGGGAGGGAAGCAGCAGAAAGGTTGGGATTGGTAAGTCACAGGAGTGACTGCTGAGAGAAATGAAAAAAGAGAAAATGCCAAGAAAGGAAACAGGGCAAGGTAGAACACAACCAAAAGGATTATTTAGGATTACATATTAAGAATAGTCAAAGTGGGGCTTTAGTAAAATAAGTAAGCCAGGGAGTCAGGCTGCAGTCTCTTCTACGTTTGCCATGAAGAAGACAGTAGTCAGAAAATGGCGTTCAAAAGCAAACAGAAAATGGAGAGTGGGGGGAAAGCAAAAGAGACAACTGCTGTCCAGTCCATTTGCAGATAATCAGACACCTTGAATGGCTGTAAATCATTACAGCTGCATCAGTGTTGATGGAACTGCCCCTTTGTATCATTCAATTCATGGAGCAGGGTCTAGGAAATGCTGGCACAGTTGGCTGGCAGGAAGGCATCCTCATTGACAACTTTTAGAAATACCAGGCAAAAAATCTGGAGGAAAGGTGAAAGATGCAGAAAACTATACTCCAGCAAACAGTTTTCATGGAGGACTGAAAGTGATACTCCAGCTCTAAATCTAGTTTGGACAGATTTTTATCCATCACCATTAAGAAGCATATGCAGAGTCATTTAAGTAAATGTGGCATCGAAAATATTCTGAGTGTTCACTTATACTTGATCTCCAGTAAGATGACATATTCCTCCATGAGATTAGCAAAGGTAATACAGGCACTTTAGAGGTGTACATTACTGATGGACTGGGATATGAGAATGGACACACCACCCTGGTAACAAAGACATTCACCAAAGTTACCGAAAAGATAACTCATTTGAGTGCTGAGAAGGATGACTATATCAACACCAAAGCAACAAGACCATAAACCTAAAACCACCTGCTTGAAAGTTATTTTGAGATGGTTTCCTGAAACTGGGCCTAGTTGGTCACTATGTACACAGTGATGAACAAATTTTGTATCTCTTACTGAAAGAAGGTCCAAAACTCCCTATAAACTAAGCATAACAGAAGATTTGTGATTTAGGACTCAAGGGCCCCGGATTTTTGACAAACAACATGCCCAACTAAGTCAATTGTCAAAATTTGTCAAGCATCAGCTTCTGATCAAACTTCCTCTATTTGAAATGCTTACAGGAACTTGGTGGGATGGACAACGCAGGATGGACTCTTTCTCTTTATGGGCTGGAATGCCTTTATACAGAATATTCTAAGGGTCTCATAATATTTTGTGTATGTAATGACCCACAAATCCTGCAAGCTATTCTCATCTTCATGTAGTGAACCAGGAGACCAAGTAGGGTGAATATTTTCAAACCTGGGCTTCTCAAGTTATGCCTATATTGCCATGATGCATGAACTTGCATGAAAAAGTACGACTGCACACCTTTGCCAATAGCAACTGAGATGAGAATTGTGCAATGGGGCTGCAAATTAATATAAATTTACATAATTAAATACTTAAAGGCTGAAATGCTATGCTATGATTTAAAGGAAAGAAAAAAAATAGTTATGCAATAATTAAATTGATCTGTATTCTAAAACTTGAAAATAACAGGAGACTCCATTAATATGGTTGTAGCTCATCAGAAACATTTGCCAAAAGAAACTAGTTTTGTAAATGTTATTTTCTATAATGAAACAAAATTTTAGTCATTTCAAAAGATTCAGCAGAGAGGCTGTAGGTGACCATATTACCTAAAAAAAAATTTAAGCCAGAGAAGAAAAAAGACTTTAATACACCCCCTTAGGAAGTGAACTTGCAACCTAGTCGTCATAGGGAGACATGTCAGTTAATTAAATAGCACAACTGGCAAATACATGGGTTAGTTGTAGAAATGTACAAATGCTCACTCTGAAAGCTAATTTGTTTCATATGCAATCATGTGAAAGATAAGACAATCATACTGTAGCTGTTTTATAAACAGACATTATATTCTAACCCAGAGCATCTGCTAACCAGTTACACAGTCTAGCAATATAAATAGTTTCTCTCCAGTAAAATTCTTTTTAGTATTTTTTTTTTTCATAAAAGGATCTGGGAAGGAAGGAAAACCTACAAACACAACCTTTAACATAGAGGAGACTGGCTAAAACTGATATGGTATAGTCTTACTAGAGATATCCAAGAATAATTTTGTCAGAATTACAAACTACTTAGCTGTAGTACCACAGGCCTTTCCCATTACAGTAACAGTTTGGTAAGCAAATAAGTCATTATGTTTGTTGAAATCATGTAGAGCTAATGAACATAGCAGCAGATAACATCAAACAAGATGAGCCAGTAGGAGCAAGAAATTAATCTTTCTTTCATTTCTGGAAAACAGTAATACCTTTAACAATTAAAAATGTGTCTAAGAACTTGAGTAATTAGGCTGCAAAAGGCCTTTTAAGTCTATTTGAACAAAAAAATGCAAGGCTACTTTTTGATTTGATAACTTCTATTTTCTTGTACAAATATCTTCCACAATATATTTCTTATGATACAATTGAGCATTTCTCCCAACACTTTCCATTTCTTATTGTATTTCTTAATCACTTTTTTTTTGTCTTTTTTGAAAATGAGCTATATATGAACAGGCATAGAAAAATGGTGGCCCAGTAATGTAAATCAGTATTTTCAGATTTTTAATGACATTCCGTGAGATTTCTGCAGGTACTACTCACTGTCGTGGTTATAACCAACTACCTCCACAGCTAGTCAGATGATGGTTAGATGTTGAGTTAAAAGGCACAGTAGCAGATTATTGTCTTCTGTATGTTGGAAACACAACAGTGGAGAACAACTCTCTGTGTTTGCTTACATATTAACTCACATACTTATAAAAATCTTGTGTGTTCATGCAGAACAGGCATGGTCTTTTTTTATACTAATCATGAGATGAAAAACATGAGGATTTTGAATAACTGCCTATTTTAAAAATATCTAAAAGGACAGAATGAGCATGTATTTTATATAGGTTTCTGTAGGAGACTTCTGTTTATGTATTCCTTCTTGCCAAAAGTGCAATTTAAAAAAGTAGATATTCATCTGCAATTGGGAGCCACAGTATTGCAGAAAAAGGTAGGACGATCTATCATTATGTTTAGATGGAAATACTTGACAAATCCTTCTATCTGTATAATTACAAAGATCCACCCTATATTTTATTGGGCCTTCATTAACACCTTCCTAGTTTTCAGGGGCATGGAAAGGAAGCATATACCTTAACTCAGCAACCCTACAGGTATCCGTTCCTGCTTTCTGCTTCTTAGCAGGTGAACGGATACTGTTTCCTGCTGAAGCTGTTCCATTCTGCAGAACAGGGAAACACTGATGCACTGCAGTCAGCCACAGGAAATAAAACAATGCCATCCAAGATCAGAAATGCAGAAGGGAGCTTAATTTCCCATTTGTGCTTCAAAGATTGTGTTAGTCCTCTCTGTAAAATATACAAGTAATCTTCAGGGCTGTGAAAGGTCGCACATTCCTTTGGACCTCTTTGAATCTTTCAGCCCGTCACTTTTACAACCAGAAAGGACGTCAGGTAAGGAACTATCCCAGGAAATAGGAATATGCAGAACAATGATACAGATCCTGGTGCATCTTCTGAATAAAAGGAGAGGAGGTGGATGGCTGCAGCTGTAATGACTTCAGAAAATTGGTACATGTTGCTTTATATTTTTTGTAGACTCTGAGGCAGAATACAAGCCCGAGGCACCTGTGAGCATCCGTAAAGAAACCTCACCCTGAGAAACCAAGGTGCCCACAGAGGTAAGACATGCCCAGAATTAGGAAGCCATTGGACAAGAGCTTTGGGAATTGCAGTTTTAGACTGAGGTGACTAAACTGCACACGTCTTCACCTCACACAAGCTTCTCTTTAGAGCTGAGACAAAATATGTTAGCTTTTTTAAGAAAATACTACCATGAAAGAGATGGCAAAGACAAAGGTCATACTTTTTTTCAGCCTAGCTTTATTGAAAATATGACCAAAAAAACCCATTTCCTTCTTTTTGATTTCTTCCAAAATACAAGTACAGGTAATAATAAAAAAGTACAGGTAATATCCTTTGGGAGCACACTAATTCTCCTGTGGGATTTCGCTCTACAGAAAGCATTCTTTAAAATGTATCAACAAAGAACTATGAACTGCATTTAAGGCCATTACTCTACTTAATTACTTTTTTTCTCTGGCATTTCAGAGACCCCATAAAGCTAAGGGCAAAAAAAAAAGTTTCATTAAAAATGTTATAAAGAGTAAAATTGCACAGGAGGATGCAGTAGACCAAAAGCATATTAAGCAAGGAAGTAAGTCAGTCCTTTACAACCAGTTAAAGTTCAGCTAAGGCAATGCCTCTGGCATAGCCTGTGCAAAGGATTCCATGTGCCAGCTACAACTGCAGCAGACATGAAGGCAGCTCAATCCATCTTCATTTTATATTAAGAAACTGGACTCCAGGGGATCACCTGACCCAACACCTAGTCCTTTGCTGAAGCGTACTTACCTCCAATATATTTCTTTTCATGAGGATTGGGTTTCTCCTGAAAGGCAGTTGGTTTTTTTGTCTGCATTATCCTAACCAAAAGGACTACTAGAACCACAGGGACAATGCTGCACAATCCAGTTGCCATACACAACGTGCCAGAGTCATGAAACTCACCACATTTGTACTCTGGAGTCTGCTACAATATGTATCTTTCATGGACATCAGAACAATCATGCGTTACCTTGTGCTAGTATTGGGGTTCAAGGGGCATCTCTGTAGTTACTGCCTACCTGACGCAATGGTATTTAAATCATACCACATATCCTTCTCTGTATGTCCCCTTTCTGCATGCTTGCCGTGCAACCTTTTGTCATCCATTAACATTTCAGTAAACCTGGAGCAGTTCAGGTTCACCAAGAGACAGAAAAACAAGAAATCAAGCACTAATTCTTACCTATTCCCTCCACCGTGCTTGAAAAGCTATCAATGGATGTCTGATACTAAAATCCAACTTTTGAAACCTTGTGCTTTTCCCCTGCCAGATTACTTGTTTAAGAGGAAGACAACTACTTCACAAAGTTCTACCTATCTCATAAGAAAAATCAAAAGTTAAGCTAATTCTGGTTAGGTGAAAGCACATTTAATCACAGAACCTAAGAAAAGAACAATATTCAGTGGGGACAACTTCAAAGAATTGTCTGGGAGGAGATACAGAGCTGTAAAATACTGCAAGTAATCGCAGCTCCCACTATGTGACCGTTTTACAGAATAAACTGCAAAATAAAATCAAGGATGGCAACTCAGCTAACAATAAAAATTGAGGGTAATAGTGTAACAGTTTTGAAGACTGTGCAGATTAGATTTAGGCTCCTACTTATGCTAGAGTGCCTTTAGATCTTTTCCCTACCAGAAGTAATTAATTCATGGCCGTGGCTATGGTGTAAGTTCAACAACTTATACCAACCTGTGCTGCCCTGTTTTTGGTTAACTACAAAAACTATGTAGAAATTTCTTTGAGAATGTTTCTTTGAGACTACATATGCCTGCAAAACTACTCGATATGTTTCCTCGTGGGCTTCCTTATTCAAAGGATGCCTGTATGTGTGCCAACCTCATGATGAGACCACTACAAAAATAAGCACCCTTCCTTATGAGATAAACATGCAGGAGTATGTCATGACATGAGAACTGGGACTTAACACTGGACCAGAAACTCTTTGAGATAAGGAAGGGTGTCAAAAAAGGGAGAGAATAACTCAAAGCACAAGAACCATCACAATTAAAAGAGACCTAAGAATCGATGGCATGAAAGACATAAAATTTAATGCAACTGCTAGGTATTTTCCACAATGTCCAGATATTGATTTTCCTTCTACTTCTCTTTTTCAGTCTACTTTTCTGCCTCCCTCCACCAAACTCTTACCGACTGTGAAAATAACTTATGAAATTGATGATTACTCTAGACATTTCTTAATTTAGACTTGAGGAAAGGTTTCCTTTTCTTTCTTAATCTCCATTATAACACTGAAAGCACTACCTTGTTGTTTCTTATGCAGCTATTTGTGTCTATTTTTTAATCTAAAATTAATATGGAATTTTATGCATAAGCTTAGCACGATTGGTTAAAATGGAAACCAAAAGAGAAGCAAACAACAACAACAACAAAGCTTGTTTTTTCCCTGCTTTCCTCCTGCTGCTGCTATTTACACAGTATCTTAAGTTCCTAATAATTAAAAATCATGGTTCAGCTGTCTCTCCCCCTGAGATTAATTTACAAGCAAGTAAACATTCTTTGCTTTCTAGCTATTAAGTTTTAAGAAGACACACAGAACATTTTTTTAAAATTTATTTCTGTATATGTGCTTTTCATTTGCCTTTTTTATTTTTTTTTTTTATAAGAAGAATAAGATTCTGGGGAGGTCCCTGCTGACAGGAAGCTAGCCAACGTTATTCCAATTTACAAGAAGAGTGTGAAGGAAGACCTACAAAACTACAGACCTGGAAAAATTACGTAGAAGATCATACTGGATGCTGTTGAAAGGTATTTAAAGAACAATGCAATCATCAGGCACAGTCAACGCGTTCACAAAGGGAAAGTCCTGTTTAACTATTTTGATATCCTTCTATGCACCCACCTCATGGATGAAGGGAAGGTGGTGGATGTAGATTCTTCTGGATTTTAGTAAGCCTTTTGATACTGTCCCTCATAGCATCCTTTTGGACGAGTTGTCCAACTGTGAGATGAGTAGGTTCACAGTGCACTGGATGAAGAACTGGCCAGATGGCAGGGCTCAAAGGGCTGTAGTGAATGGGGGTACATCTGGCTGGAGACTGGTCACCAGCAGCGTTCCTCAGGGCTCAATTCTAGGGCCAGTCCTGAGTTCTGTTCAAGATTTGTATCAGTTTTTGGGATGCAGAATTCGAATGCCCCATTAGCAATTTTGCTAACGATACAAAACTGGGAGGTGCTGTTGACTCTCCCGAGGGATGAGTGGCCTTGCAGAGGGATCTAAATAGATTGGAGCATTGGGCTATCATCAACAGCGTGAAATTTAACAAACCAAATGCTGGATTCTGCTCCTGGGACGGAGTAATGCCAGGCATAAGTATGAACTGGGAGAGGAGTGGCTGGAGATCGGCCCTGCAGGAAGGGATCAGGGGCTGCTGGTTGGCAGTGGGGTCAGTATGAGCCAGCGGTGTGCCCTGGCAGCCAAGCGGGCAAACCCCATCCTGGGGTGCATCAAACACAGCATAGCCAGCCGGTCAAGAGAGGTGATTGTCCTGCTGTATTCAGCGTTGGTGCGGCCTCATCCTGAGTGCTGTGTGCAGTTCTGGTCTCTAGAATGTAAGAAGGATGTGAAGGTGCTCGAATGCATCAGGAGGAGGGCAACAAAGCTGGTGAAAGACCTGGAAGGCACATCCTGTGCGGAGCAGCTGAGGACTCTGGGTTTGTCTAGTTTGTAGAAAAGGAGGCTGAGGGGCGACCTCATTGCCCTCTACAGCTCCTTGAGGGCTGAGCTCTTCTCTCTGGGATCCAGTGATAGGACGCATGGGAATGGTTCAAAGCTGTGTAAGGGGAGGTTCTGACTGGGCATTAGGAATCATTTCTTTACCAAGAGGGCCGTCAAACACTAGAACAGGCTTCCTAGAGAGGTAATCAATGCCCCCTGCCTGTCAGTGTTTAAGAGACATTTGGGCAATGCCCTTAATAACATGCTATAACTTTTTGGTTGGCCCTGAATTGGTCAGGCAGTCGGACTGGAGGATCATTGTAGGCCCCTTCCAACTGAACTATTCCATTCTCCTCTTCTCTTCTCTTCTCTTCTCTTCTCTTCTCTTCTCTTCTCTTCTCTTCTCTTCTCTTCTCTTCTCTTCTCTTCTCTTTTCTCGTCTCGTCTCGTCTCGTCTCGTCTCGTCTCTCTTCTCCTTCTCCTCCTTTCCTCTTTTCCTCCTCTCTCTTCTCATAGAAGGTCATGCCTAATCACATGATCCAGATGCTGGGATCAATAAGCATCAGATCTCTCTATAAATCGTAACAGTTGGGAACAACAAAGCAATGAAAAGAAGATTAAAAAAAAACATCCGACAGTATTTCTTTCTTATTTTGGACAATTAGAAAATAATAGCCAATGTTTAGGACTAGTCAGTAGCATGTCTACTGCCTTGAAAGCTAACAACTCTTTACTATAGCCACAGCCCTTTCACAAAAGCAGCTGCTGCCTATTCTTTATCTACCTCCTGGCTAGAAGAGGTCCTTCTTTAATGCCTGAGACCCTCTTTATCATTCTGCATTTCTAAAGCAAAAGAGCACCATTGTGATATGTTATTGTAGCCTTTTATATACAAATGCATTGACACACAGAATCCATTGCTAGCAGACTGATAAGTAAAAAAAACCTGGTATTTACAGCTTATTTAGACTGGATTTGTATAATGGAAGAAAGCATCTAAAATGTATGATTCTTTTATTTCCTGATGCTCTCAATAACAGTACTCTTTTTAGATAATTTTATACTTGAACTTGTTTCTAATGCATCTCAAATCCAGCACGTCTCTTTCCAGTTATTCACCTTCTTCCCACACACAAACCATAGCCTCTAGGGTGCCTTCATTTTTCTGGTAGCCTGAATTTGGTTGTAAGATCAACAGCACAGACTTCTCCAGCTGGCTTGAAAAAGCGGTACACCGCACTTACATGGGAACAGCAGAATTAGTCTTCTAGGAAAGATTAATGCAAAAGCCGTCATCCAGCCCAAAGAAGGCACATTTTGCAGTGGTGCTCTGACCACAGTGCAATAACACAGCCAAGAGATGCAAACGCTGCAGAGGAAAGGAGACAATGTTCTGTTAACGGTCTGCCTTGAGATGCAGCAATGGCTGAGAGGAAGCAGGGAGCAGCATGGACAGAAGGCTTACTCCACAGCTATACTACTACGATAAATATTAATAGAAGCAATAATCAGGCTCATTGACTATCAGATTGAAGGGGGGGAAAAAGAAAAGCATCTCTAGCCACCCTTGTCTTTCTCAGCAGCAAAAACCTTCAAGAAAGTTCATGCATCGGTGGTTATAGATGAATCTTATCTCTACAGCATGTGCCTCCAGAAACCCAGAAGTAGAACTCATTTCAAACATGGTTATTATCCTAGAGAAAATATTCTTCATTAAGCGTTACTTTAATATTTCTATGCTTTACAAGATACTGATGCACTATACATTTTGCTCAATTTAAGCAGAACATTTTATAAAACATGGCATTTGTGTTTACTAAGCAATAATTAATAATCAGTGATTCTGGTGAATTGCATCTAAATGGATTCCCATGAAATTTTACTATGTATACATCATGCAGTTACTAATTAACTGGAATTGCAATTTTAATCTGCACAAACAAACATTCAATGCAAAACAATCCCTTGTGTGATCTGCCTTTACCTTGGTATTAACTGAGTTCAGCTCTGATCATGAAAAATGTTACTCACATGAGCAAATCAGATAGTATGAGTACGCCTAACGAAATACAGTCAAGGAAAATGCAGGAACAAGATTCAAAAAAACCTCCCACTATTTCTCCCTTCTATTCTGTTTAAGAATTTAAGCACAGATTCATATTTGCGATGAACAGAATTTACTTTATCAACACATAAAGACAATATTCCTTATCTATGTCTGGGTTTTGGGTTTTCATTCTGTTCAGATTTTCCTGCCTATAAGAGGAAGTTAATACTTCACCTGTTATACACAATAGATGATGCAAATATGGAATTCCACCAAACATCTTTAAACTCCATTGCTTTACTTACAGACTCCAACATAATTATTGAAAATAATTGTGAGATATCTGTCACCTAATACTGTTAAATTCCTAATTCTCCAACGCACGGGAACACCTTCCTTAACATTGATAGTTATTCAGCTGCTCATTCCACATAAAAGATGATCTTACACATTTAAATTCACCTGGGACCTTGCCATTAAACTGATCGGAATGAAGAACTTCAGGTTACAATCTTCTTGTCTTCAAGTGCAACATATTACATGCTATTTGAGTGCTTTTACTGAATACCAAGGTGGCATGAAATGGACATTAGTATGCGTTTGTCTTGAGAATGGAAAAGTCTGGGTCTGAATAGTCAAAACACCTTTGTAGTTAAGAAAGTTCTACTGATGCACTATCAACGTGTGATGCAGCTGATGACTATTTCACAGAATAGGCATGTGCCAGACAAGATTTAAAGACTACACATGCAATCTCCACTCTGACACTGGCCAACTACTCAACTGAAAAAATGCACTTCAGCAACTGCAAAATACCTAAGGATTTCATTTTAAAGGTAGATTATTCAGACAGTATGTTAGAAAACATGTTCAGGGCTTGGCATAAGTAAACATCAGGTTTTTGTTTTCTCTTGGTGCAATGCATTATTGATTCTAAATTTGGAATTATTTCATATTTATGTAACACCGTGAAAATGAATATAATTATCTCAAAAACATCTACATATACAATATTTTTTACCTTGCCCTTTTTTTTGTCTTGAAAAAACCCATAGCAAAGGGGTAAAGACAGTAAGAAACAATGTCAATGTACCACCAAAAAAGGCATTTTCAGGTGAGTAAGCAATGATACCACATACGTAAAGACAACATGTTTTGCACAGTTATCTTCTACCAGTTTATCCAGTACAAGAAAGTACAGGCAAGAGAAAACAGTATTTTAGTGCTATTTTAGGATTACAAATCCATCAGATTCTTTTACTTCATCCTTAAAGAAGAAGGCATTTAAGCATTTTAAGAGAGTACTTTTGATATAATAAAGTGCTTAAGTGCCCTGAAAGACAGGGCACACCATGCTCACTGCAGCTGGAACAACTCCATAGAGTCTAATATTTCTGTGTTTTAACTTAACAGGATTTTTGACCTGTACATTAGTGGAAGTAAAAAGAGACCATCAACCCATACAGGACCATGAAGAAAGAAAGACTATGTTTACATTTCTAAATTTAAATGTCTCTGAAGTGTCTACACAGCATCTTGTGTCCATTACTTAAGCTGGTAGGCGCTATATTAAATACAGCTAAAACAATTATCAACATTTCATATTTTAAGTATTTTTTTCTGCTTTAAAAAGATTAATCTATATTCTAGGATTTTTTAAAAAAATGTAATTACTGTAATTACTGTTTTATATTCTATCAGATAGCTTAATAAGTCAATTAAACTTTCAGAATAAAGAAAACTAAGGAAAACATCCTAGATCCTGTACACTACAACACAGTGGCATAAAGAAAATTATACTGACTATTTAGAGTATAAATATTCAGGAGGAAATGTGCATTTCTGGTTATGGTAGTAGACAGACTTATAAAATTAAAATTGAATTCACTGTTGTCTTTTAATCTCCTCTTACACCATTATGCAATGCATTCATTTATCTTCTCTATTTGCTACAGCCTCTTTTCTTTCCTGCAAGGTGTTTAGACTTTTCATTGCTAGATAAATTGGCAATGGAGACGAATGATTTGCCTGTATGACTTCCATATGGCAGAACTGGAAGTTAAAAAATGCATTCTTAGCTCACATATACGCATATGTGCTAAGTGGTGGCATTCAGCATCTTGCCAAAGTGGTTGGCACAGGAACTACCTGTTCACCAAAAATATATTGTATTTTCCATGGAAAACTTTCAGGTCTGTGTCTTAACTCCGAACAATAATAACGGCCTTTATGTCTTTTTAGGCTGGTACATTGAAACAGATGCAGATATATGCAGTACTTCATAAGGCTAAGAAATCATATGTCTAATACTTATGATTTATATTAAGATATAAGTCTAATACTAACGGAGTTAGTTTGAACTTTCCATATGACAAATAAGATTGCATGGAAAAGTACCAGCTATTGACTGGGCACTGAACCACCCCAGGCTTTCGAAGAAACAGACTGAAAACATAAACACCCGCCCCTCCAAAAACACAACAGCTGAGTTCTTGTGGGGACCACACCTCAGTTCCCACATGATATCTGTCTATATCGTAAAGAGTAATAAGAGAGTCAAAGATTTGCAGAATCTGCAGGAAGTTTCCGTTTGCCATGCATTCAAAACTTCACATATTAAAATCAGACATTTCTTTTCCTGCTTATAAAGCAGACAGAAGGCAATTTTCATCTGGCTCAAGAATAAGATGACCCAGAACAGACAGAGGTATGACAATATGTTTGCTCATGGAGTTAAACAAACACATTATAGAACTTTGAAAAAGTCTTTAAGGCATGTAGGGTCAAAAAGGAGCATTTCGCTTTTGTTTTAGTCAAATGACTGTTTCTAGGAGAGACCATTCTTCTGTTTGACTAAAATTTTTGACAGGATGGAACACCGCTGCTAATGCTTTTTGTATCTCACCATAGTAAGCCTTAGCCTAGGACCTCCTGGCTGTCACCAACAGAAACTTAGTAAGCTAAAATCTCTACTAAAAAAAGGAAAGTTCTCTTTCGCTTTTTTCTTTACTTTCAGTATCAAAACATAGAAGCAAATTCAAAATCTTTACAACTTGGCTGCACAATTAAAAATTAAACATGGCTGCACATATAAAACAGTAATCCCACAAAGTAAGGAAACACATGCATATGTACCTATCACAACATTGAGCAGAACTAGAATAGCTTAATATGGTTTCAGTAGGGTTGCTTTTGAGTCAACACTTTGAAAAGATATGCATAATTTTTGAGACAGTGCGAAAAAAGTAGTGGGATACACAGAAATATTTTTTAAAGAAAGAGTATCATTTTAGTAGACATATTACAGAGCTAGACTAGCAGAATTTAAGACATCTCTATTTTTTTGAGCAAAACCAATGGACTAAAGGATACAAAACACATGCATAGGCTCCAGTTTAGGTATCAACCATAAAACAGATATATAGCACTAGATCATAACGAGCTACAGTGCATCAAATCACAACACACTACTTTTCAGGAATATGGAATTTCACTATGCAAGTGAAATTTTTAACTGGGTATGTATCACTACAAGAAAAAAATTCAGGATAGTAACATACGGCAAAAGTTCAAAACTATTAAAGAATAATATAAAAAGCAATTGCTCTTAATATACATAGGTTGTACCTTTCAGTCCACTTGCTGTGAATAGGGATTCACATGAATATATAGACATATATACATTTATATGTATGTGTGTATGTATCTACATTCCCTTTGTATTACCAGTACTCTGGGGAAAAATATATATGCATATATATAAAAGTATATCTATGCATAACAGACATTATAGTCAAAGATTTTACTGCAGAGTACTAATAATACAAAGGGATTTTTTTGTTTCAGCTATTGATATTGGATAAAATTGCTCCCTTGTTCATTTCAGAACTCATGTTCTTTTCCAGTAATAAAGCATGGAGTTCCCCCAGAAAACGTCTCCAAACAACAGGTTGTTTTTTTTTTTTTCATCATGGAGCCTTACTGACTACACTTAACCCAGGATTTAACCCACAATATTGAAACTTATTATAGACTTCATCAGGGCTAGACTGGCATCCTTCTTTTTCAACATCCTTGGCTACATAATAGAAATAAAGATGTCTTTTTAAACAAAACACCCTGACACTTTCTGAAATCAATGACCCTATTGACTAAATAAACAATATTTCATAAAGAGTATAATTTGTCTTAGTGAGTATTTTACTCAGGTAGACTGAAGGTCTATTCTGAAGTTACCACTAAACCCAGCAGGAAAAGAGTCTTCCCAGAAACACTGTGAAAATCAGTACCTGCTCAGCACAACACAGAGTGATTGCTACATTTTTCAATCACAAACATTTACATTTGTTTAGCATTTGCAGAGCTATTCCTAGCAGTCCAAACTATTTACAGATATTACCAAAGTAATGAACTTTACATGAATATATGAAACCATTGCATTAACCAGTACAGCTGCATTACCTGAAGTTGTTTAAAAAGTCAGGGCATAATTGAAAAAGTGCCACACCATCTCGTAGTTAAATACTCTCAGGTTCTACACACAAATGTGGATGCCACACTTTTTGACAGCTCAAGGATTCTAACTTTCCTGAAAAGGCAAAGCAACAGTACTGCTTTTTCCAGTGTTACCGTATTTTACTGTCATCAAGACCTTACAACAAGCCACGTTCCTTTTCAAGTCTCAGCTCCAAAAAACTACAGGCACTAATTGACCATCTCCAGTAAGTAGCAGGCTTTGAGCCCTGCTAGTTAAGCTAGACAGCTTAAAAGTCTTTGCCTTACACATCACAGTCTCAAATACTACAGGACAAATAAAAAGCCACAAATGAACTGACCGTTGATATTTGAGATTTTTTTATTCTTTCCTTTTTGTATTTGTCAACAGAGTTCTGTGTCTTACACCTCCACTCACCCAAAAAAACCCAACCAAACAAAAAAAAACCAAAAAAAACCCCAAACAAAAAACCACCTAAAGCCAATAAACCCCAGATATTTTTTTTTTTTAAAGTAAGATATAAAAGTATAATTCCACTAACAAAAAAAGAATTCACAGGTACATACAGCAGCGGACTGAAGAGACTGATCTCTTTCGTGTGTCTTTCCTGCAAGTAGAAATTTTACTGATGAACATAGGCTTGCAAAATTATACTGAGATTGTTGTACTGTGCAACGGGTGAGACTCTTGTTAGACACAATGCAAACAGGGAATTCAGTGTGTCTGACAAGGATTAGATCACAGAGTCCACAGGGCTAAAGAGACAAAAATACACCGTGGGACAGGGTGACCTTTCCATTTCAATTTTTTACCCAGATGTTTCCTAGCCTGTGAAAATAAGTAAGTCAGTAAACAAATAAATAGGATTATTTCAGACCCTCAGTTTGCGTTGAAGCTGTAACAGCTGCTGGCCTTTTGACTTTTAGTGTGTTGGCAATCTTAGCCTCATCCTTGGAGGATGGCAAGTGGCTGGACCATAACATATGTTGCACATGAAGGAAATAATTTTAAAGTATCACAATCCTGATACTGGGCTGCCACTTTCCTCCAAACTGCCATGTCTCCCCAGAGGTTCACCGGCATAATGGATTCCTTGATATCTTAATTATTCCAGAATTTAAATCTCATCCTTCAGTTTCACAGAATCACACAGAATCACAGAATGGTTCGGGTTGGAAGGGACCTTAAAGATCACCTAGTTCCAACCCCCCTGCCATGGGCAGGGACACCTCCCACTAGACCAGGCTGCTCAGAGCCCCATCCAGCCTGGCCTTGAACACTTCCAGGGATGGGGCATCCACAGCTTCTCTGGGCAACCTGTTCCAGTGCCTCACCACCCTCACAGTAAAGAGTTTCTTCCTGATATCCAATTTAAATCTCCCCTCTTTCAGTTTGAGGCCATTACCCCATGTCCTATCATTACACTCCCTGGTCAAGAGTCCCTCCCCATCCTTCCTGTAGGCCCCCTTCAGGTACTGGAAGGCTGCTATAAGGTCTCCTCGGAGCCTTCTCTTCTTCAGGCTGAACACCCCAACTCTCTCAGACTGTCCTCATAGCATTCATTGGCATCCATCCACTAGCTCCTACAGTTGTTGCACTAGGCCCTAGGAGGTGGGACAAAGGCTTCCTAAATTCACGTGGCCATGTGGCAACAACACAGCAGGTGGCTCATGTTATTCCCTACCACATAAGACTGTATCAGTGGCAGCCAAGGTTTTACTTTATTTATCATTTAGCACTTATTTATTTATTTTGTATAAAAGCTACAATGGAGGTAGTCTGTTATTTAGAACAATGAGATAAGAGTCTATAGAGCCTGACTTTTAATGAACTGAAACAATACTATGAGATTTCTATGAACATTCAGAATTAATCAATGCAGCTCAGTTCTGAACACAAAATATCCAGTATTTGCACTGATACATTTAACAGAGTTTAGAAATCTTTATTTACAATGCAAACTGAGGACAAAGTAACAAAGGGAAATTGAGAAAAAATCATAATCTGATCACAGAAGGAAAAAAAATCTCAAATGACTAAATTCTAACATAGAATAAAACCTATACCTCCATCCCCTCAGTGGAGGTGCTGAACAGCACACAGCCATTAGAAGACTGCTGGTTTACAGTGGAACCGTGCTACAGCATACACGTGAATTCCACACACACACTGATGGAAATCAAAATACACTAAAAAGAGCACCTCATAACTCTTAGGTTTTTTTAGGCCCTCTTTGGTGGTTTAACCTTGTCTAGCAGCCAAAAGCCCACCCAGCCATTCTATCACTCCCCTTCCTCAACAGGACATGGGCAGAAAATACAATAGAAAAGCTCATGGGTGGAGAAAATGACAGATCACTTACCAGTTATGGTTAAGGGCAAAACAGACTTGACTTGGGGAAATCAATTTAATTTATTGCCAATTAATAACAGAGTAGGATAGTGAGAAATAAGAACAAAACCAAAACCACCTTTTCTCCACCCCTCCCTTCTTCCCAGGCACAATTTCACTCCCAGCTCTTCTACCGCCTCCCTTTGAGCAGTGCAGAGGGATGGGGAAGGGGGACTGCCATCCCGTCATAGCACTTTGTGTCTGGCATTCTTGCCTTCTCACACTCTTCCCCTGCTCCAGCGTGGGGGTCTCTCCCACAGGAGGGAGACAGTCCTTCATGAACTGCTCCAACATGGCTTCTTCCCACAGAAAGTCCTTCATGAACTTTCCACAGTCCTTCAGGAACAGACTGCTCCAGCATGGGTCCTCCATGGGGTCACTAGTCCTGACAGAAAATCTGCTCCAGCATGGGCTCCTCTCCATGAGCTACAGCTTCCTTCAGGGTATGTACGCCTGCTACATCATGGGGTCTTCCACAGGCTGCAGGGTGCATATCTAATCCACTGTGGTCCTCCATGGGCTGCAGGTGCACAACCTGATTTACCATGATCTTCTCCAGGGGCTGCAGGGGAATATCTACACCGGTGCTTGAAGCACCTCCTCCCCCTCCTTCTTCAATGACCTTGGTGTCTGCAGAGCTGTTCCTCTCACATATTCTCACTCCTCTCTCCCAGCTGCTGTTGTGCAGCAGTTTTTTACGCTTTCTCAAATATGTTCTCATAGAAGGCACTACCAATGTTGCTCATGGGCTCAGCTTTGGCCAGCGGTGGGCCCATCTTGGAGCTGGTTGGAACATGGGGGGAACTGCTGGTGGCTTCTCACAGAAGCCACCCCTGCAGCTCCTTGCTACCAAAACCTTGCCACAGATACCAAATACACCCTTGAAACAGAAGGAGAAGCCTGAATCTATTTAGTGATACAAAGTGTGATTCTGTAAGTACGAAAAAATACATGAGCAGAAACATGCCTTAAAAAAACTGCGGCTTGTATTTGCAAAGGAAAGTCCTTCTTAATGGCCTGCAGAAGTGGTGTTTCCGCTGCCACAAAACCACAAAGTGACACTGTGCTTTTTAAACGCAGAACAGCAGCAGCCCTGTGAGCAAAGACAACATTTAGTACTAGCTGTGGCATGCAACAGATTATCTACAGGAAGTATCATTCAAACACAATGGTTTGAATTTCAAACTATAGTTTCAAACTATAGTTTTCAATAGTTTTCAAGCTATAGTTTTCAAACTATAGTTTCAAACTATACCAAAATGACAGTGCTACTCTGTGTTCTCAGGAATATGGGGAATAGATGGTTACATCTCCTTACAACGTAGTAAACCTAGTAACCACCTACACACATTTAACCCACCTGATGTGATGGATCTAGTAACAAGGTATTGTCAGCCACTTTCCCAACATACACTAAAAAAGGGGGACCGAATGTGAATTAAATATTGAGATTTCATGGCTATAGGAAAAATAAAATAAATTCAAGCCTCAGAAAAGAAGAACTTTAATTTCAAACCTAGTAGTTCCACAGCTCTGCATCGTGGTCGATGCACTCCAGATGCAGAGAGCAAAGGATCAGAGCAGACCGGAGTATCTTCATTATGGCTCCCAAGAAGCAGTGTGACATCAGACCAAAACTAAAGCAGTTCAGTGTTCAGGGGTCTAGGTTTCCCCATAAAGAAATATATATATTTCTCACAGATATTATTTTATTTTTTTTATATATGTATATATAAAAATTGGAAATAAATATGTATTTCATTCATATATATATGAAAATTCTTTTTTTTAATTAAATATGTCTTACTAAGAACTCCAGGTTTATGACATGCAAATAATTTATGGAAAACAGTGCATTAGCCCTGACAATGACCGCAGAAGAGATGTATGCATCTGATGGTGTTGGGATCTATTCCAACATCTCCCAGTTAATGGATCCTAAGTAGACACAAGGATTACACCACAGAAAGCTTGAGGAAATTGTTCATGATTATACAAAATTATTATACACAATGTATTCTAATTAACCAGAAAACTGGCATAAAAAAGGCTAGGAAAAAGCAACTGTATTAAATATTGGGAATATTATTGGACTATATGATATTACTGGCGTGTATGAAACTACACCTGGGGCGCCGGGGGGGAGTTCATTCGGACCTCTGCTTCTCTTTTTGTAAAGGCACAATTCATTTCTCAAGAAAGTACATCCCAATGTTCCCAATTATTGATGACTTCATCAGATGCCATACCCCACTGTTACCCCTCCTTTTTCTACTCTTTCTTCCACGGGTATTTTTGAAAGTCTCTCATACAGTGTTCAAAAACAAACAAAAAAAGGCCAAATACTGCATCTACTGGAATGACTAAATTGGATGAAGGTTTGAAAACCTTGTACAAGTTTCATGATTCCATCACACTGCAGAGAGCTCAGATAATGAGTAAAAGCCAGCATCTAGAGACTTTTGCCGCTTTGCTTTTTTTTTTCCACACAAAGTTGGTGGAGAAACGGAAACAGTAAAAGACCAGGATGTGTGCAAAATAAGCCACAAGATGAAGTTATTTTAAACCTTGAGTTGATTTGTGCTATCATCTGAGAGACAATGTGCTGCAGGCTAGTGTAATAGCTTGAAGAGCAGTTACTGTGCAACCACTAGGGCAAACACTACACCCCTGAGGAACTGTGCCCCAGGGAACAGGCAGTCAGGTGAGAAGAAGGAATAAAAATGCCACTTCTTGCCAGCAGAGATTTTGTGTGCGCATGCATACACAGGTGCACAAATGAAATGCCGGGAGAGGAAGGGTCCAGCAATACTCCAGGAGAGCACTTCCCTGGAGGAGGGAATTGCTCATGACCATGTATTCACAAAGGTTTTACCAATGATACCAGAGAATATAAAAGCTATCATCACTATCAAAACACATTCGCATTTGCTCTGAAGTGCAGAGTGGTCAGAAGATTTCTGAGAAAGTGTACTAGTAATAGAGCAAATAGAGAATTCCCCTTCAAGTATACCTTTCCAAGAGAATGGCTGCCCCAGCGAGGCACTGCTTGATAAGCTCACTCTCTTATCTAATCTCTCTTGAAACACATTTACAGTTTTGGTCTCTAAAACACCCCTTGGCATTGGTTTGACAATTTCATTTTATGCTCTAATTTAAACAACCAGTTCTTTACGTCTGCTTTAAACTTAATACCGATCATTTAATCTAAAGCCTCTACGTGCATGTCATTCACTGTATTACACAAAAATAGTTCACTATTCACCTTTTCAAAATTAATTGTTATATCTATATCTCTCATGCTTGCCTTCAGACATTAAATTTTTGAAATGAGAAATCCTTATCTATTAATTTTCCTGTACAAACTGTTTTGTCCCTTTATACTTTAATGAAGTAATGGATCCTCTTCCTCATAGTTCTGTAAGGGTTTTTTTGAGGTGGACAACTAAGCAGCAGAGATTTTCATCATAGTGTTACATAATCACAGAGGCTGAAAGGAATTTTCAATTGGCCCAACCCTCATTAAAGCAGGCTGTTTGAGCCCATCCCTCAGGGACTTACCTAGCGAAGTCCTGATCACATCCAGGGATGGAGGTCCTTCAACCTCTCTAGGTCCCTGTTTCAATTTTGGCCCCACCCTTTGTGAAAAATTTCATATTTATCAAGACAGAATTTTTGCGTGTCTCAAATTAAGCTCATCGCATCTTGTCTTGACACTGTGCACTTCAGCCTGACGCCTGGGCAGCAGCACCCTGGCCCTGGAGCTTCCCTTGGGTCGAGGCTTCTGCTGCACTACATGGCACTTCGCCACCACTGTGGTGTAGTCGCCAGCAGATTCTGGGCCGCCCTTACATCCCTCTTGCTGCCATGCTGCTGCAACAACTGCTCCACTATTAAAACTGAACAAATAAAAATTCAGTAAACAAAAAATTGCAAATGAAGTCACAACCTATAGGAAGAAAAAATTAAGCAAAACAAATAACAGCAAAAAAACCCCACTGCAAACCCCGTCTCTTTCCCCAAGGGATGGTATGAGAAGTTTGTCATACTTTGACCAAATATCAGTTTCTGCCACAACAGATTATCAGTGTTGTTTTAAAGCTCACAGTGGAGTAACAGTCAAATGAAGACCATATCCTCCAAAACATTCCCACTGACAATTTAACATAGATAATTAGGAATGATCTTTGATGGAATATGCGTAACGTATGCTGTGTTTTTTGTGTTGGGATGGCAGCAATGCTCCTTTGGCTATTCTGGCATGAGAAACAAGTTCCCACAGAAGAAATAGGATCAACAGGTCATTTTCCTGAATTTTTAGAGAAAGGTCATCATCTACTACAGACTACTATGGGATGTTTCCTAAAGAAACAGTGTGGATACAGAAAATTTTGCTGAATTTGATGCTACAAGTTAATATAAAATTCAAAAAGTTATAAGCAAAGAAGGGGCAAATAATGAGGGGTGAAAACAGAAAGGAGGGAAACAATTAGGGAAAGAAGGTCAATGACAACTTTATAGAGGCTATTCTTACACATTTTTATTAATTATAAAGTGTTCAGCAAAGTTCCATTCAACTTCAAAAGCTGAGAGCTCAGACAAAATTCCAGTTCACCAACACAGGGAGCTTCTAGGGTCCACAGTGCCACCACTGGAAAGCCACTGCTTTTCTGACCAAAACGTCAAGATACCCGTTTGTTTAATGTGAACTTCTAAAGCTTGTTTAATGCAAGCCCCAACTACCAACTGTAGCAGAACCAGTCATCCCTCTGAACAGAACGCTAGTGTGCGAGCTGCACGACTGCACCACCTGTCCACTGAGAAAACTGAGGAAGAGGTGCTCCAAAGATAAAAAGAGCTAAATAACGCAACAGCTCATGCTAGGTGTGATAGCAGCAGTCTGTTGGCAATTTATTGCTGTATAATGAATGCCCAGAATATACTGCAGGCAATGAATCAGAGGCTGAATTTATCAGTTGTTGTCCTAGAAAAGGAAATAAAAATCTGGTATTTTAAGTTCCAAAAAGTAAAAAAAAAAAAAAAATTACGTTCATAAGTATATACTTTCCTCTGAAATATTTGCATCTGTTGATTATCCTAAGTCTCAAAACTTAATTGGCTTTGCTGTATCAAAAAAAGTAATTCTGTCACATTACAGCATTTTACTTAGGAGCCAAGGTCCAGAATGCCATACTTTTGCAAAGTATTTTAACACAGTGGGGTGCTCATATCTCCATAACTTATTTCAAAAAGTTTTATAGCTTAGTGGTATTTTCTGAATTTTGTTTAAATTTTACACTACCACTTTGTACATTTTTATTGCCCTGACACCAGAAATTCTATTAGTCTAGCAGTAAGGAAGCATTTGTACCAACAAAGCAATAAAAAAACCCCAAATATAAAAAAAATCACCAGCCCCCCCCACCAGTCTCTGGCGCTTTGAAATTACATTCAACAAAGCAGTTCTAACATTATCGGAATCTGAACACCATTCTCAAAAGATTATTTCTTTTTTCTTTGTCACTCTGCCAACATAACTGTCTTAACGAAAGAACACGCAAACAACAGGTGGTATTATTTGTTTTGGATGATTATCTGTATCTCTTCAGCGAAACCCTAAAAATCTTTCACACTGGTCTTGACAATATGCAAAAAGAGATCTCTCCAAACTAAACACGGGTCTTCAGTCTTGGGTTTTCTTTCTCCTCAATGGCATTACTTCCCTGATTGTGGCTTTCACAGCAGTGGGACTTACAGTAAACACTAAGTATACTCCTGGTGTCATTACCGGCGAAAAAATCTATGTAACTGAAGAAGAATGACAACCAGTCTCCTCCACTGTTAAGGCATAAACCTAGCAGCATTATTTTGACAGGAACGATTCTGTTATTTTATTACACTGAAGACCAGAATTTAGCCCAATTTGCCAGGGATGAACACTTGACATTAAATCATTCTGCATGACTGTACTGCTATTCACTTTAACTTGCCCCCCCAAACATTAAGTCTATTTGGCAAGGTTAAACACCTTACCCACGAACATAGCCCCAAATGTATGAGGAGACAGAATCCCCAGACAGTGTCAAACGGAGCACTCATTGCTTATCTTTCAAAGGAATCCATTTAAACGTACAGAATTCAGTTATGCACTGTATGACCTGGCAGTGCTAAATCCAGCTCAATTCCTTCTTTAAAAAGCAAGCACTCAGTTTTCAGTTATTGGTTTAACACATCAGTTACCCCTCTGCAAACCTAGCCTTAGCAAATTAATAAGCCTGTGCAAAACCAAGAGCATGTAATGGCAAAGCCTATAACAAAATACAGCATTTAATGCTACTAAATTATTTACACCATGGAAATACGTATTATAATTTTGATTACTACTAGTACAAACATTGACATAAGATGAAACCTGAGGGAGAAGTGGTGTATGACATTTAGTCCACAAAACACAATTGTTTCTTTAACCACATTTAGAAGACTAGGAAACCCTGGATACTTTCAACACTGCTAGGGCATTTAAAAGTGATCTGAAATGCCACGGGTTTAACATTTCCAAACAAACTGTGCAATGCCTGATCTTGGGTGGCCTGGCTCTCAGAAAGGCCTTGACAAATTAAGGCACCTGAGTTCGAATAAGAGGAACAGTGCCCCTTATTCTCTTTTACCGAAGTCCTTTGGTGATGAGAATTCATATAACATATGCCTTGGCTGTATGGACAACATCCCATTTCCCTTTGCGCTGGACCTCCTTCCAGTGTTTCTGAATAAGTTAACCCATCCGTACGTTTTGGCCATGCTATATGGTGATATATATTGAACTACATTTTGCATTTAACATACGCAAGCTGTTATCTCACCAATTCTCAAATTTCCCAAGCAGCGTCTTGCCTGGTAAGCTGTTAAGGAACGTGCATTTTGTCCATTTGGGGCACCCGCTGCTCATGTTCAATTCTGTGATGAGTTAAAACTCCCTCATCTGTCTCAAACGTTGAATTTATGTTTCTAATTGCTTCTTTCCTCTCTTATCCTTTTTATTTTTTGCCAAAACCTTCTTCTTGAGCAGATCATTTCTAGAAAATGTACCATCGGTTCTTGCAGATATCTGGTCATAAGGAACAGAAAAGGCTGTTTTCACTGCCTGACTAATACTTCATGTTCTTAGCTGGTGTGTCAGCAACAAAAGCCCTCCTCTGTGAAAGCAGACAGTGGCCACGCAAGAAGTCGTCTGCGTGAACTCACTTGCATTCACAGTCAGCCCTTTCAAGATCCAGACTCAATGGTGCAAAAACAGAATTAGCCAGTGTCAGCGTTACTACTTCAGAAAAAACTGACCAGGAATTTTAATATGCTAAATATTTTAAAATTAGTGCTTCACTTAATTGTCAACACTTGGTTATACTGTCAGAAAATAGTCTTAATATTGTTCTGAATATTGTTGTCAACACTTGGTTATACTGTCAGAAAATATTCTTAATATTGTTCTGAATATTCTGAATATTATTCTTAATATTGTTCTGAAATGCAAAGCAAAAAGCATGTTTTTTTTTTCCTGTCCTCAGTGCCCACTGATACCTGGTGCGTAAGCAAGTGTGGCATCATATTAGATTTGGCTCTTTGTGTCAGCAAATATTAAGGTAGCAGACAGGACTAGTTCAGAACTGATCTGCTTTACAAGACTTAGAGTGATTCCAAAAAGGAACTTTTCAAGAAAGGGGGAAAAAAATTCTTCCAGTATTCCTCCCAGAGTACTGCTCTTCCCATACCTAATATTTATTCTAAAGACTCACTTTCACTACTCACAGGGAGGACAAAGTATGATTTGAAACCAAAAATTACCAGAACTAAATTTGATTTTCCTGCATTATCATCAGCAGCTAGCAGGATCTTGTTAGCACGTAATTTATTGCATTAAGTTATGAGTGGGGATTTTGCTGGCACTTACATTGTAAACGGGTGAATTATTTATTCCAACACTTTGTTTCTAGTAACTGAAAAAATTGAGTATAATAAGGTATATTTGTAAATTCTGTGAAATTCTCATATGGTGAGAGGAGGAGATATTTCACAGGATGCGTGGGAAGCTCCCAGCAGAAGAAAATGAAAAACATTTTTGCAAAGATTTATTTATAACCAAATTGCTTTTTACCTGAGAAAAGTACAAAGGTGTAATACTTTTATGCACCCATAAAAATGAATTGTTTCTTGACAGAATGTGTGCTACTGACAGCTCATTTTATTACTAGAAGGCTGTAATAGAGCAGGTATACATGGCATTGTAAGATAAATGGAAGGCTGACAGCTGATTTGAGCAACCTCGTTAGCTAATATACTAATATAATAGATTATTTTTCCATAAAGGCCTTGCAAAAAACAAAAAAAAGAAAAAAAAAAGAAAGAACCAAAACCCAAACCCACAAAAAAAAAAAAAAAGAAAAAAAAAGAAAAAAAGTCCAACAGGTCAAACCCAAAATCTATTTTGTTTGATTCCTACCAGGACATTTTCTCTTCCTTCATACTGAAATAAACCCCAGTTTACTTCCAAGACATTTCAATGGAATATTGATGAGTGTGGGCTAATAGCTCCAGATTCAACTCATTCCAAGTGTCAATTATGCCCCAGGATCATTGTCAGTGTTTGCCTAATAATTTTTAGTTGCTTTGCCTTTGCTTGTTTTACTGTGGAATTTTTCGTCTCTTACTATACTGGAAGCTTCTCTGCTCTGCAGCCTTGGTGCTGCCATGCTGCTAGCAGCACCTAACATTTTTTTCTACAACAGAGACAAGGAAATAAACTGTATTGAGGAGCCTGTATTCTTCCCTCTCTGCTTGGAACGCGGTAGCTGAAATGCTCTCCTAGCTTTACACTACGCATTGCAGTTTGGCAGACTTTCTCTCCACTGCAGGGGAGCCAAAGAAAAATGGCATCCAAGGATGCAAGGATGGCTAGGAACAGGGTGAATGAATATACGCCAGCCTCCAGTGCAGCTTTACAGTCAGAGTATTGGCCAACAGTGGAGTCAGACCAGCAGAAGCAAGAGGAGATCTGCCAGAAAGCCAGATGAGAACCCAGATGTCATTGCTGGGGAAAAAAAACCACACCAACAACAACCCCCCACACGCACATTTCCGAGCTTCGTATGTGGACAACAGAGTTGCCAATTTATCACTTTAGCTGTCACAGGAACTGACTTGAAATGCTAGATCATTCATAACAGATTGATAAAGTTTAGTTCTCTGATAAACAGTAATAAAACATGGCAGAGGACTATGAGTTAAACTGAAGAAACGAGACAACATTGATTTACATTACACAAATTAGATTTTTGTGATTCTCTGTCTGGACGCATTAGTATCAGACTATAACAGGTATAGACCATAAATACCACTGTATTCATTGTAATGTTTAGAAGTCAGTGCTTTACTTCCAGTATATTTTTTAAACAATATCTGAACTGGGTTATTTTGTTTTTACTGTATACTGCAATGTATACTGCAAACAGAGTAGGATGGATGGAACATTCTTTGAAATCTCACTGGCTTCCAAGCACTCTTGATTATGTCTACAAATTTACATTTAATAATACACAAATAAATGCCCACCTTAAATTTTCAACGCTAGTGTTGCAGTCAAAAAAACCTTCAAAGATATGAACTGCCCCAATGAACATTGCTGTCAGAAATATTTTATTCTTTCCACACCAAAATTAGCACTCTTTGTCAAAATGGCATCTGCTCATGTTAAGTTTATTAAAAATTTTATTTGCTATAAATTCACTATAAGTATCAGCAAAACTCAGTGGGGACTGCCTTTTTTATGCCATATTATGAAGTATTCTATTCAGCCAATGGTAGAGACACTTCAGTCACCACTGGACAATAAATACATTTTCCCCTTAATTTCTTTCTCTTATGCCATATGTATCTCCAAATAAGATTCCCATACACACTGCTACCAGGTATAATTTTTTATGCCCTCCCTTCAATACATTTAAACGTAATCTTTACCCTTGTTTTCTGCAATGTCAAACTGAGGTAGCTATGGAAGCTTAGAACTAAAGAAACAGCAAAGTATGTGCGTGTTACAAGGGACTACTACAAGGGTCCTGTCATTTACGATAAGGGGGCATTTTTTATCAAAGATAAGGGCAATGCAACATTTGAGTCTTTAGTATAACTACAACATAGCTCTTTCTGGTTTAGAGTTGCGTAGTGCCTACCACTACCAGAGACATTCAGGGTCTTCAATGTGAATTTAGAAGCAAAGTCAAATTCTTTTAGAAATTAAATAAAATTACTAGGAACAGTACACCTGCTTCCATCAGGACATTCCAGCAGGCTCTGTACTGCAGCTGAATTTTCTCAAAGTGAACCCTCTTTGATCGAAGGGTGGAGGATTAGCAGCTGATCTAAAACGAAGCCGTTAGGTAATGCTCCATGACTCTTCTGATCTGTGTGGGCTGACCTGCATTTCGATGTACAGCTCCAGTAAGGTCAGTTAATTTCTTCAGAAGCACAGGAGTTCACACCTACAGATTAAGTTCTAAAACTCTCTGGTGAGTCGAGAAGCATTACCTTCATTACAGCCAACAAAATACTTCCTGAGCACAGATATTCACAAACACACACACAAAAAATCTGCAGGTAAGGAATGGTAGAGGAAACTGGTCATAGCATATTAAAAAGGTTTTATCTGTAATAAATTCACCAATATTTGCTCTACGAGTAAGCATATATTTTGTGAAACATTTTCTCCTAACTTCATAGTACATTTTCTTCTTTTTTTGGTGTAAATGTTCCCATTCCTAATTGACTTCAGATCTGCAAAAACACGTGATTTTAACACTACAACTCTATGGCACTTCTTGGTGTTGTGTTCACATCACAATTTTTTGTAACATTCTTTTCCCTTAATGCAAAGTTTTTCACTTGTGAGAGCTGTGTTCATTTATGCATTAATTTAGGTTCATTTAGGTGTGTTCATTTTGATGCCTAACACTACATTAACCTCAGAATAAACACTCTTCCATTTCTTTAAAAGGGGAGGGGAGGGGAGGGGAGGGGAGGGGAGGGGAGGGGAGGGGGGAAGCCTGACCTTAATGACATCTTTAAACGTACTTGCATTTAAACTGCTCCAATTAAGCTTCAAACTTTGCACCTGGAAAGCTAAGTGGGTTGAGGGACAAATACTTTCCCAGCTCAATTATTACAAGATTAGGTTAAGAGATCACCTGCATGCTGATTAGCATATAGTAATAGCACACTTCAACTTCAGAAAAGTCAAGCAGAAACCAGAAATCACCATCTTGTGCCAGCAAATACAGCAAGTTGCTTTTAGTTGGGAGTCCTATCTTTTGCTCATAGTTACGTATGTCTTATGGTTATGCAGTCAAACCTCAGGCTGAATATTCAATTTCTACTGCAGTAAAGAAAATTAGTCTTCTCTCTCACTTCAAATTCTCATTTGAATTTTAGATGGTTTTGCTGTATGTGATTCACTTAAGGGTTTGAAGTTTCTTTCAGATCATAGCTGCATTTTGAGGGCTGCAGCTTTTAATAACATCTGCCATTTTTTTTTCTCCCACCACAAAGTCTATGCCGTTCCTCCTACTTGAAATCAGAGGAAGAAATAAATATGGGGAAAAAGTTCATTAGTTTTAACATCTTCAGAGAAGTGTATCAAATGTATTCACCGGTGTAGTTTTAAAAGACAGTTAAAAGACAGTTTTAAAGATGCACACCATCTTTTTCTTCCTCAGCTTCTCTTGTTTTCTGAAAAGATCTTAAGGGCAGGTAAGCTTGAAACAGATTTAGACCAAGACTGTACTACATCACCATATTGCATATGGTGAACATAACACATATGAACTATTCAAGTGCAGACCCATGTATATGTACGGAGAAAACAACATAAATGTTTTTGAATATCTCAAATGTATATGACCGCACTCAAAACATGTTTAATCACAACCTCCTATTGATTACAGAACACTCTGTATAAGGCATTTTGAAAAGATAATGTCTAGTGGGATTACGTTTTGAACTTCAAATGATCATACGTTGTCTATTGACTAACTAGCGCTGATTAAGAGTCATGAGCCAACTTTCTTCTTAGTTAACTACTTCAGAAAAAACTTCAACAAAAAGAAGACAAAGAAAAGGGTTCTCTGCTGCGCACAATTTTTACATATATGACCCATGCCAGAAAAATACCTGTTAAATTATTTTTTTAAGATAAAGTAATCCAAATTGAAAACAGAATGTTAAAATGTTTTCATCACACATGGCTAAACTTTTACCATACTGTCCTGCCCTGGTTACAGGTGAGATAGAATTAATTTTCTTTCTAGTAGCTGCTATGTTTTGGATTTAGGAAGAGAATAATGCTGATAACACATAGGCTTTTAGTTGTTGCTAAGTGACGTTTACATTAGTCGAGGACTTTTTCAGCTTCCCACAGAAACTGAGAGCGAGCACTGACAGTACAAGGTGGCCAAAGGAATACTGCATACTATAGACGTCATGCTCAGTATAGAAATGGGGTTGGCTGGGGGGGCAGGGATGCACGATCACTGCTTGGGAAAGGCTGGGCAATCAATCATCGTGTGGTCACAGTGACTTGTGTCGTACCACTTTATTTTGTATATTCTTCTACCATTATTATTATTATTGTTATTGTTATTGTCATTGTCATTGTTATTTTCCTTTTCTGATAATGTTCTATTAAATTGTCTTTTTTTCAACCCATGAGGGATTTTTTTCTTTGTTTGTTTGTTCCCCTCCCTATCCCTTTCTCCCTCTTCTCCCTACCCTCCTGGGGTGGGAAAGGGGAGAGAGAGCAGAGTGAGCAAGCAGTTGAGTGGTCCTAGTTCCTGGTTGGGGTTAAACCACAACATATCCCCAACGTGTTTTAAGCACAAAACTAAACCAGTTTATTATGACCATTTATTCTCCAGGATGGGGAGACTCAAGCTTCTAGATCAAAACCGAGAGTCCTTGAATTCTGGTCCACAGGCCATAAGCATAATCATACCCCCAAATTGTTTACTGCAAGAAAGATAAAAGACTCCCTGAAACAAAACAAGTATTTCCGCACATTTAGGGAAGCAGATTAATGGAAAAATGTAAAAATTAAAAAGGACCATCCAAAGCTCAGTGTACTTTGCTACGTTAGTGACACACAAAAAAAATGTGCAAGTAAGGCCTTGGGTCTGATTTAATTTGATGTCTTCAATTTGTCTGTTTAAGGATGTTTATGAGAAGGCTGTTTACTATCTTTGGTTAGACCCTCAAATCTAAGAGAGTGAACTTCTGCATATACACAGAGGACCTGATTTCCACTAAGACTTACTTACATGGAATAAAGAAGACTTTCTAAATGAACGTATTTGTTCATGCAGACGCACATGCAAACAGATCTGCTACCAACATACTGAACTGGAATCTAAATCTGAGTTCTGCGGCCCAGACCAGCCTCTCCCATAGCATTTAGTTCTTCCTTCTGGTACTGATTATTCTTAGAAGAACAGAAACAATCTGCTGCAACAGATATGATGACTGCCATTCAAGGAAAATCATCATATTCATAATTGTACAAACAAAAGCTGCTGATGACACTAATTAACAAGTGCCATTAGACAATTAAGTGACTGGGGATGTAAAAAGCGAATGCATTATGTACTCGATGGTATGCTTGACAGTACATACATCACGTTTAACAGATGGCAAAGAAATTGTAAACCTTAACTTTAAAAAAATATTAATTTTTTAACTGCCTGTCAAAGCAAGGATTTGTTAGGACCAAGCCAGGACAGAAGCAGGGATTTAATTCAACAGCAAAATACTAAGATGCTCTGCATTCAGATGCCACAACGCTTTGAGGACTTCCTAGAAGTGTACAGCTGCAACTCAAACCTAAGAGGATAAAACGCACAATGACATTCCCATCAGTCATAACACACAAGATTCACTCAATGTCACCTATGCACTAGGAATTCTTGTGAGAAATACTAAAATAAAAAAAATAATAAGAAGAATATTGCATTCTTTCTCTCATATAGCAATATGAAAGGAAAAAGTGTGCAGTCATTGCTTGTCACTGCAGCCCCATGACAAGCATTTCCTGCAAACACCATTGTGATTTACAGGACAGGGATCGACTCTGGAAATGTGCTGCAAACAGTAATTGACAAAAAATTATCTTATTATCTCTTATCTTGCAGGATATATATTGACCAACAGTTATTATCTTTTCAGAGTCTTTCTTCGGCCATTACTTCAGGAAATCACAAACGATAATAAGCTCTTGATAATCGTGATAATATACAGGAAAAATCTAAAGAGAAGAAGAAAAAGTAATTTCATTAAGCTTCCGTACCACCTTCTCATTTTTTTTTCAGACATGTATTACCTTTACTATCAGAAAGAGAAGCACTAGCACACACATTACTCAAAGGCTCACAGAATCCACCCACTAGAACTCATGAACTACTCTTTTTACTGTAGAAAGCAAGCAGTCACTGAAATCTATTCCTATCCTTAAAAGAGAAAAAAAATGCAAAATAAAGTTGTGATCTAAGCTATTATTCCTAAAATTTTGTAAGTATTTAATGTCACTACAAATCACTAAGCTGGTTTATTGTATATATTGTACATACTTTATTATAAATTTTAAAAAAGAAGGTCTTTCTTCATATAGAATGTTTTGAAATGAACCATATACAATCAGTTCTAAATGTAATCTCTTAACTTTATGACTGAAAGGAAGAAACCTACCTCTTTACAATTAACTACTTAAATAAATGTGTAACTGAAAATATGTAAGATTAAATGACTGTCACAGGAAAAATGTGTGAAAACAAACCCCTCATATTAAAATAATCAGCCATTTATTTTTCTGGCATTACTTTTTCTTTCCTATTTTTTTTTTTTTATGTTTTGAAACACGGAACAAAAATTATTTCATAGAATTTTATAATCAAAAATTATATCAAATCCTCAAATTTGAAAAACAGCCAAAATCTTCAAATTAATTATAATTTCTTTTGTCTCTTCCACAAAATAAAGGAAATAAAAACTAACACAACTTAAGTGAAACCTAAAAAGGGACATAAATTAAACCTACGGGCATGATTCTTACATCACCTACTCAGCTCAACATGAGAATGATTCACTTCTATATAATTACTATGCTCCTAATTGACTTTAGCAAAAGCTCTATATTCAACAAAACCTCAAAATACCCTAAACATGTAACCAGATCAGGCCGTAAGCAGTGACTCAGATTTAAAAGGTTTCTAAAGGCGTATAGGTATTCACTACAAATAAAAGATTTGGTAGCACTTGACACCTGTATTAACAACATACAGGCTGAGAAGTGACCAACTGATTTTTTGAAAATGAGAGTAAGCCATTGAGTCATAAAGTTATGCAACACTGAAAAGCACTAAGCATAAATTAAGCACAAACAACATGCAAAAGGCCAGCTTTAATATCCAAAAAGAAGACATTCATAAAAAAATAACTGGTGGAACAAAACACCTTAGACCCTCTCCAAAGCAGGAGAAGAATCTGCCCTAATGCCCTGTAGTGCTGCCTTCAGTGCTGTGTATTTCTAATCACGTGATCCTTTATGTGCTATGTATCTGTTGGACTTCAATGACATAGACAATGTAGTAAAGCTCATTTTCTCATTTCCTCATTCTTAACATTTTAATTTAATGCTCTGCCAGTAAATTATTTTAAATAAATAATTTTAAAAATAACTTAGAGATGGCTGGCAAAGCACTCTTTATAAGGAAATTACAATTACTACATTGCCCTATACCATTAAAGTGTAATTCTAATTCATCTGTGTACTTCTGTAACATTTACTAACTAATTAAAAAAATAATCATGCATCATTAATAGACTTCTAAAAATATGATAAACAGTATTAATGAAGGCAAAAATATGGACAAAAATTAATCAGTAGAGGTTGCAAGAGAACCCCTACCTTCTAGTACGTATGTGTCTTCCAGCAAATATAATCATAAGGACTGGCTCTTTGGAATAGAAGAATGGGTATGTGCTCCATTGTGCAACAAAAGGTTTGAACTAGAATGCATGTGCCCTTTTGAGTTTATTTTGTAATTAAAAGCAAAGCATGGGAAGGGAAAAAATAAAGATATCTGCCACTGCTGGTGGCCTACCGTATTGGAGAAGATTTGAGTGTTCTGATCAGAAACTCCACTGTGGTTATTTCATTTCTGAGTGAAAGATACACTAAATGCCATTCTTTCTACTAAAAAATATGCCTTATAACATCACAGAAACAATCATTACCCTTTAAAAATACCAATACAATAAGTAGTCCACTGATATGAACAGAAAATGCATATTAAAAGCTTTTGCTTTTTCAAGGGGGAAAGAAAGCAATGGAAAACTATTTGCTGATTTGTACCTTTCAGCCTTATCACAAACCGTGTCAACTACCAGCAATTCTTATGCGCTTTAATGAACATTCATTTCTGAGGGAGTAGCAGGTGTACAGAACAACCCATAATCAGTCTACAGAGTCCTTATTTTGGTCAGAACTGAAAATGAATAAGAGTATGATTCATCATTCAATAAATACGAGAACCCACCTGTGCCCTACACAAAGAACAGCACTCTGTGTGTGTCTCAGTGGACTCGATGGGTTTGACTACACTTACGTGCTTGTAATGCTTAAATGGATCCTACAGAGATATTTTGGCCTTCACACTGAAAACAAGACGATGAAAATAAACTGCATTTCCTCATATTCATAAATATCTAATTTAGTTCTCCTAAGCGCTTCACCAAAGTGGATTAAAATTATACTAGGATTCAACGTGGCCTCGGGGTACTTTTCCCTAATAGTTCTTTAAATGTACAGCCTAAGATTTTCAAGCATTATTTCTTCAAAAAAACCAAAAGCAAAGCACTCCTCTTCCCCTTACATAACAAAAATCCAATATGATGACCACTCAGGACTGGGCCATAAAATCAAAGTTTACTTCAGCTACAAAACTGAGCACAAACTGCAGAATCACGGCTCAGTAAGGAAAAGAGACACTTTCATATATTTCAGCACAGCTTCTGACTCTACTGTTTCCCAAAAAGATGTCTTCTGACCATATATACTGTAAGACATCACCTCATTTTTTGTCTCCAAACTCAAGGGTTTTCTAATTCAGGATCAAAAAAGAGAATACAATTTTGTTCAGCTGCGTAAAATACTGTGTTAAAAATTAATTTTATACATGGCCTACATACATTGCTAATCTTAAATTTATTATAATAAATACAATTAATCATAAAGATCATAAACTTTTTGAATTATAGATGTAGAATGATAAAACAAGTTATTCTTGTTTTATCCATTCTTGAAATAGTCAAAATAATCTCCATAATTTCCAGATTTCCATAATCCATGGTCAGAAATGGACTGGTCCATGACCATAATCCATGGTCAGGCAACTAAATTCTGCTTTTCTTCTGCAGCCTATACACTGAGGACATCACAAAAGGATCGAAGTACTCATGAAAATACGCAAAAGAGTTGTTTTCTATAAAAAGGGGAAAATTTTCCACACATACTTGTTAAACTTGAATGTTGATTACATGACTTGATTGGTATATGGAAATGTAATGACTGCAGTTTGTTTCAGTTGTCTTATACAACAGTTTAAACTGTAAGACACAATGACATTTTAACACACTGTTGATGCTATTAATCTTCAGTATCCTTGCATTTTAGAAAGGAAAGCAGACTTAAGCAAAGCAGATTTATTCATCAAAGGTGATCCTTTAAAAAGGAGCAGGGCTTTTAGTTTGGGGTAATTACATGGATAAAATTTTTGTACTCCATAAACATCCAGCAATTACAATCACGCACACACAAGTCTTAAATTGTCCAGTTCTGTGTGTCCAGTTGAATTGCTCTAGAGTATGCAACACAGCAATATGAAAAGCTCACCTTGAAAAACTATTATACCAAAACTTAATGGAACATAAAAATGTTTTAACCTTCTTTGAGCCATGTGTCAAAGTCTACTGGACTCAATCCAGGGAATGAAATCGATCTTGCTATTTTAAAAAGAAGTAGAGAAGCACTTCTTGCCATGAAAACATAACTCTTATTGCACCTTTCCTTTTTAGGTGTTTTCTTTCAATGATGATACTACAGAGGAATTATTACCCTGTATGTGGTAATCTTTAAATTCTACCTATTTTTGCCGCTACCAATTTTTTATCATATACGGCCTTCCAAATGAGAACGTTGCCCAGGATTACTCAAATGTAGTTCAAGTATGAGCAATTTTGCCAACTCCTGGTAATAGTGATATCCCAAGTACAGCTGTATTTCTTTGGTGAAACGAAGGTCTAAATGAGGAAATAATGTAGCATTTCTGGGAGTGATAAAAAAATATCACGTGATCAGTTGCAGGAAGTCCATCTGGAGGCCAATCACTACTACCGAACCCCAGGAGTGCATATGGGGGCAAATACTGTTCAATCTCTTCATTAACAACCTGGACGATGGGCAAAGTGCACTCTCAGCAAGTTTGCTGATGACAAAAACAGGCAGGAGTGACTGATAGGCCAAACGGATGTGCCACCCTTCAGATGAGCCTCAACAGGTAGGTGAAATGGATCATGAAATTAACAGTGGGAAGTGCAAAGACCTGCACCTGGGGAGGAATGACACCAGGCAACAGTTGATGGGTAGCTGTCTGGAAAGTAGGTCTGCGGAGAAGGACCTGGGGGTCCTGGTGGACCACAATTTGAACATTAGCCATCAGTCTGCACTTGGAGCAAAGGCGGACAACAACCTCCTAGGCTGCACTAGGAGAAGTGCTGTCACCAGGTGAAAGGAGGTGATCCTTCCCTCTACTCAGCCTTGGTGAGACACACCTGGGTCCAGTCCTGGGCTCCCCGGGACAAGCATGTTCTGTCTCTCTCCAGGAGAGACATGAATATACTGGAATGAGTCCAGTGAAGGGTCACAAAGATGATAAACTGATGTAGGAGGAAAGGCTGAGAGAACTGGGACTGTTCAGCCTGGAGAAGTCTCAAGCATGCATCTTAGCCATATGGAAAAATATTTGATGGGAGGAGGTAAAGAAGACAGAGCTAAACACCCAGACACCCAGTATATTCACTGTCAGCACAGAAGGCAACATGCACAAACTGAAGTGCAGAAAATTCCATGGAAATCAAAGAAAAAGACTTCTTAACATGAGGGTGTTTGAACAGTGAACAGATTGCCCAGAAATTTTGTAGACTCTTCATCCTCGGAGACAGTCAAAATCCAGCTAGACACAGCCCTGGACAATCCGCTGTAGCTTATCCTGCTCTGATCCAGGACTTGGAAGAGCTGACCTCCAGAGGAGCCTCCAACCTCAGCCATTCTGGGATTCCATACCTGGGATTCCATCTAGGATACCACTGTGCAAGAGTTTACGAAGATCCTGTACTTGGGTCTAACAAATTACAGAGGGGAATGACATATGTACAGACGTATTAAATGCATAGGCACACTTTCTGTCTTAAACCAAATAGGTGTATATACATAAACAGGAACAAGTTTCTATAACCAACTTTTCAGACAGGAGTCCTATCAAATGACATCAACTGTTAAAAAAAAAAAAAAAGTATTCTCAAACACCAAAACCACTCCCTCCTCTATTTGAAAGGTATTGTGAACTGTAAGAGTTTCATGTAAAACAATTTTGGAAAATAAACACATTCATATAATTAGCTGATTATCTGCTACCTATCTAAAGTTCTACTGATTGACAAAAGGTATTTCAACAAATACTAATGGTCACAATGTCTTGTATTAAACACAATGGAAAGAAAGGCATCCAGTAAGCAGGTCCAATGCCTTCACTTACCAAGGAAATTGCTATTCTTTTCAGAATGTACTGAACACAAGACATGTACTTTAAAGCAGTCCTTGACCTGCTGGATAATAGGAGACTGTATTAAAGAAGTTAGCAAGTTTGTTTAGACCTCATAATTTGAAAACAGTACACATGAAGGCATATATCAGAAGAGCAGATGTTTGTTCTGTTTGTTACTAAACTCATGCTGCTCCCCAAGAGAACTTCTAGAAATGGGAAAAAGATTGCTTTTACCTTTAACAGACAGGCATCATACACGAGGAAACGTTAGTCACTACAGGCGGATAATGCTGGCATTATCATAGTTTACAAAAAGCATTTTCCCTTACCTTCTTTAAATAAATGTGCTGGGTACCAAATCTATACCATTTGCAGAAAACAATGTTAAAAGAACAATACATTTCTGAAAAGTCTTCTGTAGAAACTGTCCAGAGAAGAAAACTCTATCTTCTGCCCATATCTTCACGAAATAAATACTTCTGAACTTTTATTTTAGCTATTATAGTTAATCAACTTAGAAGATACATACCCGACATGGATAAAATAATTTGAGAAAGAGAAATTAAATGTCATCAAAAAAGACAAGACCACCCAATTAACAGTTCCTCTTGTCCATAACCAGAAGCAGACTGCAAATTTTAGTTGTTCAGAGCCCTGCCAAAATTCTGAATTGCAATAGCCATACAGCTATTAACAAAATCATTATACAGCTATGAAAATCTACATTCTAACAGCAAAATGAAACTAAATACTGTGAAATTAATACATTTGCACTTCCCTCCTTTATCTTTGCCTGTGTTGTTGAGAAAACTTCGTTTGCAATTTGTAAGACACCTCTTTCAGCAGACAGAAATCTGATAACCAACCCTAAATGAAAAATAATGAAAAATGATATCCAATGATGAACATTCAACAGGTGCACACACTGTATGTATATATATACACACATAAGCAACAAGGATTTGCAGAGTATTTCATCAGTGTTTAACACAGAGAAATTGTTAGTTCTTCCCTTTCTCATGCATCTGCATGCAATTCTATGCAGCATTTATGACAGCATTCTCACAACTATGAGAGGATCAACAAGCTGATCTGCAAACTGATTTTATTTTCTGTGCTTCTGTTTCAGAAGCAGATCAATTAAAAAAAGAAAAGCTTACTCCTAAATTCAAACTTCAGCATGTGCTTTACTAATTTAGGGCCGGAGAACTTGAGACATTACACAATCAGTAGCCATAGTAGGAAGGAAGAGAATTTGTGTAGCTATTTGATGTGTCTCCAACTTCGCTTTCATCCATAAACGCATTTGCAAAAAGCACTTGTATGTGATAAACAGTATGACTATCCCAGTCATATCCTATATACCACTGCATTTTTCTTGGACTTTTATGCTGTATTCCAACCTATGCAATTTTGGCGAGTAAAACCAGGATTCTAACCTACTTTTGTACCAAATGCAAAATACACTGTGCCCTTGCACTAGTAAGAACAAATTAGTCATTACACAGAAAACCATCCTTGATCTTATAGTCAATGAATTTTCTCTGCATGATCATCTGAGTTACTCACTGAATCATGTGGAATGTTCAAATCACAATAGCAAATTCTAATGCCAGGAAGAAACTAAGATTTTTCTGGATTATATTCTGGATAGATATAAAGAAGACAACAATAAAATTAAATTGGAAGTACTGTATTTGCCTGTGAATACAATTGCTGTGATTTGCACCTGAATGTTAGTAATTTCACTGTAACAGAAGATGATAATGTTCATGTGCTATGTGATCTGCAATGTCACCTGTGAAGTGTGTTCAACACTCTGCAAGAACTCTGCCTGCTCCCAGGTTGCCCTGTTCTGCGCACACAAATGCTCTTAGCAGTTGGAAGGCAGCACCTGATGCTCTTTCATCCCCTTTAAATGAATAGTTCCACTTTTTCCTTTAGTTAGAGCTTTGATTTTTAGCAACAGCTTAACCCAGAATTTTCAACTTTGGAATCAATAGTTTGAAATCACAGAAAAATTCCTACCTTTTTAATTGCTACACTGAATTAGAAAATACAGAAAATATATATGCATCTCTATGAAAAAAACAGAACAAAACAACCAACCAAACAAACAAACAAAAACAAACCAAAAAACCAATCCAAAACAAAAAAAGCATAAGCCCAGGTTCTGACTGCTTTGTCTTGGAGGGAAAGGGAAATACTAACATAACCACTATAATTCGAAGAGAGATATGACACACTTGCTGTTCCACACCACCATAATTCAGGTACTTCATTCTCCCTCTCCCCCCCGCCCCCCAATTTTTTTTTTTTAATGTAATTTTGAAGTACCTCATGAACATACTATAACCACGGAAGCTTAGAAAGAACTTCAGGAAGACACCTCACCTCTTATTCTACCTCACGGCAAAATCAGATATGTTTGTAATACAGCATCGGAAAGATATTTGTTCAGCCTGTTTTGAAAACCTGCAATGATGAACCAACCGCAATCTCTGTAAGCAATGTTCAGTCATCCTCAGCAGGTGAATGTCTTTCTAATGCCTAACACAAACCTCCCAGCAGGAGTTGAAGAAAAGCAGTCCAATGCAAGCAGACACTACACATTATAAACTATGTTTTTGCTTGAATTATGTGGACAAAAAAGGAAAAAGTTAACATGCAATCACTTTCTCTCTGAATCCTAGACAATTCCATCGCTTTGATTACTTCTGGCAGTACTGTACATATGCTAGATCTCTGTTACCCTTGCACAGACAGACTCTCCAATTTATTGACCTGCAGATCCTCATTCATTTAGGGAAATGAATACCTGAACTGCACGACACAGGAAAGTATATAATGATATTTCCGAATTTTAATTTTCACTTTTTCTTTACGGATTTGATCACTGTGCTCGTAATGTTTAAACCTCACAGTTTCCACATGTTCCATTTTCATTCCAAGCTGGCTTAATTCAATGGATATGACTGATGCTTTTGAGCGTCACTTTAGGATGACTTTGGGGATGATGTTAGCAGTAAGTGAAAAGTTAACATTGCCATCCTAAACAAACAAAAAATTAAATGGGAACTTTTCAGGCAACTCCAGTTACTACTAATGTGGCATTCTATTCCATGTATTATAAAAGTGCATCTGATATATCTGAATACAGGTCTATGATTTTAAAAGGCTAAACCACATGTCCTCACAAAGCCTGCACAATTCCTCCCCCTGGAAAGCCTGGCCATTATCAGCTGTTGGAGGCAGCACTGATACCAAATTCAAAACCAATAGTAAAATTTACATCCTCAGCCGTAAGCTGAAAGATAACGGCTTTCAGCTGAAAGATTCCTCAGCAACATTTAAAAAAAAAACCAAACAACAAACAAACAAACATAATTGTACCTGTCTTGAGGATAATCTGGCAGATAGCATCCTGCTAGAAGTAAAGTTATGATCATTACAAAGGATCTTTAGAAAAAATTTTGCATTCCCTTGGGGAATTTTGGGAAGCATAACGTCAGTAATATTTGCCAAGAATCCACTGATTCATCTCCCAGATTAGTGCAACTTATCTGCTTTTTGTACAAGAGCAAAAAAAATACAAGGAAGTACCAGGGAAAGCAGATTAAAATGTAAATTTCACTATCTTTTCCATCTGTTTCTTCTAAAATCGTTTCTCTCAACTGTGCAAGTGTCAGGGCTAATCAAGTAAAAATATCTGGAGTAGCATACATCATTGCCTTTTTAAGTTGAAGAAAGACTATGCAGTTTATACCAGTAAAAAATTAAATACGATCATGATTCAACATGTTCACTGAGGGACAAGCAGGAACGTTCAGGGATCTCAAAACAGAGAACTGGAGAGTTCCAAATTGTCACAGAGGAGACGGACTAGAGTGCTAAGAAATCACAAAAGATGATGAATTTGTCATCTCACAGTAGAAGAGAAGCAGAGGATTTACTCTGTAAATCTTCAGAAAATCGTTTTTTCATTTTCACTGGTACAACTCCAGTTAATTCCACAGTGTCACTCTGGATGTGAAAGAATCAGCTGAAGAACAGAAATGAACTACACCAGCTATCTTCTCAGCAGATAAATGTGAATTTACCACATCTGAAAATGTTACTCCACATTTCAAGCTCAACATTTAATCACTAATTTTCTTCAACAGCAAATAATTCTAGCTCTTTCTTATCTGAGCAGTACTTCATAGGAACAGCAAAATGTTCTGAAACAGCTTTCTGGATTGGGAAAGGAATTTTTAGTTAACATCAATTTCTCCAATTATTTTAAGAAACATTAACAGTTAATTAAAATATATTTGGTTTCAATGCGTAAATATTACTGGTATCCTTAACAGTTTACAAAAAGGCTATTTTCCCCCGCCTTGTACAGTCCTTCTCGCCATTATCCTTCCTCCCCTGCTCATCTAATGCTTTTCCCCACCATTTCTTGATCTCAATAACAAACGAACAAAACCACAATGAAAACACAAAAAACAAACAAACAAAAACCAACCAACCAAACAAAAGAAGTTGATTCTGGGAAACAGATGGTATGAGAAGATGCAACTACTACACATAGCGAAGAGCTGTCTGTCAGTAATTACAAAGGCCAACAGTGGGATATGACTACAAGAACAATTCAGCTGAATTCTCAGTTATTTCAAGGAAATTCAGCTAAACGGAAATGGACAACAGTCTTGCCAAGCATTTCACTCTAAAATTTACCGTTATCAAATTCCAGTCCCTGACTTAACTTAACTAACCTGTGAAGCTTCCCATTTGTGAAGTCTTCCCATTTGTGGTGGCTGTAAATGGCAAGATGTTGGTCGGGTTGGGCAAGTGTAGGGTTGTCCCCTCACTGGCCACACTGAGCCCGTCAGCCACTCTGGCGGTGCCTCTGTGAGAAGGTATTTAAGAAAGGGCAAAACACAGCACAGGCAGAGACAGGCGAGCAAAAAACTGTGAGCAACAGCCCTGTGAGGACCATGGGCAGAGAAGGAGGGGAAGAAGTGCTCCAGACCACCAGAGTGGAGACCTCCTGTAGTCCATGGAAAAGACCAAGGTGGAGCAGGTGAATATTTTCTGAAGGACTTTTGCCCATGGGAGGGACCCCAAGCTGGAGCAAGGGAATAGGGTGAGAAGGAAGGGGCAGCAGAGAGGAGCTGTTATGGACTGACCACAAGCCCCACTCCCCATCTCCCTGCGCAGCTCAGGGCACAGGATGGGGAGCGGGCAGAAGATCTGTGAATGAAGGAGTGAAGATGATCATGGGAAAAAGGGGTGGAGAGGTGGGAGGAAGGTGTCTTTTTGTCTTTGTTTCTCACTATCCAAACCTATATTTATTGGCAATAAATTCCATTTTTCCTAAGCTGATTCTGTTTTGTCCGTGACAGTAACTGGTAAGTGATCTCCCTGTCCTTACCTCGACCCACGAGGCTTTTCATCTAATTTTCTCCCCCTGCTCTGCAGAGAAGGGGGAGCAAGAGAGTGGCTGTGTGGGTGTCTGGCAGCCAGCCCAGGTCAATGCACCACACAATTACACATAGGAACACATACTCGTAGGAGTGCCAGATGAATTTAGCACTGTCCTACTGCACTGAAGATTTTAACTTGAGTACTGAAAAAGCCAGCCAGTCACACATCATCTATTTAATGTGAGGTCAAAACAACTTTCCCTTTTTAAGAAGCAGAATTGTATTTATAAATTATGCAGAAGTGAGCATCTTAATCTTTTCATGTTTAAAGCAGTATGGGTGGTAGCCACGATGCTTCCACCTGCCATCATTATTACTTCCTAAATGAATAATGAAAGAAACGGCAGTATCTCAAAGGGAAAAACTATATGTCTTTCATGAAGGATCTTACCATCAGATAAAGATTTGATTTTGAGTCCCTCCAAAGCAGATAGACAACATCCATATTTCCAGTAGTAACGGGTTCATGTACACAGGCAGGGCAGAGGGAACTGAGGGAGATCCTGCGGTTCAGGATTCAGCTGTTTTAGAGGCACTGTTCAAGAAATGGTTCTAAAATTCCCTTGGCTACACACATATGCTGCCTCTGTTATATATAGGCATTCTCATGGGAGGACAAAATGACCGCTGTTCGGGTTCGGCAGTCAGGCCGTGTCCATCAGTATCTGAAAAGAGACTAGCTATGTTATCAAAACCAATGCCACCACACCCGCCCTTTCTTTTTTTTGTTAAATAAGGCTGAGGGTGTCCTTAATAATTAAGTTTGGTTTGCCTAGTAACTTTTCTGACACCTTCTATGATTGTCATATATTGCTAATGAGCAATCACAGCTTAGACTTAACAACACAACAACGTGATGCTTTCAGGTGTAGAGTACTATCCAATATTATTAGCTGCTGCAGGTAAATAATTGTTTTTTATTGCAGTCCTTTTGATTTCAATGTCAATAGGTAATGATAGACTTTAAAACATGGGTTTCCTTAATTTTGACATTACTGGCTCAGTTTTTTAATGCCATATGGTTGCAGGATTAACCTTTCAAACTTTGGTTTAACATCGAGTCCAATGGTAAGGTCACTTGTTCACCTCCTTCCAGCTCAGCTGATGCTCCACCAATCTGAAATAATATCCTATGTCAGCTGTTACAAAAATTTTCTCATTTAACAGTACTTCAGTAAATCAATTCAGCTTTGCAGGACGCAGCTCTGCCTTTCCTTTGAATGCAAATAACACAACCTCATTCTGGGAAGCCATATATTTAAATTGTCCCTAATACTTACTAGCTATTGAAACTTGATGAAAAAGTGGAGGTTATCAGAAAAGCATTGAGATAAGGGAACATAAACTGGGAACTCATTTTTGTGTTCTCTCCTAGTTTTACATTTGCAGAGCCTTCACATGCTTTTACAGCCTCTACAAATTTCTTGCTTAGTATGAACATACAAATTGCGTGCTATGATGTTGTGCAAGCCTGGAATTAATAATATTCCCCACCAAACTATCACAAAGGGACAGATGGCAAAAAAATCACTATTTAGTATTATTGCTAATGAAAGTTTGTCCAATGGAAACAACATGAAGTTAGTATGAGCAGTGTGAACAAACATATTGGCATAGCCAGATGTCAGAAATGACTGCAGTATCACAGATCTCACAGAACACACTTAATTTATCAAATACTATAGCTGTAATACAGTACAATTGGTTTGTTAATGCTCTTTTTGATAACAGGTTGTACCTATGTCAGAACAAGATGATATGAATACTGGAAACTTTATGTTTACAAAGATCACAACTGAAAGTCAAGATAGGAAATGCAGGTTAATTGAACTCTCTTCAAATCTTAGATTCCTGTTACTGCTCAGGATTTATTTTCATCCAGTATACTGCGGGGACGGGGGAAGTAAGAAAGAGAGACAAAGAGAGAAAGCACACAGATTTTAAATGCATTTTAAATCATAACTATAAATTTAAGGATTTCCTGACCTAGAACTCAATTAGAGGAGAAAAAAAAAGAAACATTCATTTATTAAGAAGTACATATGCATATGTTTTCATAACACTGCCAGAAAACGGAAATGATTCAGTGCCTTCATCTTCTCAGCTCAGGATTAAAAATAACAATTGTATATTTGCATGTAGATTTAGTAGAAATTGGCGTCAACTTAACTCAGGGAGATAAGAACTACTAAAATACAGGATTGAATTTCTAGAAGTGATTATGTCGAGATGCAAATAAATAAATAAAATTAAAACTAATTATGCAAATTAGAAATCAAGCCAAATACCTACAAAGAGTTTTATACTGACAGCAATTAGATTGCAAGAATTCTCTGAGAAATGAAGCTGCAAGATGAGGCACTGGCCAATCAAAGAAAATTTCATTAAAAGATCATACTTCCATTTCCCGTATGCCAGCTTTAGAAGAACTCCAAAAAAGAGTTTTCTTACACAACGAAAATAATTTTATAGTGTTTCTGAATTATACTCTCATTATGAAGTTGTCATATTGATTGATATTTAATAAGGCTTTTAATTAGTCTGGTGAATTAGGCAACAAGTGACATTCACATGTTGGCAGACCTTCTCTACCCTTGTCAGATAACGGTTTCACGTATGTCAAATTATTTTATGATACTTTTTATCCTTGAAGGCTGTATTCCTTGGTGCATTCAAGTAACAGACCTCAACATGGATCCCAATGATTATAATGTACCTATTGTAAAAGCTTTGTGTGGGTCTTTGGTTCACACTGCTGCATGATACGGTTTACTTCCTGATAGACACACAAACATTGCCATTTTAAATATTATCTTAATAGTAGTATCCTTGTGAGGAAAAAAAAATTCTCATGATCATTACAATATACCTGTGTTCCTGCTCTATGTGTGTACATAATTTAGAGAGCAATTAATGCTTTTAAAAAGTTACTCCCTGGATTCTGATAATCGCAAAAGAACATATTAAACTAGAACTCCATATTACAGTTGTTAGCTGGGTTCCCAAAGCGAAGAGAGGACTTGTGATCATGTCCACCACAGGTGTCTACACCAGTCCATGCCATCAATAACTGCTCACTCTGGGGACAGAAGAGCAGAGATTTCAAATACATTAAGTTCCTAAAGGTTCTGTGAAAATCAATAGCCACTAGGCCTCACCAAGGAAAGAGCTGGAGACCAAACTTTCCTCTTTCAAAACACCAGAGATTTCACAGGGGAAAACAGACACTGGAAATAAGCTACCTTAGCTGCAGGCTAACAGGTTAACTTGGTTAAAAATACTGGAGAATTGACAAGTTCTGAGACAGCTTTGTCAAACCTGAATAAAGTCACCTGAATATCACAACTTCTGAAGGAATAAAGTATGCCAGGTTAGGTACCACTGTGTGTGTGAGCATCACCTATCACACACACGTATACTGTAAAGACAATAGTACATTCAGGTTTCTCTTGTACCTTGGGATCTTGTTAGTAATGCTCCCTGACATCATATCTCCTGTTTAGAAGTGTGATTCAGCAATCACTGGCTCACTGACATGTCAGCGTGTAAAAGAGAATAGCAAAACTTGAAGACACTAGGATTTCATGACTCTCTCATTCAAATGCTTCACCGGCTGTCAAAACATGAGTATGAGAGTTTAGAGAAGGCACTACCTTTGTTATTCGTGGTCTAAAATACCTTAGTGACACTCAAAATCTCTTGTGCATTTTATATATATATATATCTTTGTTTCCTTTCAGGAGTGATAAGGAAACTAGCTGTGCTGGTTTTAGCTGGGACAGAGTTAATTTTCTTCATAGTGGCAAGTATGGGACCATGTTTTGGATTTGTGCTGGAAACAGTGTTGATAGTACAGGGATGGTTTTGCAATTGCCGAGCAGTTCCTACGCAGAGCCAAGGCCTTTTCTGCTCCTCACACCACCCCACCAGCGAGCAGGCTGGGGGTGCACAAACAGTTGGGAGGAGACACAGCCGGGACAGCAGACCCCCAACTGACCAAAGGGATATTCCATACCATACAATGTCACGCTCAGCATATAAAGTTGGGGGAAGAAGAAGAAAGAGGGGACACACGACTGGAGTTACGGCGTTTGCCTTCCCAAGTAACCATTATGTTCAATGGAGCCCTGTTTTCCTGGAGAAGGCTGAACACCTGCTTGCTGATGGGAAGTAATGAATTAATTCCTTGTTTTGCTTTGCTTGCATGTGCGGCTTTTGTTTTACTTATTAAACTGCCTTTATCTCAACCCATGAGTTTTCTCACTTTTCCCCTTCTGATTCCCTTCCCCATCCCACCAGGGGGAAGTGAGTGAGCGGCTGCATGGTGCTTAGCTGCCGGCTGGGGTTAAACTGCAACACGAGCGTAAGGGCTCAGAGACTATTACCTGCTGGCAGGATTTGGCTACTGGGACTAAGGGCAACTGACCCCTGTCCCCAGGGAAGGGCTTGCTGCCCAGGGCTGGAGCTGAGCAGCAGCTGCCCAGCTCCCTGGTGGGGCAGTGGGATGGTCCTGGCTTCCAGGTCCTGCCCTGCCACCCCCCTGGGGACATGGAGTTTTATGCTTAAAAAAAGCAAGCAATTATGTGTGGCCTTAGCATGGGCTATAAGGGAAGTCAGGGTGAGCCTGATGAAAATGGCAATTTTAGATGTTGTGGTGCAGTCATCAGAAATTATTTTTGTACTCCTGTAGCCTCGCCAGTACCAAAACCTTGCAACGCAAACCCAATACAGGTGTATTGATTACTGAGGGAACTGACAAACCACTGTAAATAGAAATATGAGTCCTGCAGATAATATTCTTCCTACTCAATACAATGAAGCAGTGATGTTTTGAAATGAGTACGTTAAACTTAATTTGTCTCAAGTTTAAATCACTGCTTACAAAGCCCAGGACAGGCATCATTTCAATACTGACATCCACGATGTACAATATAGCTGCATAAATTTCAGGGTTTTTACACTCATAATGTCACTAATTATAATTCTAGAGATGCAAGTTACTACCGCAACATTGTGCCTCACTGCAGAAGATGTCTAACACCTACCCACATTTCACCATTCCCTCGGTAACAGTTAAGAGCAGTGTTTTCATCCTGGGTAAAATGTTGCCTGTACAGTGTAAAAATAACAACAAAGTTTTGCCAACTTGGAAATTATTTGTAAATATTCATCAGTAATTTTCAATAGTTACAGATAATCAGAAGTGAAGTAATTTCCCCATGTAAAATGTACAAATGCAGAAGCATAGCGGTATACTCTCTTTAAAACAGACAGTCTTGCTTAATGCCATCCCTAAAACCACCATGTGCTGAGTTTCAGTTTCAGAACAGATAATGCACTGTACAACCTTGTCTCACTTAGATTTTAGTGTGACTGTTGTAACAAAATATGAGAGTGGTCTCAAGATATACACTGCAACAAGCACGCTAAGCATTTGCCTTAAATGATAACAGAGAAACAGGCACCAGGCTTGCTACTACAGGGATCTTTCCGATATTCACTTTTCTGCTCTTTAAACCCTGGCAGCACCCTGCTACACCGCCGATGCTAACATTAGTACCTATGGCAGGCAATTTTCCGAAGCTAACCTGCCAGAACAGTGCTCATCTTCACTGCAGACAGAGCAGGATCAATCTCTTCCTAATTCACTGCCCTGAATCATCTCACTGTGACAGCCAAAAGGTAAGCTTTTGGGGGCAGCTACGCTATAAATTGGTAAGGTATGTCATCTCGCCACATGCACATTTACTGAGATGCAGGAGGAATGTTGTACACCTTGCTGGAAAAGTAATACATGACTGAACACAGGAAATGAGACTCGGTCGAATAAGGGGAATTTCGCACTTCCAAGAAACTGCTGTAATGCTTATTATGGTGAATGACCAGCCTGTCTCCAAGATCAGAAACATAAATTTGCTTCACAGAAAAAGCTACTATCCAGAACACCTAGAAGGCCTCAAAGAAGTACTGGAGATAAAAGCTAAAAATGCCCCACTGAGAATGGGTAATCTCTGACACCCGGGAGCATGCAAGTACAGGAAGGCAAGACTCCCAAACACTGACCACAGCACGTCAGCTGAAAAGACAGAAGAGATTTTCCAATTCAAACTCAATGTCAAACACAATAAATGTGTTTTTTTCTTTTGGTTCTTCAGTTACACTTTTCAGAAATATTTATAGATGTATGATTTCGAAGACTGTCAATAAACCCTAAAATTTAATTGCGTTGCCTGAAATGAATTGCAATCCCAAGGTACCCGGATAATAACAAGATATTCTTCAACTCTGTGGGACATTTTGACATGTGCTCTCACTCCCAGGATTTTATGCACAGGACAACAGAGCACACCCAGACATTGGTGGGTCCATGGGGACCTGGAGAACCAGTATCAGGAGGGTCAGGGCAGGACAAAGTGCCTTCTAGTGGCTATAAGAGAAGGCTCTCTGGCATCTGAAAGATAAGGAGGTGTGCACAACTGAAATCAGATGGTCCCCAAGGTGTTTGGGATGGACACTCAGTATAAAGGCCTCCAAGCCTGAAGTGTGGTAAAGAGGCTCCTAAAAGCGATGACTGGATTTAACTATTTGATAGTATGATCATAGCTAGCTGTAGTGATTCAATGTAGTCATTATTATTTAATAATGCAATCAGATTTATAGCATCATAGAATGTGCTGGGTTGGAAGGGACCCTTAAAGGTCATCTAGTCCAACGCCCCTGCAGTCAGCAGGGACATCTTCAACTAGATCAGGTTGCTCAGAGCCTCATCATGGCCCCTCCCTGGCCTTGAATGTCTCCATGTAGGCTGCAGAAGCAAGTGGACTGCTTCTTAGAGCAGATGGCGTGGTCAGCTACAGTAAAAAGGAATGAAACAACTTTATTATATGGAAGTATTTAGTTGCCTTGTAAGTGTAGGGGACACAGCACATAATCTTCACTGTCTGACTAAAATATCTTTATCCACATTAAAGAATGTAACACTACCCAGTCAAAAAAGTTGAAGAAATCTTAACAGATTACAATGTATACCAAAAAAATGGAAGAAAAAAAGGAAAATGCTAATAACAATGAATGTTAAAAGATTGAATTTAATTAAAATATGGGCTTGCACGCATTAAGTTAGGAGACAAAGTAACGTGGCAGTTATAAAGAGGCCTTCAAAGTTCATGCATTTCTAAAAAATAAAGTAAAAAAGTGTCATGAGAATGAAGTAAATATAGGGGTTAAAAAAGGTAAAAGAAAATACTTTTAACCATACAGATGGAAACTCTACAGTATCACCAGCCTACATTTCAAATAAACTAGAAGAAAAAATTCTGTGGACAGAACTGCCACAGCTGATGACTGAACTTTTTAGTTTTGCTGTGATATGGCTCCAAGATCTCACTGAAGGCACACTCAAAGCAGTATGCTGCCTGTTCCGCAAACAAGTAAAGGACTTCCATATTCAGGCCTACGAGGATATCACGTTTCACTAAAACTAAATTTCTTTCTCCCAGTAGGTGGCAGAAATTCAGTCATACAGGGAAAAACTTTTTCTCTCCTAGATGCCATTACGGAGTGATTGACTGAGGAGCCGTAACTATTTCTCATGAAACTACCTACCTTTTCCTGATGATTACGTGTTACATCTCATGTTATCATTGCAGCAGGAGGGCAAATAACCACAAGAAAAAAAAAAGAAACTATTTTTTGATGCAGTTTCTCATGAGATGATGATGAGAATTTGCCCCTAAATACAATACGGAGGACAGCTGGAATTCAAGACTTACACTTAACAGTATTCCCATGAAAGCTGCACTCATTGAAATCTACAGGGGAACTGCACTGTGACCTTTGATGCCTTAAAAAGAGACAACATTATGCCTATCAAATAACGACCGACACCATTTTACAATTCTAATTTGCAATTCATTACACCTTTCTACTAGTATGTTTTTTTGGTGCATCTCTAATACACAAAATGAAACTATTCTCCCTGTTATGCTTAGCAATTCAATATTCATTGAAAATGTCTTAACAAGCAATTTCCTTTCAGAGTTCCAGCAAACTTGATGTGCCAATCTTGAGAAGTTCTCATCCACATTTCCAGGGGCAAATAATGGTTACTGAATATATATCTTTCAAAGTCCTTGTAAATGAGTTTAAGTACTTTCTGCCAGCTTTCTCTACTGCTTCAAACAATTGAGGCTTTAGAATTAGATAGGCATCTAAACTGTTCAGGTGCTGTTTTACATTATCTTAGATCCCAGGCTGCAGTTTCAATTTTTTAAGTGAGAGGAAGTTATCCAAGTATAGTTGCATCTTTTCCCTTTCTGTGCCCTTAATGCCAAAACTAGAATCCTTCTTTAATAAAAAATAATAAAGTGCTTAACTAAGCCTAATCCATGCAGCACTCCTACACTTTAGTACAGTCCTCAAGAAAAAAACCGAAACAGAACAGGAACATGGCTAAACCTCCCTCAAGATACAATTACTACTGGAGAAAGATACAGACCAAAGAGGAAAGAATTATGAAACTGAACTACCATCAATGGAAATTAACAGAATAAAATCATAAAATCATAGAATCATAGAATGGTTTGGGTTGGAAGGGACTTTAAAGATCATGTAGTTCCAAACCCCCCGCCCTGGGCAGGGACATCTCCCACTAGACCAGGCTGCTCAGAGCCCCATCCAGCCTGGCCTTGAACACTTCCAGGGATGGGGCATCCACAAATTCTCTGGGCAGCTTGTTCCAGTGCCTCACCACCCTCACAGTAAAGAATTTCTTCCTAATATCCAATCTGAATCTCCTCTCTTTCAGTTTGAAACCATTACCCCTCGTCCTATTGCTACACTCCGTGATAAAGAATCCCTCTCCAGCTTTCCTGTAGGTCCCCTTTAGGTACTGGAAGGCTGTTATAAGGTCTCCTCGGAGCCTCCTCTTCTCCAGGCTGAACCACTCCAACTCTCTCAGCCTGTCCTCGTAGCAGAGGTGCTCCAGCCCTCGCATCATCTTTGTAGCCCTCCGCTGGACCCACTCCAACAGGTCCATGTCCTTCTTGTGCTGATGACTCCAGAGCTGGACACAGTACTCCAGGTGGGGTCTCACCAGAGCAGAGCAGAGGGGCACAATCCCCTCCCTTGACCTGCTGGACACGCTTCTTTTGATGCAGCCCAGGGTGCAGGTGGCTTTCTGGGCTGTGAGTGCACATTGTTGGCTTATGTTGAGCTCATCCATCAGCACCCGCAAGTCCTTCTCCTCAGGGCTGCTCTCAAGCCATTCTCCACCCAACCTGTATTTATGCCTGGGTTTGCTATGACCCAGGTGCAGGACCTTGCACTTTGCCTGGTTCAGTCCATGGAAATAATATCCTTAATCCTGCATGATAATAACCCTCAAAAAGGTAGATACAAAAAAGTAGATAAAAAAGTAAAGGAAAAACCTGCTTTGTCTTCCTACTACAAGCAAGATAGAAAGTAGTTCAAGTAACACTTCCTTTACAGCAATGGCGATATGTGTTCAAGGTAATAAGAAACTTCTCACAGCAGAGACAGGTACTGGAGTAGATTCCTTACGGAAGTCTGCTGTTCCTGTTGCTGCAGATTAAATGCTTCCCAAGAATGGCGGAGTTACAGATGGCAGAGGAGAACATACCCTGCTGAGGTCGCCTTTGCCACATTTTTAAATCATTCTTTAAAGATCTTAGTCTATGTTTTTAATTATCATATTTCTGGATATTTCTATGTTTTAAATTAATCGGCTTTTCTAGCATCTCTTCATCAGCTAGCAGAAGGCTCAACTATCTATAGCATTTTTGGCTTTTGCTCCATAGCCTTTTGTGTTAATATCACTCTGTTGGCTGCGCATTAGCACGCTGCCAGCGTATCTCCAAGGGTATCCAGTTGATTCCTACCAGCTTCATGGGGAAACAGGCAGATTTTTAGCCTTACCTGGAAATTAAGTCTTTACAAAATGCTTCCATGCAAATCTAAAGAATCGGAAACAAAAAATACATGGCTTTGGATAACAGATCTTTCTAATGAGTTTTCTTATGACCAAGCTCTATTTGTGCTGAATCGTAGTACACATAACATAGAAGCAGCACAAATTTACACAGTTGAAATTCAAAGTTTGGTTTGTATTCATCAGTAAGAATAGGAACTAGATGTAGATATTTCAAAAAGCAGACTGCAGTGTACGAAGCCTTTTCTGACTATTAAGTTCTTTTACAAAGCATGAACTACTTACAGAGGCGCAGGTCGATGCACAACAAACTTTCAAAGTGACAGTCCAGAATTTGAGTCCAGCGTTCAGACAGGATGTCAAAATGCTATGAAGTTATCCAGTCAATGAATAAATGTCTTGTAAAAAGCCTCATTAATTTCTCAGTAAAAAGACTGTCTTTTTTTTTTTAATAATAACAGCAAACACACTATCTGTTTTTAGGTAAATCCGGTAACTAAACTGGCAACAGGCAACTCTTTCAGCTTCATTATAAAAATGTAATACAATAATGAGGTATTCTCAATGTCTAAATAAAAATAGATCTAATGCCCAAGGGAAACACATTTTGTCAAACCCCATACAGTATAACTCTTTTCTGCTAGCCAATTGGTTTATGACAGTTACATCCTATTTATAGATTTCCTTTTGTAACTGTTTTGAGCCTGAATTGAACAGGCTCCAACAATTGAAGTGAATCAGCAACTTATTTAAAAATAAAGAACTTTTCAAAATAAATGAAAACAAAGAGCTCTCTAGTACAACGGCATTGTATAGAAAGCCTCTACGCAATTATCTTCTCCATTATAGTAGAGGTGAGAGAGAAAGAGGCAGCAACAGAAGAGGCAGCAACTCAAAACACAGTGGCCTGGGGGGAGAAAAAGTTAGAAACAAAAATATTAGGATAAACTAAATAACAATCCATGAGGTAAAGCTGAGTGAGCCCCTGTGTGATTAAAGCAATATTATCATGAAAGCTGAGGCTTTGTACAATGCTGAGGCTTGAACTATGAATTCAGATATGAAAGGGGCTGGGAAGGGATCAATGTTACCAATCACAGTTGACAATGAAATAGGAGCCTAAAGATATTCATAAGGATTTTGAAAAAGTCTGTTCTTTTCCTTACTCTCTGGATACACGTTTCTCCAGGAAAAAGGAAACAGATTACAATATTTACAGCTTTGAACCATTACTTAGTCATGAAGAAGTCATGTGCTAGGTCCTTACCAAAAGCGAGAAACATGTCCCTGCCTACAGGAATACACAAAGGCTAAGACAGTTCCCAAGGACAGGTTCTGACAATTGCAATGGAAAATACTGGTAGCCAAGATAACCTCAGCTTTGGCTCCTACCAGATTACCTTTTCCCACAATCTTGTGTCACAGAAAAGGAGATTTTTAGGCAGTGATCTGAAAGAACTCAATAGTATATGTTTATGAGTGCGCATACAAGAGTGTGTCCAAATGAAACGGTAGCATGACAGAAAGCGTGGAGGCATTTGTCTCAAAAGAGAACAGGCAGGCGTAGAACCTGGCAGCAACGCATATCTTGTTGCCCACCTAAAACTGTTTTTGAAATGCTCTTATCAGTTGTGTAAATTAAGTGTCGCAAGGAAGGCCTGATCACAGCAACCAAAATTAACTTTCACTCAAGTACTTTTTCCATCTCAGGCCTTAGAAAGATGCCAGATTACCATTACCAGTCATATAAAAGCATGGATACTTCATCTAAATAAATACATGCATATTTTTAAGGTCACGCAGTTAAGGACCGGCTGCTCTTGTTATGCATATATAGTGTTCCACTCATCTTAAGGAAGAACATAAACCTCCTTTTTAGATTGTGAGATTATCTTACTCTAGTCTTTCATCCTGTGTTCAAGTCCCGTGAACACCACTATTACCCTGAAAAACAAACTGAATTCCAGGCACTCTTCTTCATCTCTGAGAGCCAACAGCCTTTATTACTCATGAATCTTCCTCTTAAAAAAATATAAAAATGTAATTTGACCATTTTAAAAAACATGTTTGAAGAAGCCATTAGGAAAAAAATATATCTAAAACTCTGCAAATTTATTCTTTGCCCATCTTAAAATCCATTTTCACTTAAGGTAACAGGTTTGCTTTTTTTCTCCACAACAGAAGAGAACATAATTACATCTCCATAGTGCAAAGCAGATCCTCCACCATCTGGAAGGCTCCTAATCTCATTCTTCCTCACTATGTCACATTGTTTTACACAACGGGATATCCGCCACACCCCTATAAAATTAGAGTAAGGCCATTAATACTACAGTTAAACAAAAGACTTTTCAATATTATGAAGCGCTACTTTCATCTTCCTTTATGAACTTTCACAACATCATATGTAGAACCTGGAAAACCGTCTCAGTCATGAATCCATTTATCACCTCCAGTTGGAATGGAAACTTTACAACAACTTCAGCACAAACATAACATTAGCGAAAAAGGACCTTTTTTAACCCTTATGAAAAGATGAAGGAAGGAAAAGAGAATTGTGGAAGGGATCTAATGAGAACGGTCTCCAAGTTTAGAGAAAACATGTTTCTAAGGATGACACTATTGGCAATTGAAAATGTTAGACTGGATGGTGATGTTAGACTTGCAGGGTGATGTTTTCCATTCTCCGCCCTTAAAGCAGGATCAGCTGTGCTCACGTACAGTGTCAAGAATACTATGACCTCCCTTGGCAAACTGTTACAGTGCTTCCTTAAAGCTTCATTCCTTAATGTGTATTTCCCCAAACCAGCACATCATATACCACCCAAAAACATTATGTATGTTGAGGAAAGCAAGATTATTTACATAACTAGCTGGTTAATCTTCTGCTCATATATATCAAAAAAGGTATTTTATCCATTAATCTTGTTCAATTTTATGACACGCTATGGGCCTTTTCTAAAGTATGTTTCACTCCGGCTTTATAGGAGTTAAGACTAAATAGAGAAAACCTGAGACAGTCAAAACTCTCTCTTTTTTTTTTTTCTTTACTTTGGATACTGGAGGCGGGTGGCACAAAGCAAGAGAAAGTGGAACATTAATCAGTTGTGCTCCTTTCTCTTTCTCCTGCCTCTACAATCAACTGTTTTTCACAGATAAAATTGTGACAGGTTTTGACTACCTCACCTCTTTGCTGAACAGGCCATATTAAATACGTTACTGTCAAAGAACTCACACTGCCCTATCCAAACATGTTCCTCAGAATTGTGATAAAAGCCCGACTTTGCACGAGTTCATACCCTGGATAATTCTACTCATTGTGATACTCAGTTTATATCATAAGTTTGAAATGAGCAAGAATTGGGGAAAAAGTCCTTGTCTTTTGTACTAGTAAGTACTGGAGGAAACTGGAGAAACTCATTGTTATTGAAATTAACAGTGTAGGATTGACTACATTATAGTTTTAATCTCTAGAGTTACTAATACTGGCCATAAAATAAGAGGAAAGAGCTCATAATTCTTTTGAAAACTCTTTAAATTGAGTCCCAGCCGTGAAGAGACTCTTTGTTGCAACCATGAGTTTGTTTCTGTCTCCTTAATACTACTCAAAGACTACCAGAGATCCAAAGAGTGCCTTCTCTATATTCTTGTGGAGAACCTCACTGAGGTGAATTCCTTCAGATCCAAGGGAGTGGATCCTCGAGTACCTCAAAAGGAAGACAATGCCACCACTACATTTTGAGCTCAGAATATCCACATCTCCTTTCACTAATTTCTTCAAATGATTTCTTAGAAATTCATAAACGATGCACAAACTGGTGAGAATTAAACATGAATATTCCAATGAAATTTATACAGAAAGAATGACAAAGATTCTTGCAAAGCATAGTATGCATCTTCAAATCCACATTTTTGTATCATGCAACACAACAAAGGTGATAGCTTCACAAGTTGCTCGTGTGTGTCAATACTGTGAATGTCATTAAAAAACAAAGACATATATCAACAGCAGATCCCATATAAAAAGTACATTGATAAATATAGTAATGCTTGCAATATTTGTTCATTAAATCAATATTTAAAGACGAAGTAAACTTTTTTTCTCTGGGGCACAGCGGTTTCTTTGATGCTTTCTGTGATGGAGTTGATTGCTGTTACAATAAATTGTAATATATTTTTCTTGAAATTCATACCTATTTTTACTACATCATCGGTACTTCCAACAGCACAGTCTCATGGTTTCCACTCAGTTCAATAGGGAATTGAAGCACAAAAGAAAGAGAGAACTTTTCCTGTGTTTACGGAGATGACAAACCAGTACATCTTAATCTTGGCATCTACGTGGTATTGCAAAGATGAATGAAACTATGATAGTCTTCTCAGATCAGAGTTTGGATCAATACCTCAAATGTTACACCTTCAGGGGGGAAAAGAAATATTATGAAAGGCTAAAAAGTCTGCAAGATTTTATGAATGGCTTGCATATTCTGCAACACCATCAATGGTTCAAAACGGTGTTTTCAGACACATAAAAATTGTCTGCCTTCTACTTCTTTACATAGGAACAAGTAAGAGACATGGCAAATAAAAATGAAAAATTACTTTAGAACTTTTCCTTTAGCATTCCATGGCACGCAGTCTAAGTGTCCAAAATTTAAAAGGTAAAATAAAAAATTTATTCTGAAACAGTCCAACAGAAATCCATGATAAGATCAAAGAAGTTTTATATTGTGGGTCATAAGAAATCTTGAGCCTTTAATAAGTTGCTCCTAATCTTTAGTAAGATGTATCAGAAGCCAGAAATACTACAGACATGCTATAAAACCCATCAGCAGCTATGCTGCAAAATTAAGTACTTGGATATCATTCACTGTAAAATGAAATAGATTGGTTAAGATAAAGAAAGTTGAATTACATTTTGAAAAAGGCTTGAACTTCTCTATGTACATTACGGGAAAGAAAAGCTTCCTTTTAAAAAAAAATAAATTAGGAAAAATAGCGTTTTAGGAAGGGTTGGAATTGTGGTGGAAGATCTAAACAACCATAGCTCAAAAGTTCCCTCTTACACACCTTTGCAGTCACCATAAAATTAATGAAGTTGCCTCAACAAACCAATAAGATAATTTCCTGCAATGTTTGAGTTTTTTTTTTAACATTTTGAGGATAAAATAAAGAAAATATTTTTCAAGACTTCTATTGTTACTGAAACAAGATTCTTTTATTCTGTACATATCTATATGATTTTTCTACGTGCCCACCTTTTTTTTTAATTCTGCTAACTAAATTTTTCCATTCTGCTTCAACCTTTCTTTAGGTGCCATCTGAAAGTGTTTAGGTTGATTAGACACCATACAGGCTACATGAGACAGCAGATAAATAAAGAACTGTCTCTGGTTATGTACCAAATTAGAGCTAAGTGTCTAGCAGACTTCAAGGATGTAAGTTATTTGGACCACCTTACCCTGTCGATGTACAGGGATAGGTCTGTCACATAACTAGCTACGGTTCCACCACTAAAAAAAAGAGAATACCCCCTCCCCCCAAAAGACTTAAAAAAATCATCTGAACAGCTAAAAAGCAGTCAGAAATCTTGGTCTAGAAAACAGAAGGATGGTAATCCTTTGCATTACTCTTGAATCAGTTTCTAAAAAGGCAAAATTACCATCAGTGTCACATTTGGTCCAATGTTTATTCTTGCCATACTGTGTTCTCTTCAAACAAGATTGCAGAAGGCTTTTCTTTCAAAATGTCAACCGAACTTTATGTTTTTAATCATAAACATGTCTTCCTTTATGTACAGATACCTTAAAATGACTGCAAATTGTACTTACATCTGAAAAAACTCAACATTGCTGGAATATAGTTTCTCAATTTAACCTCATCAAGTTGAACAAGGCCAACTGCAACATATCAGTACAGACTGGGGGACGAATGGATTTAGAGCAGACCTGCAGTGAAGGACTTGGGGTAACGGTGGATGAAAAGCTGGACATGAGCCAACAATGTGCACTCACAGCCCAGAAAGCCAACCACACCCTGCGCTGCATCAAAAGACCCATGGCCAGCAGGTCAAGGGAGGTGATCCTGCCCCTCTATTCTGCTCTGGTGAGACCCCACCTGGAGTATTGCATCCAGCTCTGGAGCCCTCAGCACAGGAAAGACATGGATCTGTTGGAGTGAGTCCAGAGGAGGGCTACAAAAATGACCAGAGGGATGGAACACCTGCTCCTATGAGGACAGGCTGAGAGAGTTGGAGTTCAGCCTGAACAAGAGAAGGCTCCAGGGAGACTTTACTGCTGCCTTCCAATATATAAAGAAGGCTTGTAGGAAAGACAGAGACTTTTTACCAAGGCCTGTAGTGACAGGACAAGGTGTAACTGTTTTAAACTGAAAGAGGGTACATTTAGAATGGACATAAGGAATAAATTCTTCATAATCATAAGACACTGGAACAAGTTGCCCAGGGTAGTTGTAGATGCCCCGTCCTTGGAAGTGTTCAAGGTCAGACTGGATGGGACTTTGAGCAACCTAATCTAGTAAAAGATGTCCCTGGCCATAGCAGGGGCATTGGAGTAGATGATCATTGAAGTTCCTTTCCAAGCCAAACCATTCTCCGATTCTATGATTCAATTTCTAATATTCACTTGAATGGGCTTGAATTATTCTTATTTTCCTGAGTATTCATTTGGGAATAAAAAGTACAAAATGGTAAAGGACAATTCAAATTTAATCTTACTTCTCATGGCTTTCCTAATGTACAGATTATTCCTTTTATAATTATTCTGGATTCTTTTTTCATCAAGGCAAACAATGATTTTTCCCAGATTTCTAGTTACCAGATTTATTAGCTATTTATTATCTAAGATATAGATATACATAGACTAGGATATAGGCAAGTCTTGCAGTTTTGCAGTGAAATGCTTCAGGACAAAAAAACCAACAACACTAGAACAGTGCAGAAGTACTAATGAAGAGTCAATTATTTACAACACACAAAAATAAAAAAAAAATAAGGATACTGTTGGTAAAACGTACCTTAATCTCTGATTTATAAATAATGCTTTTAAGAAGCAGTCTGGAACCGACTGCTAAGCTTTGAAAGACTTTTTAAACTATTTTTGTTCAGTTTTGATATTAAGCCACCACAGCTCTTTTGTAGTTCTTCACTCCACCGGTGGGGTTGTAAAGAGAATACAAGCCTACCACTTCAATCTTCTTCAAATAATTTATACCCCTCTTCCAACACCATTTATAAATTGAACCCAGGTATTTCTCCACGAAAGATTTTAATCAGGAAATGCTGAATCTTGTGCTGATTTAGAACATATGATCTCAGTTGTCCATGGCCTCCCCCATCCACCCTCACTGCGGTCGTTAACTAAATTATGTACTTAGATTTGATTTGTGCCTCTTCAATTCCATCAGTTCTCAGAACCTGTTAGAAGATGGTAATAAGTAAGGGAGATACGTAATATCAGTAAATCCACACAAATATGTCTAAGCAAACACATGAAGAATCTGGGGGAAGAGCTCATGTAGTTCAGTATAAATCCAAAGAAAGAAGTTTAATGCAGCTTCAGTATATCAGATTTTTACCATGTGGATCACTTGTGGCAAGCTGTGACAATCATATCGGAAAAACACAATATGGGATTGCATTTCTTCATGTTTCTCCTTGCCAAACTGGTTCATTTGTAACTGTTTCATAATTTCAATTATGCTTTTATGTAACTTACAAGAAGAAAATCTTAAGTTCTAGCAGCTGTAGTTCAAGGCAATAAATCATTCTAAGAAGCTGCTTATGTGTAATTGTAACTTCAAATTTTTCCAACATTATCCCTCTCTCAATCTTGTATTCCAACTGTTCCACCCCTACATTGTGACACTACTATAAAACTGGAAGGTCCATCTGGCCCCTTTATCATCTTAGCAGATAATGCTTATTTCAACTCTTACCTAAATTTGCATCAGAAGTATTTCAAAACAAATCCAAGGTATATGACAGCTCTATAATTTTACAACATAGTGTAAGACATTAATTTAGGGTCTTGTTTGTACTCTAAGCTGACCGTTTTTTTTGGCAGTAGTTTGCTTTAATGGGATGAAAAAAAAGGATATAGATGAGTCTTGAAGTTTTCCAGTAAAATGCTTCAGGACTATAAAAAAACTCTGCCCCAAAGTGAAGAGAAAGGGTAACAGGAAGGATAAACAATAACATAAAAAGGATAATCCAATAGAAATAAATGTTTTTAGACTTGACTGGAATAATAATTTCTCATTTTCATGGAAACTTAAAGCAAGAACTAAGATATAGGGAAGAACAGTTTCCCTTGTAATTGCTGTATTCACACAGCTGTACTACTATTATAAGAAATAATTAAAAACTAATTGTTTTAGCATGCATGCAATGCTTAAATCTCAAAAGACCCAATTTCTCGGCACTGCCACAACTTCCTCATATAGTTGAACCTTGTTTCACTTAGGAAGGAATCTCTGGTTGCTTGCACTACCATCCGAAGGATGTAAAGTAGCATAAATAACTTTTGCATTGTTGATTTCAGTTACTGTCTTTCCAAATACACAGCCAATGCCTAATTAAAAACTTAGTAAGTGGGCAGGGAGGTATAAAACCCCATCTTAAGGACTAATTTATCTGGTGCTTATCTCAGTGCCTTCTTCTAAAGAAAGGATTGAACGTCACAGCTTAGAATCCATAATTTTAAACAGCCCCATATTTAAGTGCAATTTCACTAGTTTAATATCTCTGTAAACTGTTTTTGTAAGCACACACTATAATGACACATTATGCCATGGACCTATCTTGAAATACAGCTCCACAATGCCAGTCCTCACCATGACAGGTTAATTATGAAAACATTCTAACAGACTTAAAAACTAGCCAGTTGTACTTCCTGGACTGGTTTTCTATACATCAGAATACACCAATTAAAAAACAGTGTTTCAGTTTAATTTTAATGAGTGACAACAGGCATTCCACAGAATAAACTGTAATTTTTTTTTGCATTTCTTTCCTTCATTATATAGCTGTCAGTGTTAAGGAGCTTTAGGCAAAAAGGAGATAAAGCAAATGGCTTTCATTTAAGTTTCAGCTTTCTCAATCTGAAGCAAGTGGTAAAATGTAGCTTTTTCTGTGATAACATCTTGTTTCTGCAGGTACATCAAGAACCCCTGAATAAAACAGCAAACTGATGCATCACTGCATTCCACTGAATCTTTCCTTGATAACACTGAAGTATGAAGGTCTTCCTACATTCATTTGTATCCTTGGTTAAGTAATGTATCTACAGGAATCTGACAGTTAATTAAGAATTATCCTAGTTCTTCAGTTTGTTGGCAAGTTTTCAGTAGCATTTTTTTTAAAAGAGAAAATACTACAGCTGTTGGATTAAAAGAATATATAAACTAAATAGCTCTTTAACTACTACTGGTTTGCATTTCACCAGTCACTAGTTACACAGTCCAAGGACTTGGGGTAAGTATAAATCCCCAAAATAATTTCACACATCCTTTCTTTTACTTGCATGATTAGTCAAGTCAGTTTAACTGCATGAAAAAGAGTTTTAAATGTATGATTTGTATCATGGTTCAAGCACACAGCAGAATTCCTGGAAAGTTTTATTGAATTTACAGACTTTGCTATGTCCTCTATAATGAACACAGTATCATTCACTTCCACGGGCTTATTATTGTCCGTAACTATTTCTCGTCTAAAATAGTGCTAAACAAGAACCTAAACATGACATTCAAGGAGTTTACAAAAAAATAAAATTTAAAAAATCACAGGCAATCTTAAAAATGAATTAGTTAATTCTTTGGAGGCCGCAGCACTGAACTGTAACAAAGCAGTTATGCTATGTACATGTTGCCAAAACACAATGATAACTGGTAGACCTGATCTTGATAAGTTTATCTTCTGAATGAAATGGTGCTATAAAAATTAATCTCCTGAGATCAACAAAGTCACGGGGATTAATAACCTTCCTCTGACTTCCACATCATCAGGTTTGAGTTGCACACACTGCCTATACCGCTTTAACAAGTTCTGCAGTGAATCTGTACAGCAGAATAATCCACCTCTCCTGTATTTCAGGGAACTACACTTCACCCTTGGGCTTCAGCTGGCCCAAGAGCCTGACTGTCCAGAAGTGGATGTAACTCACTTCAGCCTCATCCACGCCATCTGTCCTCCGAGTGCTGTGCACAGCTGGGCTGAAGCAAAGAACAGCAACGGGAGACAGCTATGAGGTTTGCTTCCGAAAAAATCACACCCCTGATCCACACAACGACATTGGGGCAGACACACCCCGTGATGGCAGCAGGCAAAACCAATTAGTGACTCTAGTCCAAAGAAAAACTCCTATATAAATCAAGTCCATTTAAATTATTTCGGGGTCAAACATTATGCAATAATGAAGATACATTATCTACAGAAACTAGTATCTAACAGATATATATTTATGAACTATCAAGTGATTTTTAAAAGACTGGCAGTTAACGCATTACTGAAAAACAATATACCCTGCTCTTCAAGGCAAGCTATTACATAGCCCAAATTTATCCAGAGCTTAGGAAAAATGGAAGCATGATATTACCTACCTATTACAGTTGCTCCCAAATGGGGAACTTGTTTATACATCAAATTCCTCAAGAAGAGGAAAAAGCCTGCCAAAAACCTCATATAGTCTCTGTGCATCATCTGCATTAGTTAGGGTGCTCCATTTGCGCAGGTTCAGTGGCAGGTAAAAATATGACACTCATGAAATTTAGACAACCTTTCTGGTTCTTTTTGAATGATTTGTAGAAGAAGCATTATTCACTGCTCTAAGAAAAGAGAGGCACTGTGTTTCCAAATAAACTACCAACAGGCAATGTGTGTTTATATGGCTTCTGTCATGCAGCATGGAGACAGAATGTATTAGTTTCCCATAAAGGCATTACTGTCAAGGTATAAGCGAGATAGATACAATACCATTTATAACAAACACACTGGCGTTCTGTTTAGCTAGACCATTTTGAACAAGAATTCTATAAAAATATTTTTAAAAATTATTAATCTGAGGCAGGTTAGATCAATATCCATTTAATTACGGAACAGCATTTTTCCATTTTACTTTATTTTTTTAAAAACCCATACGTTTTGCAATGCTGGAAATTCAGACTAACAAAAAGATTAACGTTCTTGAAGTTGATGGGAAGTCTGCATTGTGTAAGGACCCACATGGACCTGACAGCAAGAAAAGAGCATTCTTACTTTAAATTTTATTTTCATGAAATATATACATGTATGCCTGAACAGCACCTGGCATATTTGATCTCAGTCCTGCTGAGAGGCCCAGCGATTACTGAAAACAGAAAGCTATATTGCACTGATAATTTTCAAGGCATTCACATTATCTTAACCTAACTTTATAAAAAAATGCTTCCATTGTCTGTAATTTCAAACTAATGGAAACAAAGACAATCACAGAAACTGGTAACAACCAAATACAACATAATGACATATGAAATCAAACTAAACAAGTATTGTATCATCAAGGTAAAATGACAAAATATATTTTAATGATGAAGAAGCTAAGGAAAGAAAATACACTAATTTTCTTGTTCTCCAAGCTGACAAACACTTGCAATTAGGAGCAGCAGATGACTATTAACTCTAAAAATTGGCACAGAAGGGCCTTGACTAAGGCTAAAAGCGTGCTAGAAACAAATCTCACCTGCTGCATTTCAAGGTTCCAGGTAAAATCACTAGATCTGTCTACCTTACATGTCAGAAACAAAATTTTCATCTTGTACAAGGTATACAGTAGAATGACTATTTCCTCATTGCAGGAAATGGAAAAAAGGATAAATTATCATAGCGAAACTGCCAGAAGCCATATATTTTACTTTGTTCTGATTTAACTCTGATTTTCAATTCAGCTCAAACTACAATGATGCTGACTAATGACCTGAAACACAGCAGGTGAGTGCATAAATTGAAATGGTTCTAAGTTAGTTTTAGGTCAAAACTAATAAAATCATCTTTTAACACCTAGTGATGCTTCTATCATCCCACGATAATGTCTTTCCCTAGGATAAAATTAAAAGATAGTTCAGATAAAAATCATACTAAGCTCTTCTTAAAAATCACACTGTCAATCACTAAAATGTACTATTACAGTTGTTTAAGTATGTCCTCCTTTTGACATGTAAGATGGTCATTTGATTGATCAGAATATAGTTTAGATTAATATAATTACACTAAAAGTAAATGTTTTGTTACAGAAATCTTTCAATGGGATGTCATTCCAGTAGCAGTGAAGATTTAGCACTTTTATGTGCTATGTCTAAAATTATCAGTGAGAAATGGAGTATTTCTGTCTACATCAAGGAGAAATTGCTCAGCAGGGTTTGGCATTGCTTCCATAATACTCTTTGAAGTTCTGCTATTGCATGCAAATTGTCCTTAAAACATTTTAAAATACTATTCATTTATACAGAGAACAAGATTAGAGCAATCAGGAAACATATTAATTTTTCTGTGGAGAAGAAAAATCCTAAAGAAAAATAATAGCTGTGTGCAGAATATTAGCCGTGTTTTACCAAGTCGCAAACCAATAACAATAAGAATATTCTGGCTTGGTGCTTAGGCATTTTTCCTGAACAGTGGAACTCCACACATAGGAAACAAACAAACAAACAAACAAAAAAGGACTCACTATGAGTTGAACACCCTACTTTGCGTCACTGTGTCGGTTTCAGCTTATCAAAAAGAAAACAAGCATCTCATGCCAGTCCCATGTTCAAAGGCTGTATGTGAGGCAGAAGGATCCTCATAATCAAGCAAATCAGACTGTATAATTTCTGCACCAAAATGGCATATTCTAGAGAAAGGTTAAACCATGTGGCATTACCAGCACACCCAGATGTTCATCACCTTTCTTCACCATTTAAGTTTTAATGACTCAGGTATTTAAAAATACAACAATGATTAAGTAAACTTTTAAACTAGCCTTACAGATGAGTAGCCTACTTATTGGTTTCTTCTGAATTTTTGTGTAACATTGAAAAGTGGAAAGCCAGAATACATGTGCTGAATCCAGCTATTTTCTCGTCATGAAAACACTTAAGATGATTATCATGCATCTGGGTTAAAATTGTGCGGCTTTATAGACTGTGGACTGTTGTGTCACATCACAAAATCCAATGAAGGGGTCACAATCCTGCAATTCTCAATACATCTAATTTGGACAATGACTAGTCCACCCGCACAGCTTGTTTCCTAAGAGCGTGCAAATTAAGCAGTAAATATTCTGGATTTTTCTCCCTGTTGTATGTACGGAAAGGGAAAAGCAGAATTCACAACACCACATACACTATTTATTGATGTCTTTGTTGCGAAGGTTTATCCTTGTACAAAAATTTCCATACACAAAATTAAGAAGTATGCTTCAATTCAGCCATTGCAGGCTGAACAATATATTATGTCGTACTAAGGTATTTTTCATTATACAGAAAACATTAGTGGTTTGAATTTTTTTACCATCAATCCTCGTGTACACATTCTAGACTGCTAAATTTCTGCCTAGGTGTACATTCCTATTTTCAAATGCAGGTTTTGTATTCATTTATATCAAATCTACACACTCAGAATCTGACTGGGCCTATGTATGTTTTATGGGAACACATCTCGGCACAGGAGGCACAGGAATTAATTCACAAAAGCGAAGTGCTGCAGTTCTAGCTTTATATTATATCCCCAATGGCATTCACCTTTTTGAAAGATAAAAAAGGTAATTTCTGATGGAAGAATTTGTTCTTATTAGGAAACAAAAGCTGCTTATTGTCCTGCTTCGTTTTGCACCAAGTTTTGTGACAATTTCTTTTGCTATTATTTGCTACAGTTATTGAAGATGTGAGGTGACTGATCTGAAAGTCATCTCCCTTTCTTCAATTGCCTAAGCATACACACAGCTTCTTATCCCTACATACCCTTACTTGTTGATTCTGGATTTTATTTTTGACGTCTTCTCTGAAAGTTCCATTTCCTTATGTGGAGAAAAATTGAATGAGAGAGAATACAAGAATGCAACACGGTTAATTTTGATCTCTAGGCTGCAAAACTGCTTGCAATAATGTTTCCAAGATTTTTGCATATTTTGAAAGTCCCTGGTGACAGTTCAAGAATGACGACATAATATCTCAATGTCTGCTAGATCACTATTTATTTGTATGCCTAAATTAAAATCAGAGTCCTCTTACTCTTTCTGTTAGATGCAATTCCAAGCTTCCACATACATATAGGGGAGCTTTGTTTTCCTGAGAAACAGATCTACGGAGAGATGAAGCGGTATGCCTGAACTCATGCTATAGATCCCTCGCAGAAAAGGAAACGAGGTTTTACAAGTCCCAGGCAATGCAGACTTTTTTTTCTTCATATTTAACACTATGAAATATCAACACAGGAGGTACTGCACAGACTTTCAGTTATTCCCTCTTAAAGTTTTAAAAGAGAGGCTAAATTACCCATACTAAAATAAGGGGGTACCAATAACGTAATCGTCCTTTAGGTTTGCTATGCTGGACTTACTGAAATCAACACCAACAATTCTTATCTGCACGAAATTTAGGACATGAAAAATCACTGCATATTCATGGACAGTAATTTACAGATCTTTATTGAGTTAATTTTAACTGTAATCTTTTGTGCACTATTTTATGTCTATTAAACATCATACGATACTTAAATTTTCAAATCAAAATTCTCTGCCAGTTGTAAAAGTGAAAAACTGCTGAAAAGTCTGCATGATTAGGACTACATAAATCTGTAAGGAACACAGAATCCATCTGAAAGGAAATCATGGTCTTCATGGTTTCTGGTTATACTTAGTATTTTTAACAATGTTATTTGCCAGTTGCTCAGTATTCAAATTCAGAGCTGGAACCCCCTGTATATAAATTCAGGTTTCACATTACACCCTAAACCTATATATTTCTAAAGATTCTTTAACAAAATCAATTTCTAAAAACAATCCAGCATTGAAAGAATGTTTTCATGAGTTGGCTTGAATACTAGTTAATATCAGAAGTTCATATCTAGTTTGGTATCAGAGGCATATTATTCTACTACTTCAATTAGATTAAGTTAAAAATTACAATTGATTTTTAACAGAGAACTAATAGAGACTTTAATCATAATTGTGCACATACCCTGCAAAATTGGGTGGGTTTTTTTGTGCGGTTTAGTTTGTGCAGGTGCAGGGGAGGGAGTCAAGTGGGGTTGGGTTTTTTCCCTCAAAAAAGTAGGAAAAAGCCAGTGGAAATCACTTTGTGACAAAGAATATGAGAGAGAACCAAAACCCTGCATCACATTCATCAGTGTAATAATTAGAAATTGCCTCCATAAAGATACACTGAGGAGGTCACAGCTGTACAAGCAAATCATGCATTTTGAGGGGTTTTGCTTTTCTTCTTCTGGTGCTTTGAAAGTTCTGTTCAAAGAACTTACAAGCTTTCCTGATCTGATGATGCCAAGAAAGAGAAATTTACTTGACGAGGTCTCCAAACATAACATACAGCTTCTTACCAGGCAACTGTCGAAGTAAAGTCACATGCAGAGGCTAACTAATACTGCAAAGAAAATAGCAAGCAGCTGTAATCTGTGATACAAGTAAATCTGGGACGTGCCTATTCTATTTTTCCGGAGAGGGGACATGCCATTTTGTATAGTCTAGTGAAACAACTGCTATTGCCTACACTGGCTCTGAAATTAGAACTACACCTTCATAAATTAGAAGTGTCACCTGCGAGTTTTCATAATAAAAATGCCTCTGCGAAAACAGCATGTCCTTATTAAACACATTAGGTGTCCAAACTACTTGTACTGCCAACAAAATCAAGGTTTTACTAATTTATTCGGTAAAAAGGGATTCAAAGAAAGTAAGGACAGAACCATATAGGCTGATCCCAGCTAAGTGGGAATTCCTCCATCGTATCACACAGCCTAACTTACAACACAGGTTCTGAAATCGTTCTCGCATATCTGGGGCATTATTCTTGGAAATGAAGAGCTCCAGCAGAGAATATAATAGAACCATAATGTTTTTCTAATCTTTCTAAGTTTGTGCAAAACTTCCAAAAGCCGTAATTCCAACATCCATTTTTGTTATTTTCCCTCTTTTTCACCTGTGTTTAACACAGGCCTTTTTTTAAAGTGAGTTTACAACTGATGTCATCTACTGTCAGTCTAGAGTAAAGAGAGAAAATTTCAGAACATTTTCATTGGATTATGACAGTCCTTTGGTTAGAAACAGAATGTTACTTTTTGTGGCTCTACAGAAGAAAGAACGGAGAGAACAACTGAACACAGTTCAGTGTTCTGTTCAGTATATTCATAAGTGAAACACTAGTGCACAGTTTGATGCACTACTAAACTACTGATTCCATTTATGCTAAGATGATTTGAAAGTTGTTCAGTTCTGTTTCCCACAAGTAAACCATTCCTTAATAGAAACAGATCTAACTATGTCGCCTTAAATATCTGAGGTTATGTGCTTTGGAAATCACAGGTTACCCATGATCGTATCCCAATGAGTGGCTCTTAACATTTCACTTGGAGCCATAATTTAATTTTTAATTATTGCTTTTTATCTTGATCTCTTTCTTCCAGAGCAACCTAATGCATATGCTTGAAAGTATCACTCTTCTTTTTCTTCTTATTATTAGAGAAAACACTTTTAAATGAAGAGACCTGCAGGACTGAGTACTTGATGAAAGTCTTGGTATGTACTTAACCAGCAGGCTACTCATTACTGGGCACTCAAGGAACAGGACAACCTTAAGTACCCCATTATCAGAGGAATAACTGCTCTGCTGTGCAGTGCAGCAATTCTAAGACTACACCAGGTATCACTTTAGTCATGCTAATACATGTTGACAAACGACTTCTCAACTTTTCTGTTGGTAGTATCACTTTCAGGAAAGCAGGATGCTTGAAGTTTCAATCAGCAAAGGCAGTGAACTAACACCTCTGAGCTCTGACAAGCAATGATCCGAATACACGGATAATGACTGCTGAAACCTCTGCTCTTTTTATGCTGTGCCATTTTTTACCTTTTTTCAATTCTTGCTCTGCCTTCCAGACCATGGCGCTGAGAGACAGAAAGACTAGAAAAGAAACAGTTAACAGGAGGAAAAGCAATACCAGATGCTGACACTGGTTATTCATCTAATAAGATATGCAAAAGTGATGTAAGAAGCAACTAACTGGAAGCTAACAGGAAAGCACTGCATCGTTCTTATTCAATTATCTAAAATACCACCTCACTAGAATCCAGAATAAATTTGCTCCCTAATAAATCACTTCTCTGCAAAGACATTGAGTATAAAGAAGAGACTGCAGAAGTGTAAAGGAGAACGGGAAACCATTCTAAGAGCTTCGCATGTTTAAACATTGTAAACTGTCAAGCTCCAATATGAAAGTTTTTTACTGTTCTAGCTAGCTTCTGTTCGAATGATATGAAAAGACTTTTGTCTCTACAGAACTTCTAGCTCAACTCTTCCCTTCTGTGTTAATCTTCCTTTTGACCTCTTTTGACCTCTTTCTGGCCATGTCAAAGCAACTTTCAGTAGACCTAAAACTGCTGTACTTAATTTTGTGAGATGCAGAGTTGCCACTTTCCTGTTGAGAGCTCTAGCAGTATTAACACACATGGTTATTCACAGATCTTGGAACAAAAAAATGGCTTCCCTTTTATTAAACTTTCCATCATTTTTCAAGCCGCTGTAGAAATTGAGCGTGTGCCTCTAAGCAGGCCAAGTACAGATAGCTGTTTTTTCCAGTGCATAATCCAGAAAATTGTTCCACATGTGTTGATTCATTCTTTATGATGAGATACAAGATGTTTACAACCTTCTTGTTACTCATGCTGAAACATCTCTTTTTGTTTTATTAAAAAATACAAATATTCTAATGCTCAGAATAAGTAGCTAGACACAAATTTTAGGAATTAGGTTTTTTTTGTTGCTGTGAGATTTTACGGATCTTGTGAAATAAAATCTTTCCTCCAGACGGTTAATCTTAGTTATGTGATTTACTTTTTCCTTGGAGGGGGGGGCAGATAGTGAACTGCTTGTTCACCTCATTTATTTTAGCAATGCTCCCATGTCCTTTAGAAAGGTATAGCTGCAGTGTCTGAAGTGGATGAGCTCAAGTGAGCTAGAGTTAACGCCAACCAAGCGACACAGAAGCCTACTAATCAGTTCATAGAAAATAGCAAAAGTTCAGAAACAACAGAGTCTAAAACCGAAAGAAAACCTCTTCATGAAAGAAAGGTATTAGAGACTAACCACTATTCTGAATGATAATTATAGACTGAAAAAGCAAAAGGACACAAATGAAACAATAAAACAGGGAATCACGAGTTATGCTTTGTCAAGATAGATGTACTGGTTTTGGCTAGGATAGAATTAATTTTATCCACAGTAGCTCATAGGGTGCTATGTTTTGGACTTGTGACCGAAACAGTGTTGATAACATACCCATATTTTAGTTATTGCTGAACAGTGTTTGCACAATGTCAAAGCCGTTTCTGTTTCTCACACTATCCTGTGAGCGATTTGGCTGGGGGTGCACAAGAACTTGGGAGGAGACAGAGCTGGACAGCCGACCCCAGCTGACCACAGGGATATACCATACCATAAGATGTCATGCTCAGCAATAAAAGTCTGGGAAAGAAGGAGGAAGGGTAAACATTTGGAGTTACAGAGTTTGTCATCACAAGTAACCATTACATCCGATGGAGCCCTGCTTTCCAGGAAATGCCTAAACATCTTGCCTGCCAATGGGAATCAGTGAATGAATTGCTCATTTTGCTTTGCTTTTATGCACAGCTTTGCTTTATTAACTGTCTTTATCTCAACACATGAGTTTTCTCACTTTTACCTTCCTGATTCTCTCGCCCATCCACCAGGAAAGGAGTGAGTGAGTGGCTGTGTGGGGTTTAGCTGCTTACTGCAGTTAACCCACAATAGGAAAGCAGATATTTTTAATAAATCAAATTATGGAAACTCATTATAAAGCGATGTAACTGGAAAGAACTATCATAACTGAATCAGAAAACAAACCTTTCTTTTTTTCAAAAGCAAAACCATTTCATCGTCAGCAAAAAGGGATTTTGTTCCCTAACAAGTAAGTGATTACAACAGACCAGAGGGGGATAATGGTTCACCCAGTGACCAAAAGGAAAGAAACTTTAAAAAAAACCCACAAAAACAACAGGTAAATAATACTGATGCAATATGACCATATATAAAAAGGAGTGATATTACTGACAGAGAAGATATAAAATCAACCCCCTACGGTATTCTATAGTCTACTACTCTTAGAGAACAGTGAGAGCATTGTAAGGATGAGAGACTGAAGCATACAGGGAACTTCTTCAGCATGTTTCAGGTAACTATGACTCTTTTCTAAGGAAACCTAGGAACGAAGACAGGGCAAGGAGGGGATTAGACGGGTATAGGCTCCTTCCAGGCTAAGTTACTTTATGATAGAACGAATCATTCGTACCTCCAGCATAAAGTACTTACACATTAAAGAAATTATACCAAGGACAAACTGGTGGATGCACTAATTGAAAAAGAAATGCTTCTGGATCCTAGATTTATGGAGGGGAGTCAGTTTGGACTAGCTGTATATAAAGGCTACCAATCCACTTTCAGAACCTAAGTAAAATCTACATAAGTAGATTTCAAAATCAAGTACAAAATGAATCAATGGCAATATACAAAGCAAAGACCTGAAATTGTTTTACAACAATAACTGTTTAAGAACAGGCAATGCAGCAAACTGTGCAATGCAGCAATGCAGCATGAAAGCACTGTGATTCAGAAGTGGCAATGAAACAAGAAGTGGATAAAATAATTCATGTATTGTAGCTAGAATCGGATGGAAAAATTCCTGTAATTGTATCCATTAAAATTAGCAGCAATAAGCTACAACTTCACTTCAAACAATGAATATGTAACATTTCAAAATGTCACCTTCCATATTGCTTCCAGAGAAGCAGTAGAGTCAGGTAGAGGAACAAGTTCTTCAGTAGATTTCTGAAAAAGCCCTCCCTGGAAATGAGTGGATAATTTTAACAGCAGGTAAGGGCAAGAAAGGTCTTGATGGTTTCAGAGTCCTGATTTTATACTAACGCTAGGAAGAAGGAGGATGACCAACTTCAAAATTTTGTGTTCTTGCTACCACTAAGGCAACTACTCCTAACTGAAAATTGAAAACATTTTAGTTCACTGCTAAAGAAATGAAGGCCGTACAAGTTAAAACAACCACTACAAAGTGAGGTCCCTAAAAAAAAAAAAAAGAAAAAGAAAAAGAAAAAAGCTAATTTAAAGATTCTATTAAAACTACTTTTAATAACAAAACTATATTGAATAGACAATATGTCACAGAAAACCACATACCAAGCAGAAATCAGAGCTGCATAGTACACATGCACATCCAAAGGTTAATCTCACTTATAATTTAAGGAAATCATTAAATAGTATAGTACCTAACACAAATAACAACTTCATATTTATCCCACTCAATGAAATTTTGGATCAAACTTTGAAGAAATTCATGCAGAACAGAGAGGAGAACTAAATGCTTTCAGATCTCGTAGCTTAATTTGCCCTGCTTTTTCACTCTATTGGTTTAAATGTTGTCATAAACTAAGCCCTTATTTCTTGTCAAATGGATGCCCACACCAATAGGAATAAACACTTCTTGACCTTCTGAACTTATTTCAGGACTTATTAGAGTAGCTGAAATAATATACTCCACCCATAATTAATAACATGTTCATAAACGTGGATTTAATATGACAGAAAAAGGAACGTCCATTTTATCTGCTGCCCAGTAGTGTATTGTGCCCATTTATCATGAACCTTGTTTACCTGCAGAAACATCAAGAATAGTAAGTTATCTTTTTTATGAAGAGCATCTGCACACCTCCACTTCTAGATTTATCCCTCAAAATCAGTCTGTGTTTAAAATCAATCATGCAGCATGTATGATTTATCTTCTTTTAAGTGTCTCAGACCATCCACATAAGATTCAGTTACCGAAGAACAGGTATACACATAAGATTTTATGGTGATAATGTGCAGCACTGACCTCATTTCCTGTCTTCAAACAGGCTTTAAAGGAGCTACATGACTGCATAAATTCAGTGTCATTAAAAAATAACTGTTTCTTCTTGCTAAGTTCTGTCTCATCTCTATCAAAAGGAACAGGACACTGATTTTCACTGTGAATTTCTTCTGGACAGTTGCCCAGGTGCTAAATCAACTCTGTGTATGCCATTGCTAAGGCTTGTCAGCATCGTTAGTATAACCTGTCACTCAAATGAGGCAAATGGCATACATTAAACCAAACATCAGCATCAGCAGACAGTTTCTGGGCTCTCAGTTCTCCTTGATACAGGAGCAAAAGGCTAGAAAAGGAATTGACAATGATAGAAACGTAAAACAAATTTTCAAGTTGTTGAAACCTTCAACTCTCCAAAGAATTCAGAGAAGCTATTCTTATTTTTACTACCCAAGGCCCAAACCCGCTCACATAAACAGTTTACAACTAGATAAAGAAACTGTTTGAAAGTAGTAATTTTATTACCCACCTAATAAAAGAAACACCATGTTATGGCAATCTAAAAGTCTTCAACACAGAGAGAATATCAGCATTCTCTAAGGAACAACACATACACATAGATATTCCTTGACCAAAAAAAAAAAAGTCAATTAAAAAAATAGTATAAAAAGAAAACATGTTCAGGAAGCATCTTTCCTGGGTGGCATAATTTCCACTGCACATTGGTAAGGCAACCCAAGATCTCCCAGTACAAATTACAGCATGTGAACAGTGAGCTGTCACATTAATTGATCACTGAAGTCTCATTTATGCAGTGGGCAATGGTGTACATGACTATATGTTTTTGTTGCACAGTGAACCTCAGGGAAGTTTTTTCTTTTCCCCATTTACTATTAGATCATTTCCCACAAATACCCTCAACATTCTATTTTATCGATCTTGTTTTCAATTCACCTACGCTCTGGACATTTTTACACACCTCTGACATCAAATATGATAGACTTGAAGCAGAAAATAGAGCAAGCTAGAGAGAAATACTGTGCTAGAACTATATTCCATCACAAGATACATTTGTGAGAATGTAACTCTTCACAATATCCAGCTGTTCTTAGTTGGGAGGTTCATTTTGGAAGCAAAAAAGGAAAATATGTTCTGACAATGTCAAAATTATTCTGCTTCCCAATTACTTCTCCTTTCAAATTCTGTTTATATTATTTTATATTATAATGGCACACATGAAAACATGAACACGAAATAGAAACCAAACGTAATTAAAAAAATTTTGGATCAACTGCTATTGGTTCATTTTAGTTGGAAAATAACAAGTTGAGGAAATTTGGGTTTATCTGGAAGGAAACCAAATCTCTAAACTTAAAGTTCTAAACCAGAACATACAGTTCTACAGAATTATCGGATGGTACAGCTGAATCCAAAAGCAAAGCGGTGGGCATTATGTCTCCTGGAGCACACTCTTACATGCAGTACAAAAAGTCACATCTAGCAAGAAGTAGTAACAGATCTCCCTTTCCAAATCTCTACATAAACCAGGATTTAGAGCTTTGAGTTTCTTTTTTTGATGCCCCTTTCTTAAGGAAAGAAGCCATAAAGCATTTTTTGTAGAAGTCATAAAAACAAAATCCAATGCCTTCCTCTTCCACTGCATCCACCTTACTACAGATCACATTTCAGAATCTGGCCTTCAATTTCACATTCCCAACAGGAATTATAAGACCATCTAAGTGACTTTAATTGCAAAATTGAATTATTTTCTATTTTTCAGTGGTACTGCTCGTATTTACTTTGAAGCAAAGATGTGTCAGTTTATTTCAAGGGACAATACAGCAGAGTATATCTCGTCTATTTATTAATTCCTTAGTTTCTGTGTATATGGACAACAATGTAGCATTGATAAAGATGGTAATTTATTCTTAAATCTCAAGACAAAGTCTCACACATCCATTTTTTAATATTTTAAAATTATTTGCTACTTTATTTATTTTCTAAATTAGGCCCCTCTGCTATTTGGTTGGGGTTATGTTTTGGTTTGGTTTCAGGTTTTTTAAGTCATCTGGAAAAAGCATTCATGTTATGTTCATTCATCATGGCCCTGGATTTTCCATTTAAATAGGCCAGCTGAGATCTTCAGAACAAATTTAAACTGAAACCCTAAACACTCATGTATATGGTACTATGCAAAAGTAATTTAATTTCAGACTTTGTGAAAATTTAAGAGTTAGAAGTTTTGACAACTTTCAGAAATAAAAGGCCACCTAGTACCTGCGAAACTGTATGCTGTCCTTGGAAACAGTGTCCTCTTGCAGCCAGTTACCAGTGTACTTGCAGTTTATCCTCCTCCCAGAATCTGAGATTCTCTCCTCTTTCAGCAGACGATGTACCGTCACTATTAACTCTCTTTCAACCACTTTTACCTTGCACAGATTGGAATAATCGCACCATTCTCATTCACTCCCCCTGTAAGCAGCCTTGAGGGTATAGTTTTTTGATGACATACCATTCGTTCATCTTTAATTGTGCAACTGAATCTTAGTATTATCTTGATAACATCCAGTTACCTCATCTGCCCCAAGTCTAAGCAGTAAGTATGGTCAGATCTTTCAGTCTGTTTTCTCCAAAGACTCTTCCTGTGCCCACAGTCTGTCTTCCTTTCCACCTTTCCAACCTTGACATTGTCCATTAAATCTACCAGGCTTTCCAAGGCTGGCTGCTCCACCACAGACCACTGTGGCATAATTACTAAATTGGCCAAGAATACAAAAATACAGCATTGTTCACACATTAAGGAAAGTCATAAAATCAAGAGGCTTCTGAGGTAGAATACAGCCGCAGCTGGCACACGAAGAATGCAACATCTGCAGTTCCCTGTACAAGGTTGCTTACGAAACTACACGAGGGATGGAAGGGAACGCGCTTGTTCCGTGGCCTTCCCTTGTGACGAATAGCAGATATGGGAACGAGATGGTACTATGGAACTGATAAGCGGCCTACACACTACCCAAGCCAACATTTCGTCAAATGCTGATGAAATGCTGTCCTTTGTGCGAACTTTGCTCACCACAATGTACCAAAACTCACGTCCATCCCGGAGGCTATCCACCCCCGAGGTGTGAACACTCCTCCTTGAATACATTAATCATAATAAAAGTACGTATGACTAAAGTCACTCAAACTCCACTTTGAAGATAAAAAATAGTATAAAAATAGCCCGAGAGAGAGGGGATGCCAGGGAAGACACCATCGCGAAGAATTCCACCGCTGATTTCCAGGATCAGTCGACGGGCTGAGCCTTTCTTCCCCCCTATAGGGACGCCTTTGGGTAAGACTTCGATTACACCGAGTGCTTTCTCGGGGACTTAGAAATTTCTCTAGAGAATCTCTACCCTACATTTATAGCCAGGCTGTATCATTTATAATTTTGTCACGCATTTGTATACTTAACAATATCTATATTTGCACGTGCTTTGCAGACAGTGTATTTATCACCGGCAATCCTAAAGAACCTGTATATCTGTTGTTTAAATAAACCGCACTGTTTAAGTAGCTAGTCGTTTCGGTTTCTCACTGAACGCGACCAAAGACTCGAGAGAGGCCGTGCTCGTTCATGAGCATGACTAGACAGAAGGTGCAGTCCACTATTAGTGTATCCAAATCATAACAGTTTAATACATATTAAACGCTATTGGACTGATAGTGCTGAATTGGGCATCACTCAGAATTTAAACCTAGCCGCACCTAGCCTCCCACCTCGGTGACGAGTGTTAGAACACAAGGGGGGTTCTTCTGCCAAAACCGTTTGGCCCCGTTTCACGCAACAGACCATAAAAAAAAAAAAGTAAAATAGTCTAAACTATTGCCAATTACCTAGATTTAGCAATTTTGACCTGCAGTTATTGAAGCTCTAAATGGTGATAAATACTTTATATATTTTAAAGGTACTGCATTTTTTTTTTAACTCAGATGAAGTAAAAACACCTGGAAAAGTAATAAGGAAGAAAAAAAATCTGCTCTATGCCCATTTCTTAAAAACTACTAAGTATATCCATAGTACAGTCATCAATTTCACCGACTCTTCATTATATTCCAAGTACATACACTGACTTATTAAGACAATGCTCCTCAGAAAGTGACCTTACAAAGTCACAGTACTGAACATATTTAATGCACAGATACATACTACATACCCTGCTGTCACAGAATGAGCTGGTTATCATCATATCAAGGTGGGGAAGCATCACTACCGCGGGACAAAGGGTTTACATAAGACAGAGCCAGCTCAGATATGTTTCCATGCTGAAAATACAGTACTAACTTCATATCTATCAGCTCCACTCAAGGTTTGCTGGGTGCTGCAGCACAGAAATATGGTCAATGTCACTTACTCCATCAGAGGGCTTGAATTCTGGGCAGTAAAAACAGTGCAAAAAAACCCAAACCAAACAAAATAACACTGAAGCTTTACAAAGGAAAAGCATGTAGGTCTAGGCACACAGCAAATCTCAGTTCTGAATCCTAAATCCTTGCCCACTGCTTCCATGGCTCCAAGACCATTCATCCCAGTTTGGTTTAAGTCAGTCCAACTTTGTAACGCTGCCAGAATGAGATGGCACCTCCCTTGCACCTGCAGTAATGCATCCGGATCAACACTGCCAGCTTGGGTTGATTAGAAAACTGTGCCCTGAGGACTATTTACATGGGAAGGGAATGGGAATGTTTACTTCACACTGGGCCAATTCACCCAATGTGAATGTGATCAGAGTGCATTTATCTGTTATTTTTCAACTTTCTCCTCAATTTTTTCCTGTTTTAGTTGCAGGAAGTGGCATGGTATCCCTAAGGAAATGGATGCTTATGAACATCTAAAATCTGTGTCATATCTGACAGCTAGGTAAAGTCCTTGAAATGTTGCGTAACTGGTACTAAATCTCTTAGATTCTCTTAGAATCTTAGTATTAATTTCCTTTCCAGTCTCTGGAAGAAGGAATCTTATTTCTGCAACTACGCATTATACAAATGAAGAAACAAGGACAGGGAGGCAGGTATTGTCTTGAGTGACAGGTCAGATGTTTCAAGAATCAAAGTTCCAAAAAGAATAGCACTTAAAAAGCTCAATCTTAAAAGGAGGAAAACACTTTTGGCCCCTTTTTTCAGTAAAGGGCACATTACTGGTCAAATATCTCTCTAAGAGGAAAGGGCCTCAAGTGGCATGACAGGAGGTTTACAGCCGATATTAGGAACAATTTCTTCACCAAAAGGGTTATCAAGCATTGGAACAGGCTGCCCAGGGAAGTGGGTGAGTCATCATCTGTCCTGGTTTCGGCTGGGATAGAGTTAATTTTCTTCCTAGTAGCTGGTATAGTGCTGTGTTTTGGATTTAGGACGAGAATAATGTTGATAACACACTGGTGTTTCAGTTGCTGCCGGGCAGTGCTTACACTAAGCCAAGGAGTTTTCAGCTTCTCATACTGCCCTGCCAGCGAGCAGGCTGAGGGTGCACAAGAAGTTAGGAGGGGACACAGCCAGGACGGCCAACCCCAACTGTCCAAAGGGCTGTTCCATACCATATGACATCGTTCTCAGCATATAAAGCTGAGGGGAGTTGGATGGGGGGTGGTGGCCACTGTCAAGGGACTGGCTGGGCATCAGTCGGCGGGTGGTGAGCAACTGCATTGTGCATCACTTGTTTTGTATATTCTTTTATCATTATTATTACTTGTCATTCCTTTTCTGTCCTATTAAACTGTCCTTACCTCAGCCCCCGAGTTTTACTGTTTTTCTGATTCTCTCCCCCATCCTACTGGGGGGTGAGTGACCAAACAGCTGGTGTTTAGCTGTCTGCAGGGTTAAACCAAAACACCATCCCTGGAGGTATTTAAAAGACGTGTAGATGTGGCACTCAGGGACATGGTTTAGTGGTGGATATGTCAGTGTTAGGTTTACGATTGGACTCTGTATTGGGTCTGGCTGAGGTGGAATTATTTTTCCCTGTTGCAGCCCTCACAGAGCTGTGCTTTGTGTTGGCAGCTGGAGAGGTGTTGGTAACACCCCAGCACTTTGGCTACTGCTGAGCAGTGCTCGCACAGCATCAGGGCTGTCTCTCCAACGTTCCCCTCACCAGGAGGCTGGGGGTGGGCAAGGTCTTGGGAGGGGACGCAGGACAGCTGGCCCAAGCTGACCAAAGGGATATTCCGTACCACATGATGTCTGCTCAGCAGCAAAAGCTAAGAGAAAGGAGAAGGAAGTGGGATGCATTCATAATTACGATGTTTGTCTTCTGGAGTAACCACTACATGTACTGAAGTCCTGCTTTTGGGGAAGTGGCTGGACGTTGCCTGCTGATGAGAAGTAGAGAACAAATCTTTTGTTTTCCTTTGCTTCCACACATGGCCTTTGTTTTTGCTGTATTAAACTGCCTTTATCTTGACCCAGGAGTTTGGTTTTTTCCATCTTATTTTCTCCCCGCTGTGTTCTGCTGGGGAGGGGAGTGATAGAGCGGCTTTGTGGGCACCTGGTGTCCAGCCAAGGTCAAGCCACCAGAAACTCGATGATCTTAAAGGTATTTTTCAACCTAAAAGATTCTATGATTCTATTACAGCAACACTATATCAAAGTAACACATTATTCCTAGCTTCAACAGCCAACACCGAAAGTCCTGGTATCAATCTCTGCTCTGAGGATGGGATTACTTAGTGTCTTCTTTGGATATTTTATGTCAATCTTTAAGATCTAAATACCTATAAACCAGGTATTTATCTGCCTCCCATGTAACTCAGTCTCATGATTTGTGACTTAGAAACCTCTGCACTCAAGTACTGACAGTCTTTG